>NC_135962.1:44186700-44491523 GCF_053455715.1 Rhinoraja longicauda | reverse complement strand
GAAAGGGACCCATTTATCCCCACTCTTTGCTTTCTGTCTGTCAACCAATTTTCTATCCATGTCAGTACCCTACCTCCAATACCATGTGCTCTAATTTTGGCCACTAATCTCCTATGTGGGACCTTCTTCCTGTGACTGCGTGGGTTTCTACTGAGTGCACCGGATTCCTCCCACATCCCTAAGTTTGTAAGTTAATTGGCCTCTGTAAATTGCCTCTAGTGTGCAGGGGGTGGAGGAGAAAGTGGTATAACATAGATACTAGTGTGAACGGGTGATCAATGGTTGGTGTGGACTCAATGGGTCAAAGGGCCTGTTTCCATGTCATATCTCTAAACTAATCTCCACCCTAAACTAAACTAAACTAAACTCTTCTTAAATTTGTCATGCAGTCTCATCTGTTTACTCCGAGCAAAGAATTTGTAAAGATTAACACTGAACTCCTGTGCAGGAAGGAACTGCAGATGCTGGTTTATACCGAAGGCAGACACAAAACGCTGGAGTAATTGGAGACGCTGGTTTACACTGAAGTTAGACACAAAATTCTGGAGTCTGAAGAAAGGTCTCAACCCATTCCTTCTCTCCAGAGATGCTACCTGTCCTGTTGAGTCACTCCAGCATTTTGTGTCTAACACTGAACACCTGTATGACTTCAGGAACATTCGTGCAAATCTTCAGAACTATCCAACCTTTCACGAGCTAGTGGCTTTAAATCACATATGTTCTTGCTCCCAGTAGATATAGAAAACATTGGGAATTTTAGATTGTTCACATGCCTTTATCCATATCTAGCCTTGGATCATTGAGCTCCTGCTTAAATCAACATTCTCTGTTGAAAGTTGTTGTTGGTTTTTGGGGAATTGCTACGCACCAATTGACGGCCATTGTTCTTTGAAAGTCTGGTATGGCAATTACTCTCTTCTTGACCACTTGAAGCTGCAGAAAGTGGTGAACATAGCCTAGTCCATCACAGGATCTTTACTTCCATCCATCCAGTCCATCTCCAGTCCATGCGATCTGTAGAGCAGTAGCTCCCAGATAGGGAAGTGCTTTAGACCAACCTGACATAAGATATGTGCAAGGCCTTTTGCATTACTGTTTGATGCCATACCCTTAATTTACTCCTCGTGATTAGTACCTCAGAGTGAATCAGAGCAATTAGGCCCTCACGACCTGATTGGGAATAAAATCAGTGTAAATTTAAAACTAAGTTGACAATGATGTCTTTGAACTCATTGTGTGATAATTGCTTTCCAATAATACACGAGGCTGAAGATGGAGGCAAATCCAGTAGCAAGGTTTGTGGGGAGAGGGTACATGGTTAAAACCAGCTGCTCAGAAGATTGGGCAAATTTCAAGAGTCAAAAGTGTTTTATTGTCAAAACGGAACAAATGAAATTCTTACTTGCAGCAGCACAACAGATATGTAAACATCGCTCAGCCAATCGGAGAATGAACTTGGTACAGGGAATGAAATTTTCTCAACTCTGAATGTTCCCCAGTGTACTAGAGTAAGGGCATTTCCAGAGATGTTGTTAAGATGGATCTGGGAATGTCATGTTACGCGGCCGAACTGAATTGACAAAGTCTTCTGGTGAGAGTGCCCTCCAATTAACTTTCATTCAGAGTTGTGTTGGAAAGAGGAGTTTGATGAGAAAGAAGAATATGCTTCGCAACCTGCCAATCCACAGAAACCTTTGTAATGATGTCTCTTCATCTTTCTGGTGTTTGTCCTCAGAATCAGAGAAAACCTACATCCTGGGAGGCTGTTTGGCCCACTGTGCCAGTGTATTACACCTAATAGGGGGTCTGTGTGGTACACTGAAAAGGGCAGAGATGAGGCGCATGGTAATGTTTAATTTAATATTTCAAGGAGCGTAAATCTGTAAGAGCCTGCTTCATAACTACCCTAACCTCTGCATCTCATAAACTGATAAGATCCATCGACAGATTTTACTTTAGTTGTTTCTTAATAAATAAAATTGGATGAAAAATATAACTGGCAGAGCTATGAAATGATTCAGACAACGGTGTGAACATTGAATTATCCAATTTTAGGTATTTAACGTACAGACAATCCCCACCTCTTTTTCCTCCCGCATCTTTCTTCCTCTCTGTTCCCGTGCCTCACCTGTATGCACACTCATTTTTTCCCCTTTTCCTTCCCCTCTGTTCACCTCCACCTATATTCCTTCCTTTGGCTTCACATTCACGCATCTTCTCTCCTTGTCTCACATTTTTTGTCTTTTCACCCCTAGCCTTTGTCCAAACATCTGTCCAACAAACCCCTCCCCCCCTCATCTCTATCCACCCATCACTTGGCAGGCTTTGTCTTGCCCCCAGCTTTCTCCCCCCCCTATTACAATCAGTTTGAAGAAGAGTCCCAACCCAAAATGTTGCCCATCCATGTTCTCCAGCGATGCTGCCTGACCCACTGAGTTACTTCAGCACTTTGTATCTTTTTTTAATGAAATGTACTAATCTAAATGAAATGTGCAAAACTAAACTAAACTCAAAATAAACTACAGAGACAGATTTCAGCAGATTCTTGTTAATTAATCCGAGGGGATACATGGGAATGTTTAATAGAAGAAAGGCACATTATTAAATCCAGCATTCAATGGTAACCAACCTTTGAACAAAATAATCTGGTATATAGGTTATTAAAATGCAGTACAGCAACTGAAACCTCAGATTACAGCTCTTGGACCGGTGAATAGCCATTAGCTTGATGAGTACAACTCCTAATATAGTGAGTACACCATCCACCTGAAGAATACTGCTCTCACAATGTAATTTTGAACCTGACCTTTAAGCACAAGATAGATCTGTGTGTTAAGCCTATAGATGATGCTCAATTCCTACAAGAAAGTCTAGATGTATCAGGAGATTAGATCTACGTTTGGTAAAAGTTATTTATCTTACAGAATTGCTGTGCTGTACATACGGACAGGTCAAATGCTACACACGCCTCGCAGGGAAAATAAATAAGCAATCATAAAGGAAAGAGAATTGGATATTTTAGCTCATTCATCTCTCAAATACATGGCTATTTCCAAAGCAGAAAAAAAGGTTCTAGTATATACTGACAGGAATATCAATGCAGATGAAAACATGTCTATTTCTCCTTGAGTCAAGTCTCAGTTAGAATACTCTGTCTACACAGTGGTGGGACGTTTGTGTGGGTGGTAGGTGGGGATGCTATGGAGAATTTGGAAAGTAATGGCAAGATGATTATTTGGTTAGCATGGGTTTGTATGTTGGAAAAGTTGTCTCACAATTCTGACAAGAGTTTTTTTGAAGAGGTCACCGAGAGGATTGATGAGGGCAGGGCAGTGGACATTGACTACATGGACTTTAGCAAGGCCTTTGACAAGGTCCCAAATGGCAGGCTTGGCTGGAAGGTTAGATTGCATGGAATCCATGCCAAGATTCCCAATTGGGTTCAAAATTGGCTCGAAGGATGGAGCTAATAGACAATAGACAATAGGTGCAGGAGTAGGCCATTCAGCCCTTCGAGCCAGCACCGCCATTCAATGCGATCATGGCTGATCACTCTCAATCAGTACCCCGTTCCTGCCTTCTCCCCATACCCCCTCACTCCGTTATCCTTAAGAGCTCTATCCAGCTCTCTCTTGAAAGCATCCAACGAACTGGCCTCCACTGCCTTCTGAGGCAGAGAATTCCACACCGAAAGGTAATTGTGGAGGGATTATCTGTGGAAGGTTGTGACCAGTGGATAGACACAGGGATCAGTGCTTGATTCATTGTTATTTGTTATTTACATTAATGATTTGGGTGTAGTTAACATTGTTCGTAAATTTACAGATGATACCAAAGTTGGTGGTATCTTGGTCCACGAGGAAGTATATTTGAGTTTGCAATAGGATCTAGATCAATTGAGAAGATGGGTCCAGGAACGGCAAATTGAATTTAACTCAGACAAGTGTGAGGTGCTGCAGTTTGCTAGTTCAAACCAGGGCAGGACGTACAGAATAAATATTTAGCCCTGGAGAGTGTTGTGGAACAGAGAGATTTGGGAGTCAAAATACATCGATTCTTGAAAGTGGCGAGTTAGGTGGACAGGGTCATGCAGGTGTTTGGCATGCTTGTCTTCACTGAGAACCCAAAATGTCGCCTGACGGCAATCCCCTACACGGATGTCACCTGAACTCTTGAGTTTCCTCAAAGCTTTGTGTTTTACTTAAGATTCCAGCATCGACAGTTCTTAGTGGCACCAACATTAATAGTTCTCTTTTGTGGACAAGAACTGCAGATGCTGGCATATACCAAAGATAGGCATAAAGTGCTGGAGTAACTCAGCAGGTCATGCGGCATCTCTGGAGAAAAGGGATCGGTGACGTTCATGATCAGGATCCTTCTTCAGACTGAAGGTCTGAATAGATCTATAGCATGGAAGCTTCCTTCACTAACTAACCCACGTATTCAATGGATGAATATCTTCTTTAAGCCGTGATGTTCACAAGACTGAACTAAATTGCCCTCCACCTGCCATTTCAATGCTTGAGGCCAATATATTGCCACTCTTACAGTCCATGGAGCAGGAGGCTTAATTTGGGACTCAAAAATGTCAGCCCACACTCACCTTACACCATGGATTTGGTGAGAGAATTCCAACATTGGGGATCATGATTTAGATTTAGAGATACAATAGACAATAGACAATAGGTGCAGGAGGAGGCCATTCGGCCCTTTGAGCCAGCACTGCCATTCAATGTGATCATGGCTGATCATTCTCAATCAGTACCACGTTCCTGCCTTCTCCCCATACCCCCTGACTGCTATCCTTAAGAGCTCTATCTAGCTCTCTCTTGAATGCATTCAGAGAATTGGCCTCCACTGCCTTCTGAGGCAGAGAATTCCACAGATTCACAACTCTCTGTATACACACTGTATACAGCATGGAAACAGCCCCTTCGGCCCACCGGGTCCGCGCCGCCCAGTGATCCCCGCACATTAACACTATCCTACACACACACGGGACAATTTTTACATTTGCCCAGCCATTTAACCTACATACCTGTACGTCTTTGGAGTGTGGGAGGAAACCGAAGATCTCGGAGAAAACCCACGCAGGTCACGGGTAGAACGTACAAACTCCGTACAGACGGCGCCCGAAGTCAGGATCGAACCCGAGTCTCCGGCGCTGCATTCGCTGTAAGGCAGTAACTCTACCGTTGTGCCACCGTGCCGCCCATGTGCATGAGTGAAATATAGCCTACTTACCGTGAGTGCCACGGATCCTAAGAGAAGTATGACTGAGTAAACGAGGCCTTTGCTGTTGATGCGGACCTATAAACAACAACATGGATTCATTTAGTCGTGAAGTGCAGGTCACAGCAATTAGGATAAACTGAAGTATGTTCAAGCATCCTGAGGCATAAGTACTAATAAGCACTCATAATGACTCACGCTCCCGGTCACCTGAACAACAATATGTGAAGGAAAGGAGGTCAGGCTGTGCAATTTGGGTTTGAAATTGGAATTTTGCTGATACTTTTTAATTGACGGCTATTTAATAGTCCGTCCAAATAACTTCTTCATCGTCAATCGTGATCCAAAAAATAGCCTTTGTACCTCTGAGTCAGTGTGAGATTTGGGCAAAAGGAGCATTGGCAGGTGAAAAAAAACATACACCTTCAATTACAAGATTTTCAAACCGACAAGAGACATTTATATTGAGAAACGCAGCTTGATTTTTGCTTCGTATCTCAGCAGGGAAAGAAGAGCGTACTGCAAAGAATCCACTTAAATAGATTGAGTGAATGCACAGTCTTTTACCTAGAGTAGGGCAATCAAGAGCCAGAGGACATAGGTTTAGAGAGAGAGGAAAGATTTAATAGGAACCGCCATTCATTGTGATCATGGCTGATCATCCATAATCAGTAACCCGTGCCCGTCTTCTCCCCATATCCCTTGATTCCGCTAGCCTCTAGAGCTCTATCTAACTCTCTCTTAAATCCATCCAGTGATTTGGCCTCCACTACCCTCTGTGGCAGAGAATTCCACAAATTCACAACTCTCTGGGTGAAAATGTTTTTTCTTATCTCAGTTTTAAATGGCCTCCCCTATACTTAGACTGGGGCTCCTGGTTCTGGACTCCACCAATATTGGGAACATTTTTCCTGCATCTAGCTTGTCCGATCCTTTTTATATGTTTCTATAAGATCCCATCTCATCCGTCTAAATTCCAGTGAATACAAGCCCAGTCTTTCCAATCTTTCCTCATATGACAGTCCCACCATCCTGGGGATTAACCTCATGAACCTATGCTGCACTGCCTCAATAGCAAGGATGTCCTTCCTCAAATCAGGAGACCAAAACTGCACACAGTACTCCAGATGTGGTCTCACCAGGACCCTGTACAACTGCAGAAGGACCTCTTTACTCCTATATTCAAATCCTCTCGTTGTGAAGGCCAACATGCCATCAGCTTTCTTCACTGCCTGCTGTACCTGCATGTTTACTTTCAGTGACTGGTGGAGAAAGGACACCCAGGTCTCGTTGCACTTCTCTTTTTCTTAATCTGACACCATTGACATAATAATCTGCCTCCTTGTTTTTGCCACCAAAGTGGATAACCTCACATTTATCTACATTATACTGCATCTGCCATGCATCTGCCCACTCACTCAACCTGTCCAAGTCACCTCCTAGCATCCTCGTCGCAGATCACACTGCCACCCAGCTTTGTGTTATCTGCAAATTTGCTCGTGTTACTTTTAATCCCATCATCCAAATCATTAATATATTCTGTAAATAGTTGCGGACCCAGCACTGAGCCTTGCGGCACTCCACTCGCAACTGCCTGCCATTCTGAAAAGGACCTGTTTATTCCTACCCTTTGCTTCACATTGACACACATTATTGGGCGATGGGTGTTCTGATCAACATTGACATATACCCCAGAACCCAAAGGCCTTCCATCCCTTCAACGTTCAGCTAGTGTGGAGCCACAAGTGACAAGCCATACGGGTCAGTGTTGTAGGAGAGATTTATGGTCTGCAGGGATTTGCCACAAGGTCCTTTCGACTCTGAAATATGCAATCTCAAGGTTGTACTTTTTAAGGATCTAGAGGCTCCTTTTAATAGATTTAAAACAGCCATTTGTTAAAACTTCGCCTTATTATCCATCAGCTACTGTGTTGAGAAGGTCAATTGTTCCAGTGCTGAAAGTCTCCTGATAATCATTGCTGTATCAAGGGAACTCTCAGAACTATTGGTCTTAAAGCAGATGCTACCCACACGGCCGTCAGTGCACAAACAAGAGACCCAAGCATTGCAGTCAGATGGTCGGGGGGGGGGGGGGGGGGGGGGGGGGGGAGGGGGGGGGGTCGGGGGGGGGAGAGGCTCCAGCTACTGCTGAAAGAATGGAGATCCCACCTCACTCACCCCAGCATCCTTCTTGTTAACATCCTAGCCATTCCCTTCTCTGTCTTCTAACATCTAGGTGAAGATGCAGGAGCTTGATACCCAGATATCCAATCTTAAGGACAGCTTCTTCCCCACTGCTCTCTGATTCCAGAACCAATCACTTCTTCACCAGAAGTGATACTGGCTCAGGCTGGGATAGAACAGGCTGTTGTGTTTTCAGACATTGCACACACAATCTGGTTGGAGATGCACAACGTCGGAGAGATACTGCATAATTGTAGGAGGCAAGACAACTTCTTCTGTCTGTGCTGACCCTGATGCTGAACAAACTAAAGGGCGGCACGGTGGCGCAGTGGTAGAGCTGCTGCCGTACAGTGCCAGAGACCCACCCAGGCTCGATCCTGACTATGGGTGCTGTCCTTACGGAGTTTGTACATTCCCTCTGTGACCACGGGGGTTTCCTCCGGGTGCTCCTGTTTCCTCCCACACTCCAAAGACGTATAGGTTTGTAGGTGTTTCCACGCTGTATCTCTAAAATCTAAAGTCAAACCCCATCTGCAAACATATGAGCCGTATCCCTCTGTTCCCTGACTGTTCATGTGCCTTTCCAAATGTCTCTTAAATGTTGCTCTTGTATCTGCTTCCACCAACACAGTACCTTCCAGGCACCTACCACTCTCTGTGTAAAAAAAATCTTGTCTCATAAAGCTCCTTTAAACTTTTGCCATCTGACCTTAAACTCACTGACCTTAAGCTCACAGGCATTTCTATCCTGGGAAAATGACTCTTTCACCCCTATCTATAGTTCTCATCATTGTATTTATTTCTATCAGGTCGCCCCCTCAACCTCTGACGTTCCAGAGAAGTAATCCATGCTTCCTTGTCGCAGAGTTTAAGTCTGTGGCACCAGGCATTGCGAAATATGTGCGGGTGAGCTGAAGCATATGCTTGTTGGGCCAGAGCCCTGTGATAGAGATTGTTGTTTGGAGAATAATGGGGGTGTTGTGCAGTGACTGTGGTTCATGGTGCAGTTGGAAGAAGCTATGACACGCAAAGATGCATTAAATGAACCCGAATCACGAGCTACTTCAAACACTGCATCCACGGTACGCAGAACTTAACCCATGCTACTGACTACCGAAATTACCTGCTCCCAAAGTTGTTGGATGACGTTTGGAAAGTGTCTTGCCTCCTACAATTATGCAGTATCTCTCCGACGTTGTGCATCTCCAACCAGACTTTGTGTGCAATGTCTGAAAACACAACAGCCTGTCCTATCCCAGCCTGAGCCAGTATTTTCTGTTCCCAGGTTAAGACAGCTGAAGAATGTTTATCACACCACCTTCACCCTCCCAGGCTGTACAAAAGATCCACTCTGACTCAAGCAGTGCTTATAAGCTTTTACTATGACTACCCACTCATAAATCCAGAACTCTACAGATGCAACAATGACATAAAACATAGAACATATAGAACAAATACAACATAGGAACATGTTGGTCCTCCAGTCCATGATATGTATGCCGAATTAAACTAATCCCTTCTCTCTGCACGTGATCCATATCTCTCCATTCCCTGCATATTCATCTGTTCATCTAAAAGCCTCTTAAATGCTGCAATCATATCTGCCTCCCCCACCTCCTCTGGCAGTATGTTCCTGCCACCTTCCACTCTTTTGTCCACGCCTTTACACGTTCCTCCTCTGACCCTAAAGCTGCGTCGCCTAGTATTCCACATGTTCATCTTGGGAAAAAGGTTCTGACTGTCTACCCCATCTATACATCTCACAAATTTATAAACTTCTGTCAGGTGTTCCCTCAACCTCTGATGCTCCAGAGAAAATAACCATTTCTGTCCAACCTCTCCTTATAGTTAATATAGTTAATATAGTATTATAGTAAGGAGGAGCCAGCGCTGCCCTCACAGCTGCGGCTTGCCTGCAGTCCGTCTGTCTTTTGTGTTTTTTGTTGTTTTTGTATGGATTGTAGTTTTAATATGGTGTAGTGTTTGTATGTTATGTGGGGTGGGGGTGGGTGGGAGGGAACGGGAACTGTAACATTGTCTCTCCCGAACGGAGAACCGACCTTTGTTTCTGTGTCGTGTCTCCGTTCCCGCTGCGGCCTACCATCGGCCATGCACCTGGGACCACCTGGGCTCTGGTTCGCAGAGCCCACGGCCCGGACTCACCACCTGCGGCGCTGGCTGCCTTCGGATGCTGCGGGAGCGGCTGCGACTCGTCTCCGGAGGCTCCGGCGCGGGCCGCCTGGACGTCGGAAGCCTGCAGGCCCCTGGGTGGGGGCCGACATCGGGAGCTACGGCAACGACAGCGGCAGCATCTTCGCCCGCCCCGAATCGTGGGGCTTAGGTCGGCCCGCTGCGGACCTTTCACCGTCCGGCGCGGCCTAGAATAGGCCGCGGGATTTTCTCCGCCCGGTGGGGGCTTCAATGTCGGGAGCCCCGACCGCCCCGAAGTGGCAACTTCAACAGCCTGACCGCGGGGGAAAACGGCAGGGGAAGAGAAAAGACATTCTGGCCTTCCATCACAGTGAGGAGGGACTGGAGGAGACTCACTGTGATGGATGTTTCTTTTTGTTTGGTGTTAGTTTATGATTGTGCGTGTTATTGCATTTTTATTGATTATTCTTATTGGTCTTATTGTTGAACTGCGGGTAACATTTCATTTCACTACACATTTATGTGTATGTGACAAATAAATGACTATTGACTATTGATTGACTACCCTCTAACGCGGGCAGCATCCTTGTAAATCTCTTCTGCATCCTCTCCAAAGCCTCTAAACCTTCTGTACCGGGGCAACTTGGCACATGATTAGTACCCAAATAAGTTAACCGATGAGCACATTGCCTGCCCTGCAATCGATAAACCTTGTGATTTTCATTCATCTTTAAGGGACTGCACAGTGGCACAGTGGTAGAGTTGCTGCCTTACACCGCCAGAGACCCGGGTTCGACCCTGAGCACGGGTGCTGTCTGCATTAAGTTTGTACGTTCTCCCCCTGACCTGCGTGGGTTTTCTTCAGATGCTCCGGTTTCCTCCCACACTCCAAAGACTTACAGGTTTGTAGGTTAGTTGGCTTTGCTAAAATTGTAAATTGTCTCTAGTGCGTGTAGAATAGTGTTAGTGTGCAGGGATCGCCGGTCTGCATGGAATCGGTGGGCCGAAGGGCGTGTTTCCACACTGTATCTCTAAACTAAACTAAAACTAAACTTTTTGGAGTTAGGGAAGTCGGTGTGGTTGCATTCAGGTTTTTTTTTAATCCTCTAGTCAGCTATGTTTCAAACTGGATAACAGGAGAATAAGGAAGGTGAGTGTAAATTACAATGGTGTTGATAGACAAAAGACAATAGACAATAGACAATAGGTGCAGGAGGAGGCCATTCGGCCCTTCGAGCCAGCACCGCCATTCAATGTGATCATGGTTGATCATTCTCAATCAGTACCCTGTTCCTGCCTTCTCCCCATACCCCCTGACTCCGCTATCCTTAATGTAGCTTTGAGGCCTGCATTTCTTCATACATCCTATTGGTGTTTAATGTATTAGCAGAAAAGTACAGAATACTTACAAAGGATCCAGTGTCAATAATCATTGTCTGCAGGCCCCACGGAAGACCTAAACCCACAAGGATGTCGAAGACATTGCTTCCGACTGTGTTGGACACCGCCATGTCACCCATTCCTATATAAAAATATAAATAAATATTTTCAAAAAGATCAGCATCATATTTCGCTTGGACAGCTTACACCCAGCAGTATGAATATTGATTTAGAGTCATTGAGTCGTAGCGACATACAATGTGGAAACAGGCCCTTCAGCCCAACTAGCCCACACTAGCCAACATGGTCCCAGCTATATGAGCCCCACCTGCCTGCGTTTGGCCCATATTTCCCTCTAAACCTGTCCTATCCATGTATCAGTCTAATTGTTCCTTAAACGTTGTGATAGTCCCTGCTTCCTTCAACTACCCCCTCTGGCAGCTCATTCCATATACCCACTACCTTTTAGGTGAAAAAATTACCCCCCAGATCCCTTTTACATTCTTTCCCCTTCACCTACCGTATGTCCTCTGGTCCTCAATTCCCCTACTCTGGGAAAGAGACTTGCGTCTACCCGAAATAATCCTCTAATTTCTCTAACTTCAAGAGGCCCTTCCTTTCTCTCTCTCTCTCAACCCCTCCCCCTTCTCCAACTCGTTTCACTGTCCGACTGATTAATTTTACTGTTTGTATGCCTCGTTGTCATCTTCCCCTCATCCAGCTATGAACCATTCTACATTTCCTTGATCATCGTCTGCTTTGATCTGTTCTTTTCTTCCATGTGCATGAACTTTGCCAAACTTGGATTATTTTCTCTGGAGCATTGGAGAATATAGGGACACATGACTGAATTTTATAAAATTATGACAGACTAGGAAAAGGGATTAGTTTAATTGGGTATCATGTTTAGCACAGTCATTATGACCCAAAGAGCTTGCTGCTGTGCAGTGCCATTCTATGTGTCAGAAGGAACTGCAGATGCTGGTTTAAACCGAAGATAGACACAAAATGCTGAGCCTTCTATCAGTCGGAAGAAGGGTCTCGACCCAAAATGTCATCCATTCCTTCACTTCAGGGATGCTGCCTGTCCCGCTGAGATACTCCAGCATTTAGTGTCTACTAGCCGGGCGTGGACGCGTTGGGCCCAAACCTCTCCTGCTGGCCCGGCAACCCTCCCCCAACTGACGACACTCCCCCACTCCATCCCCCCTCAACCCCCCTTAAAACTCCCCCGGGGCTGGGGTCAGGCGAGGGGGGAGAGGAAAGGGGAGAGGGAGCCACTCACCCCGGGCCTGGTCGGCCATCGCGTCGGCCAGTAGCAGGAGAGGTCTCTCCCCCCCCCTCATTGGCCGCCACTCCCATCACATGGGCGGGTCCAGCCCCCCTCCGAGCGGCAACCCTTTCCCAACTGCGCACATCTTACATAAGTATTAGGTCAATGGGCCCCAACTGCGCATGCGCGGACCCGTTGGTTTCCCATTGTGATGTCAAACATGGAGGTAGCCAATCAGGAAGTGCCAGACCCCATGTGGGGGGGGTGGTGGTGGAGGCAATCAAATTTATTAAAGTTTAAAAAAGTGATTTTTTAAAGTTTAAAAAGTGAAGAACTTTTAAAATATAACAACCATTTGAACCATAGGCCAACGGTGAGTAAGGTGGGCCTAAAATTGTTGCGCTATCGCGTACCGTTTTAGCTGTATTTCGGGAACAAATCTATCCACAAACCCACAAATCTACAAGATGAGAGTTTTAGTAATATAATATAGATCTTCTGTGCTATTCTATGTATTTGAAACAAAGCAAAGTGGTGAGATATTGCTATTGACTGTGTTATGGTACAAACATTTAACTGTTAATAATTGTCTCTCGGTGAGCAGCACGGTGAAGAAGGCCAATGGCATGTTGGCCTTCATTGCAAGAGGATTTGAGTTTAGGAGCAAGGAGGTCCTAGTGCAGTTGTAAAGGGCCCTGGTGAGACCGCACCTGGAGTATTGTGTTCAATTTTGGTCTCCTAATTTGAGGAAGGACATTATTGCCATTGACAGAGTGCATCGTAGGTTCACCAGGTTAATTCACGGAATGGCGGGACTGACGTATGATGAAAGAATGGGTCAACTGGGCCTGTATTTGCTGGAATTTAAAAGGATGAGAGGCGATCTTATAGAAACATATAAAATTCTTAGCGGATTGGACAGGGTAGATGCAGGAAAAACGTTCCCGATGTTGGGGGAGTCCAGAACCAGGGGTCACAGTTTATTTAGGACTGAGATGAGGAAAAACTTCTTCACCCAGAGAGTTGTGAATCTGTGGAATTCTCTGCCACAGAAGGCAGTGGAGGCCAATTCACTGGATGTTTTCAAGAGAGAGTTAGATTTAGCTCTTAGGGCTAAGGGAATCAAGGGATATGGGAAAAAAGCCAGAACGGGTTTCTGATTTTGGATGATCAGCCATGATCATATTGAATGGCGGTGCTGGCTCGAAGGACCGAATGGCCTAGTCCTGCACCTATTTTCTATGTTTCTATAATAATTGGGATTTTAAAATGGCGCCAAACCTGGCGACTCTGTATACTGTCGCAGTGTATTATTCCCAGACACTTGTATTGTATCTAAGGAGAGCTTATGTATAATGACACTTGTATGGAACTGTATACAAAAATGAATTTCAATGTACCTTGGTATACAAGACAATAAAGTGCCATTGAACATTGAGCCATTGTTTGGGCTGGTGGGCTATATTGGAAGAATATTTGCACTGAGAGGCGAATTATAACATGGACTGTAAACACTAGGTAATACAAATTGGGAACAGATTGACTATGTGACCAAATATGAGTACTTTTGCAGTTGCAGCTCCTAGATTGTGGAACAGCATCCCTCTCCCCATCAGAACTGCCCCCTCCATCGACTCCTTTAAGTCCAGGCTCAAAACCTATTTCTACTCCCTAGCGTTTGAGGCTCATTGAGGAGGTGCTGTGAACTGTTTTGTAAGGGCTGATATGTTTGTGTGCTACTGTATGTTTCATTTTTTCCTTAGTACCTAATCAGATGTACAGCACTTTGGTCAACGTGGGTTGTTTTTAAATGTGCTAAACAAATAAAATTGACTTGACTTGACTTAAAGAACTTGGAAAATAGCAAAGGCATGGGACAGTTAGATGGTGTTGAATTTCTTCAGGAAGTTTCCAGCATCAGTGGAAGTTTGACATTGGAAAGACTTTTTAGCAATTAATCAGTCTGGATGTGTAACTGACTACCACATTTTATGGCAAAATGTAGAAATACATTTCAGGATATATTGGGTAATTACACATGGGAGAAATGAACAGAAAGATATAGAGAGGTGAAATAGTGCTATATATTATCTGTAATTTGACATAACTTTTTCAGCAATTCCACTGATCTCTCAATGTGGTGAAGCCAGGAGCATGATGTTGTGTTGGAGTGAGCATTCTCATGGGAGTAATAAGTCTGAACAGTCAGCCTGGAGGCTGAGATACCACTGAAGTGTATTCTGTACATAATAGGCTCCATTATCCTCCATTCACTTATGGAATTGGTGAAATAAGTACATTATTACTCCGTATCACTAGCCTGTAGATTGACCTTTGCCTGGTCTCATGTTCATTAGCATTAAACACGATGCATATAGTGCTGATGCAACTCTTTAATGCTAATGACCATACATCTCGGCATCAGTCTCTTAGAAACCATGCCGTCTCTGGAACAAATAATGACCATGACCTATTTTTCATTCCAACTACTTTTACAAGAGCCTGCTGTATAATTAAAATTACTGAGGCATTGACGTCTGACCAGGTAACATTCCTAATCCATAAAAACAATCAATGTTACGATGGATTTTTTTTCTGGTGGGGGGGGGGAGTAAAAATAAATCAACCTTATTGATCTAACAGCTGGGTTATTTTAAAGGTGGATTGGATGACTGGAAACTATTATGACTGATTCCTTGCGAAGCCGATCGAATTGAGCCTGTTTGCACCACACAACTCCATTATAAAACAGCATAGCATGAATAAAATATGGTCTTACCTTGTCTGGCCACGATTAAGCTAGCCATGCAATCCGGAACACTTGTTCCTGCTGCCAGAAATGTGATCCCCATGATAATGTCTGGAATTCCGAGAGTGAACCCAATGACAGTGACCTAAACACGGCAAAGAAACACGAGGATAGTCAAATACACGTGCTAAACAATAACTCAAGAGGACTGTATAAATAACCACTTTAAAGCACAGCATTCCCCAAGGCTCTAACAAAGATGGACATGAAAACAAGATGTTTGTCTGGCATATGAATTTAATAAATGTAGCAGATTGTATGCGTGGGTCTGCCTTATGTAGTGTGGCTGGCAGCAGAACGCCTTTTTATCAACCTCTGCCAGCCATCAAACAATTCCAAATCTTCAATTTCATGCAAGAATGCTGCCACCAAACCATAACTATTCTGCTGAATGTGAACACAGTCAATAGAACGGAGGCAGCAGCCTGGCTCGGACTTATCGCAGAATCATAGACATTTATGGCATTGATTGAAGCCTTTTGGTCCATTGTGTTCGTGGCTTCCAACTAGAGCTACTCGGCCTTACTCCTGATCATGTCCTTCCCATCAGTTTGATCTCAGCTCTCACAGTTGTGTACATTGCTGTGAATCTCACTGCAGCGTACACCCCAGCCAATCTTCACAGCTAAAACGTACAGTCTAGACAGCAGCTTTATCGCCTCGCTATCTGAAGTTGGGGCCCACCTGTGGACGTACATAACCTCCTCGCTGTTGCAGACCATGCCAGAGCTAATGGAGTATCCCCTTTGTCCATCTTCATCACCTGATCCACCTGTCCTTTTCTTGTATCATCACGAATCAGCAGACATACTTGCCCAAGCCCCTTCATTCCTTTATTTTTCCCAGTTTCCTATCATTTGCTGCATATTACCTTGTCTTGCTTGCCCTCCCAAACTCCCTTATCCCTCCCCACACTGAATTCCAATTGTAACTTTTCTGCCCACTGGATCCGTTTATGGATAGCTCTTATTGCCCACAGTTTTCTTCTTTTTTTTCAAGTAAATGAGCAATTTTTAATCTCATCTGCCAACATCTTAACTCTTAACTTTAAGACAAAATCTACAATGCGCACCATAAAATGGAAGGGAAATTGCTACAAATTATATAGACTTCTATTGCACACAACCCCTTTATTCATTAAAACACATTATCTATTTTATGAATGTGTAGGAAGGAATTGCAGATGCTGGTTTAAATCGAAGATAGACACAAAATGCTGGAGTAACTCAGCGGGACAGGCAGCATCTCTAGAGAGCAGGAATGGGTGACGTTTCGGGCCGAGACCCTTCTGCATCTATTTTATGAAATTGTCTGGTATTATTCTGACTGATTTGACGGGGGGGGGCAAATTGAAACGATGAATGATAAAGATGTTAACACTATGAAATAATAAACTGGATTCCACAGGAACAAAGCTACATTAGGAGTGGTATTAGTTAAGAAATTTCTGATCCCATCGCATCACTGAAACTAAGCTAGTTTTAGTTTAGTTTTTAGTTTTAGAGATACAGTGTGGCAACAAGCCCACTGAGTCTGCGCCGACCTGCGATCTCCGTACACCAGCTCTATCCTACACACGAGGGACAATTTACAGAAGTCAATTAACCTGCAAACCTGCACGTCTTTGGAATGTGGAAGGAAACAGGAGCTCCCGGAGAAACCCCACGTGACCGCAGAGAGAACGTACAATCTCCGTACAGATCGCACGCGTACTCAGGATCGCACCCGGGTCTTTTGCGCTCTGAGGCAGCAACTCTACCGCTGCGCCACTGTGCCGCCCTAACCATGTATGGGCAGCACTTGGATGGGAGACCTCCTGACAGTATCACACGCTCCATAGGTCACCCTCAGCAGAAATAACCTCCAATACAAATTGTTTATTAAGCCCTGCTATGCCAGTGGAGCTGTCTGAATATGTTGTCATACTTTCTTGACAATGTGTCAAGATGCTACTTTCAGCATCATTTTCTAAAACATTTTTCTGCTCCAGCTTGAGTTTTCTGTCAGTCCCATCCCGTTCTTGTCAGCCTCTTTTCTTAGTTTGCTTACCGTCCATGGTGTCGTGCCATGCATTCCATTTGTCAAAATGCCTGTCACAACCTCAGCCAGAATAGCTTTCCGTCACCTACAACAGGACCCCACCACTGGCCATATCTTCCCATCCCCTCCCCTCTCTGCATTCCGCAGAGACCGTTCCCTCCGCAACTCCCTGGTCCACTCGTCCCTTCCTACCCAAACCACCCTAACCCCGGGCACTTTCCCTTGCAACCGCACGAGATGCAACACCTGTCCCTTTACCTCCCCCCTCAACTCCATCAAAGGACCCAAACATTCTTTCCAGGTGAGACAGAGGTTCACCTGCACCTCCTCCAACCTCATCTATTGCATCCGCTGCTCTAGATGTCAACTCATCTATATCGGCGAAACCAAGCGCAGGCTCGGCGATCGCTTCGCTGAACACCTGCGCTCGGTCCGCATTAACGCCACTGATCTCCCGGTGGCCCAGCACTTCAACTCCCCCTCCCATTCCCAGTCTGACCTCTCTGTCATGGGCCTCCTCCAGTGCCATAGTGAGGCCCGCCGGAAATTGGAGGAGCAGCACCTCATATTTCGCCTGGGCAGTTTGCGGCCCGGTGGTATGAACGTTGACTTCTCCAACTTCAGATAGCTCCTCTGTCCCTCCCTTCCCCTCCTCCTTCCCAGATCTCCCTCTATCTTCCTGTCTCCACCTATATCCTTCCTTTGTCCCACCCCCGACATCAGTCTGAAGAAGGGTCTCGACCCGAAACGTCACCCATTCCTTCTCTCCCGAGATGCTGCCTGACCTGCTGAGTTACTCCAGCATTTTGTGAATAAATAGCTTTTCACTTTGACTGCTTTCCATCAATGGTGTCCGACTGAACTTGCAACCAGATAGTCAGAATACAGTTGATCCATTCTTTCATCATTTGTCAGTCCCACCATCCCAGGAATTAACCTGGTGAACCTAAGCTGCACTACATCAATAGCAAGAATGTTGTTCCTCAAATTAGGAGACCAAAACTGCAGGTGCGGTCTCACCAGGGCCCCGTACAACTGCAGTAGGACCTCATTGCTCCTAAACTCACTATGAAGGCAAAGATGCCATTCGCTTTCCTCACTGTCTGTTCATACCTCCATCTAAATGCCTTTCAATCTGTTCAGTGCCACCCCCGAGTGTAGAAACAGAGAAACATAGAAAATAGGTGCAGGAGGAGGCCGTTTGGCCCTTCGAGCCAGCACCGCCATTCATTGTGATCATGGCTGATCTTCCACAATCAGTAATCTGTGCCTGCCTTCTCCCCATATCCCTTGATTCCACTAGCCCCTAGAGCTCTATCTAACTCTCTTTAAAATTCATCCAGTGAATTGGCCTCCACTGCCTGCTGTGGCAGAGCATTCCACAAATTCATACCTCTCTGGTGAAAAGGTTTCTGGGTGTACTCGGGTCATGGCCAGTAGTGAGAAAAAAACACTTGGCAATGAACAGGTTAAACATTGCTGTCACATCTGCTTCCAACACTTACCCAGGCTGTATGTTCCAGGCAACTACCGCTCTGTAAAAAAATCATGCCTGTACATCTCCTTTAAACTTTCCTCCTGAGATCTTAAAACGAAGCCCTCTGGTAGTTGACATTTCCATAAAAATGCACTCTGGCCATACTGGCCACATCTGGTGAATAACATCCTCTAATGTCCTTGAATGACATTTCCATTGACAGGACAACATTATATACAAGTTGAACACTGGGCAGCACCACCAGCAGTGGCTGCCTCGCCAACAATATGTCTGTCCTTTCTTCTTTTTTGTTATTCTTAGTATGTGTTAAAAATTATATTTTAATGTTCCTTGGTTTGTTTTATGAGGGGGGTGGGTGGGGGGGGGGGTGATTGGGGATTTTTTTTTTCAATCTCTTACCTCGACGGAGATGCAATTTCTTTCCGTATCGTATCTCCGTCCCCACTGCGGCCCAACATCGTGGAGTTGGCGGTCTTTCCTGGAGACCGACGAGCGCCCCAAGCCGTGGGAGTTTGCGGGACTTTAACATCGCGTAGCTTGCGATCCCTTTGCCGGGGATCGAAGCTCCAACCGCGGGGCCTGTGGACTTTAACATCGTGAAGCCCGCGGTCTCCGGCTTGTACTCGCTGGAATTTAGAAGTTTGAGGGGGGATCGTATAGAAACTGACAAGATTCTTAAGGGGTTGGACGGGCTAGATACAGGAAGATTGTTCCCGATGTTGGGGAAGTCCAGAACAAGGGGTCACAGTTTAAGGATAAGGGGGAAGTCTTTTAGGACCGAGATGAGAACGTTTTTTTTCACACAGAGAGTGGTGAGTCTGTGGAATTCTCTGCCACAGAAGGTAGTTGAGGCCAGTTCATTGGCTATATTTAAGAGGGAGTTAGATGTGACCCTTGTGGCTAAAGGGATCAGGGGGTATGGAGAGAAGGCAGGTACGGGATACTGAGTTGGATGATCAGCCATGATCATATTGAATGGCGGTGCAGGCTCGAAGGGCCGAATGGCCTACTCCTGCACCTATTTTCTATGTTTCTATGTTTCTATGTCTCTGGTCAGAAGAGGCCGGCACAGGAGCTCCATGCCGTGGAGAGAGTTTCAACCGCCCCGACGCGGGAGTTTCGATCACCCCGACGGGGGCTCCGATCGTCGGCTGCGGGAGCTTTGATCACCCCGACTGCGGATGGTTCGACTGCCCCGAACGTGGGAGAACAAAGAGGAAAAAGATTGAACTTTATTGCCTTCCATCACAGTGAGGAATGTGGAATCCACTGTGATGGATGTTTAAGTTAACTTTTATGTGGTTGTGTGTCTTGTTGCTTTTCACTTAGTATGGCTGTATGGTAACTCAAATTTCACTGTACCTTGACTGGTACATGTGACAATAAACTGACCTTGATACCTTGAACTGTCAGGTCTTGTATGCCACAGGAAGGATTTAAACTGAAGATAAACGCAAAAAGCTGGAGTAACTCAGCAGGACAGGCAGCATCTCTGGAGCGTAGGAATGGGTGATGTTTTGGGTCGAGACCCTTCTTCAGACTCATGTTTACTCGTGGCTTTGACTTAATTTGTTCACCTAACAATCATCACTCACACTTATTATTGAAGGCACAATCTAAACAGGCACCAAAATTGCAGTATTACACTAAGTTCTTCGATAAAACAATCGAATCAAAACTAAATATCTCTTCCTACTTGTGGCTCCTCTCACCAACTTTCAACTCTTTCCATTGGCTTCAGATTAAATTCATCTTCCAGTTTTTTTGTGTGTAATATCTTTAAACGTGACACCTTTTGGCTTAAGCGACACGATCAAATTTGTTTTTGCGCCAAATACCTCTGGCTCTATCTCTAGTTTAGAGATACAGTGCGGAAACAGGCTCTTTCGGCCCACCGAGTCCACGCCGACCAGTGATCCCTGCACACCAACACTATCCTACACCCACTAGGGACAATTTCTACATTTACCAAGCCAATTAACCTACATACCTGTACATCTTTATACTCACAAATCACAACAATTCTTTTTGACTCTTGCCCGGGTTACTTGAAAACCAAGCCTCACTGTAACAAGGCATAAACTGGATTTACTTCCAGTTTACTGATAGCTGTATTAAAAATAATTTTTTTAAAGTGGTTAAGCGGATTTTTGTGAAAAGTGTGTGGGCATTCTTTGAAAATGTAAGGGAGATGCACATCTGGTTCCTGGGTTGCATATCTGGGTTGGGAGCCCACTTTAAATGTAATGGCTGATGGCCATAAACATCGCAAAAATTCCCACGCTTACCTGACCGTCAAACTGTCGCCTCCAATCTACCTGTTAAATGTCCTGACGGTAAATAAATTGGTTAAACACAAGCATTTTATGGTATTTTGAAATGACTTTACTTATTTTAATATAATGTGCTTCTAAATGCATCTACGAGAACCTATCAAACCTGAGGACAGCATGAGACAGCGCCCGCAATAAGCAACGATACCTGCCGACAAGCCAGCTGTCGCTGAGAAATTTCAAACAGGATTATTTCTCAGCGACGCGCCGAGATCCACTACGATTTTTGGAAGACTCCTCACGATCATGCCCGCGACACCACGGCGAACTGTCGGCGACAGCCTAGACGCCGGCAGTCGCCTTAAAATCGCCTAAGTGGGACAGGCCCATTTACTAATCAAGAACCTATCAATCTCCGCTTTAAAAATACCCAATGACTTGATCTTCACCGTGATCTGTGGCAATGAATCACACGGATTCACCAGCCTCTGGCAAAAGACATTCCTCCTCATTCCCCAGTTTGTATCCAACACTTTCATAAGGAACACCATTGAATGGATAGAGTCAGTTCAAAAGACTGAATAACTCAGAAGTTAAAAGTGCAGAAGTCTAATCGGAGCCAGTCAGTTTTGAGTCGAGCACTATTTTTGATTGTTTCTAGCGATACCCTCCCGCATTCTGAACCACACAACTCCCTTTCTTTCACGACACTTCCAGCATCTAGAATGTAAGCACCCTGGGCTTATTACAAACGTCATCCCTTAAAAAGCTTTATCGACTCAGGATGGCACGTGCTTTCAACAGTTTAAGTTAAGCCTTTGTTCCTTACCATCCAAACCATTAAGTAAGAGAAGACTGCGATCCACACGGTGGACATGAAGAAGGATACCATGAAGAACCTCTCCCAGCGAGGCTTTGCACAGTTAGGGATGGTGAAGAAAAGCATGAGGAGGACCGGCCACGAACTCAGCCACTTCACCTTATTCAAACAACCCTCTGTGGACAAATATGTTTTAGAGCATTAGATTTTCACAGTGAAGGAAATAGAGGTGTTAGAAAATGAAAACAACAAAATCTTTATACGATCATGCTACTCAACAGGAACTCTACCGCTGCACAACCACGCTGTACTATTCTAGAGAGCACTATGCACAATTAGGGAGAGTGGTGTACAAAACTCAGGAATGTGAAGTAGAACATCAAATTTCTTCAATCAGACCAAGACATTGCCTACATCAATCTGCAGCTTGGCTACATGCTGAACATTAATGTAATTTGAGGTTTAGAGTGAAATGAGTTGCAGCATCATTATTTTTAATGAACTAAGGGTTCTTGCTTGTTTATGAATATTTAGAACTTTTGATTGTTTGGCATCATCACTGATCTTTAATAGGCATGTGCCCTATCTGAGGTTATTCAAAGGTAAAGGCCCAGAACAATCTCTGTTCACAAATCAAATTGAGGTTACATGTTTTTCATTAGTGTGCTGGCGAGCTGCCCATACGCATGCATTCAACCTACAAATGTTTCAAGGTGAAAGCCTAGGCACTTTAACATGACAGTCAGAACCTTATTCCTGGAATGGAAATATCAAATACAAGAGGACATCGTTTTAAGGTGAGAGGGGTAAAGTTTCAAAAGAGATGTGCACGTTTTTTTTTTACACAGAGGGAATTACACGTAAGTGGCCGGAAAATGCTACTGGTTGTGGCAGAGACGAGTGACATTTAAGGGACTTTTGGATAGACACATGGAGATGAAGGGAATGGAGAGATATCACCGGGTGGCACGATGGCGCAGCGGTAGAGTTGCTGTCTTACAGCGCTTGTAGCGCCGGAGACCCGTGTTCGATCCCGACTACGTGTGCTGTCTGTATGGAGTTTGTACGTTCTCCCCATGACCTGCATGGATTTTTCTCTGAGGTCTTCGGTTTCCTCCCACACTCCAAAGACGTACAGGTTTGTAGGTTAAATGGCTTGGATTTTTGGTATAAGTATAAATTGTCCCCAGTGTGTGTAGGCTTGTGTTAATGCGCGGGGATCGCTGGTCGGTGCGGACTCGGTGGGCTGAAGAGCCCATTTCCACGGTGTATCTCTAAACTAAACTGAAGTAAATATGGATTACGTGTAGGATTTGGTCTTGACGTCATGTTTGGCACAGACATTGTGGGCAGAAGGACCTGTTCCTGTGCTGTACTGCTCTATGCTCTACGTATTATTGTTAGATACCTACCTGGACACGACAGTGAAAGAAGAAAAATGAAAAATAAATTAGAGCATTTGTTCGGGGGAAATGTGTGAGATATAATATTGAAAATGCTTGTGACAAATTACAGTAGATTTTTGTGTTAAGGAATACAAGATGGTATTTATACAGTGCTTATGAGCGCAGCAATGATTCTCCAAGAACCTGAAGAGGAGAAAATGCCCGTGCATTTGGTGGCTGGAAAGAAGCTAGGAGGCAGGCTGAGACAATGGCTTTGACAAACTGTACAAGTGTGGGCCCAGAGAGATGAGAACCCTGTCAGGGAAAATAGTCCATAGTGAAGGGAAGACACTCGTGTCCACAAGTGGGAGAGTCTTGAACAAGGGATAATATTGCGTAGGAAGGAATTGCATATGCTGGTGTATACCGAAGAAAGACACAAAGTGCTGGTGTAACTCAGCAGGTCAGGCAGCATTTCTGGAAAAAAGGGGTGGGTAACATTTCGGGTCGGGACACTTCTTCAGACTCTGTTTTAGGTTGGGAGCCTTCTTCTGAGTCAGTCCAGTCTGAGTCCTTCTCCTCCTCAGTCCTTTCCCAGTCTGAAGAAGGGTTCTGATCCGAAACATCACCCATCCTTTTTTCTCCAGAGATGCTGCCTGACCCACTGAGTTACTCCAGCACTTTGTCTCTATCTTTGAGGGATAGACAATAGACAATAGGTGCAGGAGGAGGCCATTCGGCCTTTCGAGCCAGCACCGCCATTCAATGTGATCATGGCTGATCATTCTCAATCAGTACCCCGTTCCTGCCTTCTCCCCATACCCCCTGACTCCGCTATCCTTAAGAGCTCATTCTTGAATGCATGGATAATATTACAAGATAAGGGGCAGTCATTTAAAGCTGAGGTTCCCTTAGGAATTTCTTTTTGCAGATGGTGGTGGCTCTCTGTAATTCTCTACTCTGATTAGTAAAGGAGGCTAAATGATTGGAGGCATTTGAAAGATCATGGAATTGTTGGCTATGGGGGAACATAGAAACAGGTACCGGAAAAGCGGAAGTGGCGGCGCCTAACGGCTGCGGCTCGCTAGCAGTCTGTTCGTCTTTTTTCCTTTTTTTTTGTTGTTGCGTGTCGGTGTTGGGATGGTTTTTGTATTTTTTTGGTTGTGTATGTGTGGGGGGTGGTGGTGTGGGGGGGGGGGGGGGTGGTGGTGTGTGGGGGGGTGGGGGAAACTTTTCTCTTTTAGGTCTCTTCCTCACGGCGCGGGGTGCGGCTCGGCCGCGGAGCCTAACATCGCCCGGTGCGGCTCGGCCACTGGACTTTACATCGCCCGGTGCGACTTGGCCGCTGGACTTAACAGTGCCCGGTGCGGCTCGGCCGCGGGACTTTTCATCGCCCGGTGCGGCTCGGCCGCTGGACTTAACAGTGCCCGGTGCAGCTCGGCCGCGGGGCCTAACATCGCCCGGTGCGGCTCGGCCGCGGGACTTTACATCGCCCGGTGCAGCTCGGCCGCGGGACTTCTCATCGCTGGTGCGGCTCGGCCGCGGGACTTATCATCGCCCGGTGCGGCTCGGCCGCGGGGCTTTACATCGCTGGTGCGGCTCGGCCGCGGGACTTTTCATCGCTGGTGCGGCTCGGCCGCGGGACTTAACATCGCCCGGTGTGGCTCGGCCGTGGGACTTAGCTGCGCAAGGCTTGGTCGCGGGGCCTTCCATCGCCCGGCTCGGCCGTGAGACGTTTCAGCGCCCGGTGCGGCTCGGCCGCGGGGACTGTGCGGGTCGGTCGGGGAAGAGCTGTCTGTCCGTGGGCGTGGGGGGAAGAGAGTGGAAGTTTTGTTGCCTCCATCACAGTGAGGGGGTGTTTGGAGTCACTGTGATGGACGTTTGTGTTGGGGTTATGTGTCTTGTGTTCTTTTTTGTGTGACTGCTATGTAGTTTCGTTCGGTACCTTGGTACCGAATGACAAATAAAGCTCTGTTGAACTGTTGAAGAGGAAATGAGACCCAAGGCAGATAGGCCGTGTGGATGGGCATCAGCGGAATTCTTAGATGGACAACTGCAAGCTGAGCCCGCCTGAAAACACATCAATGTAGTCAGAAGGTCGAATCAAGGAACTGCAGATGCTGGTTTACAAAAAAAGTCACAGTGCTGGAGTAACTCAGCGGGTCAGGCAGTATCCCTGGAGAACATGGATAGGGGATATTTCAGGTAGGACTCTTCTTCAGACTGCTAAGGACACAAAGTGGAGTGACTCAGCATAATAACCCTAGTCTGAAGAAGTGTCCTGACCCAACGCATCACCGAGGCCATGATGACCACGTTGATTGTGAGTTTGAGTGGCTGAGTAACCTAGTACGGTTTCAAAAATTCAATGAGATGGCATTAGTGTATCTGCAGATCAATTCAATTGATTGGTGTAGGATGGAAAATCCTGACAGGGTCAGTTGAATTCAATGGGATTTTATCTCCCTTTTAGAAAGTAGCAGAACAGTTTGGATGAGGACCGAGATATTGTGAAGAGCTTTGTGTGCTATCTGATTCAATCATACTATACATAAACACAATCAAGCCGTTCATATCTACGATAGGTGGTGCAAAGAGTAAAATAACCGAGTACAGAATAGAGTGTTACAGTTACAGAGAAAGAGCAGATTGAAAAAAGTGCAAGTGTCGCAATGAAGTAGGTTAGGAGATCGTGACAATACCTTCTGCCATCTCATAACAGTGAGCTGCTCCTGGATCTGGCGGTATGTGCTTTCAGGCTTTTGTATCTTCTGCCCAAAGGGAGAGGGGAGACGAGGGAATGACTGGGGTGCAAATGGTCCTTGACCATGTTAGCTATTTTCCTGAGGTTTGGGTGAAGTGTAGATGTAGTCGACGGAGGAGGGTAGAGGTGGGATGGAGACAGGACCGTGATGGACTGGAATGTGTTCACAACTCTGCAATTTCTTGTGCTTGCCATCTTAAGCAGTATTGTGACTTGCAATGTGAGCAAGAGTTAACAAGGGCTATTTATTCAGTGTCATGCTGGACAAGTATGAAAGGCATTTGGTGCACTAAACATGTAAATATTGGCCTAATGCCTTAAAACGGTCCTCATCAGGAAAATTATGGTCTGTTCAACAATGTTCAACAACAAATAATCAAAGGTATGTAAAAATAATCTATCAAGACGATCCCATTGAGACCAAGCACTTAGGATTCAAATGAGGCTCTCTCTCCTCCTCTCCCTTTCACACACAGTACTTGCTCTGCCCTCTCTAGCCAAGGTCTAGGGAGCAAGCACCCTGTCAATGAAATCTTTGCAGAACTAAGTGGCCACTGGTAACAAATCACACCAAGAACGGCTTGAATGAGGACTGGTGTCATGTGTATCGAGATACAGGGAAGTGACGTACAACAAGATCTGGGTGTCCTAGTGCATCAGTCACTGAAAGGAAGCATGCAGGTACAGCAGGCAGTGAAGAAAGCCAATGGAATGTTAGCCTTCATAACAAGAGGAGTTGAGTATAGGAGCAAAGAGGTCCTTCTGCAGTTGTATAGGGCCCTAGTGAGACTGCACCTGGAGTACTGTGTGCAGTTTTGGTCTCCAAATTTGAGGAAGGATATTCTTGCTATTGAGGGCGTGCAGCGTAGGTTTACTAGGTTAATTCCCGGAATGGCGGGACTGTCATATGTTGAAAGACTGGAGCGGCTAGGCTTGTATACACTGGAATTTAGAAGGATGAGAGGGGATCTTATCGAAACATATAAGATTATTAAGGGGTTGGCAGGAAACATGTTCCCAATGTTGGGGGAGTCCAGAACCAGGGGCCACAGTTTAAGAATAAGGGGTAGGCCATTTAGAACGGAGATGAGGAAAAACTTTTTCAGTCAGAGTTGTAAATCTGTGGAAGTCACTGCCTCAGAAGGCAGTGGAGGCCAATTCTCTGAATGCATTCAAGAGAGAGCTAGATAGAGCTCTTAAGGATAGCGGAGTCAGGGGGTATGGGGAGATGGCAGGAACGGGGTACTGATTGAGAATGATCAGCCATGATCACATTGAATGGTGGTGCTGGCTCGAAGGGCCGAATGGCCTACTCCTGCACCTATTGTCTATTGTCGATTGCTTAGCGTGCCATCTAGTCTAGTCACATGGTACATAAATACAATCAATCCATTCACATGTACTAGAGTGTTACAGTTACGAAGAAAGTTCAAATTTTAAAAAGTGTAAGTGTCGCACTGAATTTGGTTGGGAGATCGGGACCACACCTACACCCAATTTTACTGATGACGTCTAAGTTCTGTTCTCCATCAGTTCTGCAGCTTCTTCATGCATGCTGCACTAAAAATTAACTTAAAGCAAAACCTAGCCCATTTGTGCAAGACTCTTCTCTAAAATGATCCTCTCAAGGTAAGCTAAAATGACAGAATAAACCTAGAATTCCACTCCAAATTAGACTTTAGGAACATAGCAAGTATGTACAGGCTCAAAAAAAAAAGAAATTCAAGAGGGACATCCAAAAATTCTGCTTGATCTGAAACCAACAGATACTGGTTCATTATTCATTGATTGTCATTATAGTGTAGCTGTTACATAAAAAATCCTCAGATGCAGTAATGGAATTGAAGAAGGGATCTCCTCTTACCAGTAGATAAGAAAATGGGGAAAGTTTATATTATGGTCGACCTTTAGTGCCTTACACACTGGAAAAGGATGATGGAAAATTAGGTTAACCTTGCAAAGGTAACTCAATAGACAATAGACAATAGACAATAGGTGCAGGAGTAGGCCATTCAGCCCTTCGAGCCAGCACCGCCATTCAATGCGATCATGGCTGATCACTCTCAATCAGTACCCCGTTCCTGCCTTCTCCCCATACCCCCTCACTCCGCTATCCTTAAGAGCTCTATCCAGCTCTCTCTTGAAAGCATCCAACGAACTGGCCTCCACTGCCTTCTGAGGCAGAGAATTCCACACCTTCACCACTCTCTGACTGAAAAAGTTCTTCCTCATCTCCGTTCTAAATGGCCTACCCCTTATTCTTAAACTGTGGCCCCTTGTTCTGGACTCCCCCAACATTGGGAACATGTTTCCTGCCTCTAATGTGTCCAATCCCCTAATTATCTTATATGTTTCAATAAGATCCCCCCTCATCCTTCTAAATTCCAGTGTATACACGCCCAATCGCTCCAGCCTTTCAACATACGACAGTCCCGCCATTCCGGGAATTAACCTAGTGAACCTACGCTGCACGCCCTCCATAGCAAGAATATCCTTCCTCAAATTTGGAGACCAAAACTGCACACAGTACTCCAGGTGCGGTCTCACCAGGGCCCGGTACAACTGTAAAAGGACCTCTTTGCTCCTATACTCAACTCCTCTTGTTACGAAGGCCAACATTCCATTGGCTTTCTTCACTGCCTGCTGTACCTGCATGCTTCCTTTCATTGACTGATGCACTAGGACACCCAGATCTCGTTGAACTCCCCCTCCTCCTAACTTGACACCATTCAGATAATAATCTGCCTTTCTATTCTTACTTCCAAAGTGAATAACCTCACACTTATCTACATTAAATTGCATCTGCCATGTATCAGCCCACTCACACAACCTGTCCAAGTCACCCTGCAGCCTTATTGCATCTTCCTCACAATTCACACTACCCCCCAGCTTAAGGTCATGTTAGAAAAGTTGCGCAGTAGTCAGAGTGGAAAAGTGCTTAGACTGCAGGCACGGTTAATTAGAACAAAGAGAGCTATGTATGGGAATTACAATGTAGGACTATTCACTGATAACAGCACGAAAGCAGGCAAACAAAGGAAGAGTCATTGCCTTCCAGAAGGATGGGGGAGCTGCTGTCAGGCATGTCTGTACAAATCTATAACTAATGATCACAATCCCCAATTAAGAAGAACAACATCCTGATGATTTATTGTTAAACTGCCGAATCCACATGTATTTATTATAACAAGAATAAAGGACGGGAATATTTGGAGGATAGTGGATTATTTCTGTGTTCGCACTCAAAAATGCCCTTTAGTATATACAGCAATAAGGCCTGGTTAAGCTGACTTGTGTGAGAGATTGACCATTGATCTATGAGATTTTCTTTGTGTGCTGTTCCGATCTGAGTCGTGATTCAGAGGTGACTTGACCCAACTTGGAGCCTGGAGATGGCGCTGGACGCAACCACTTTACTGATCCTCAGTGCCCTCACCCTCCAGCTTCTCCTCTACTTTCGCCCTGGCTCAGAGTCCCATGGAGCACTCGACTTCCTTCCCCGCTACCCCTTCCTCTGCCCACCATCGGTCACCTGCACGCCCTGGATCTGAAGAAGCCCCACGAGAGTCTCGTGGAGATGCCGGCTGCGGGAGAGCGCCAAGGGGAAGAAAGGTGGACGGGCGAGGAGGGGGACGTGGGTTCGTAAGTTGATCCAGACGTCTGAGGAAGGCGATGGCTAGAGGCTCGCAGCAGCCCGGGGCTTGCCTGGACCAGGCAGCGCCCATAACTGGAGTGTGAACTGGACTTTGAAAATAGCACCAAAACATGGTGCCTCTTGAATCGACTGATCAGTAGACTATTTCTGTACACTTGCCAATTGGTGATGTGCTTGGGTATAGAAATACTGTACTCGACAGGACTGTATGTAAGAAAATAATTCCATTGTGCGCATGTGACAATAAAAGGGACCATTGAACCCGAAAGCCAGATTCTGGGTGTAGGACAAGCACATTAATCCCTCCAAACAATTCACACAGTGAGCAGGGTATCTCACAGGGTGGCTTGAACAATGAGGCTCGGTGCCAGGTGAGTATATTTAATTTTACCACTCACAGTTGTTGAAGTAGATCCCATATGGCCGTTGGGCAAACATAAGTCGCGATACCAAAATAACAAATTGGAGGAAAAGGAAGGTGCGGTTATTTTACCTGGCAAGATCGGTGTGAGAGATGAAACATCAGGATAGTGACATGGAGAGCTTCGACACCAGGATACTGACGGGGAGAGGTTAGGCGTCAGGGCACCGAGGAAAGGTTAGACGTTAGGGGACTGATGCAGAGAGGTAAGATGTCAGGATATTGATGTGGAACAGAGTGGATAGTTTACTTGGCAAGATCTATGTGAGAGATTAGACGTCATGATTCTGTGGCAGAGAGGCCAGAGGTCAGGATACTGAGGCAGAGATCAATTCAAAGGAAAGAAAAACACAAGATTTTGTGTGAGTGTGTGTGTGTGTACATATGTGTAGGAAGGAACTGCAGATGCTGGTTTATACCTAAGATAGACACAAAATGCTGGAGTAACTCAGCGGGTCAGGCAGCATCTCTGGAGAAAATGTTTTGTTCTGGCCTTTTCTTGCTTCCAGTCCCCCCCCCACCCCCCACCCCCACTTCCCCCCCCTCACCTCCACTTTCAGTCTGAAGGATCCTGACCCAAAACATCACCTATTCCTTTTTTCACAGAGATGCTGACTGACCCGCTGAGTTACTCCAGCACTTTGTGTCTAACTTCTAACCAAGTTGCAATTGGATACTTGCTCGCAAACTGCACAAAATGATGTAATACCCTGCTAATTGTGACTAAGGAATAACATCTCTTTTGTAAAGGAAATAAAAGATAAGAAAAGTGCTTACTTCAAATGGGAACGCAAGGGATCAATAGTACAAACAACAGTGGATCATAATAAAAAAAATTATTAAATGGACAACAGTGAAACCCTTTGCTGAACAATAGTCCTGGTGGAAGAGACTAGGAAAAGTATGACAATGGAGTAATTAAACTTGCAGCAAGGCAAAAAACCAACAAGAAAGGTGACGCAGCGGTAGAGTTGATGCCTTGCAGCGCCGGAGACCCGGGTTCGATCCTGTCTATGGGTGCTTGTCTGTACGGTGTTTGGACGTTCGCCCCATGACCTGCGTGGGTTTTCTCCAAGATCTTCGGTTTCCTCCCACACTCCAAAGATGTACAGGTTTGTAGGTTATTTGGCTTTGTTAAAAATGTAAAATTGTCTTCAGTGTGTGTAGGCTAGTGTTAATGTGTGGGGATTGCTGGTCGGTGCGGACTTGGTGGATCAAAGGACCTGTTTCCACAATGTATCACTAAACTAAACTAAAGTACCAAAGGTGGACATCAAATGTTTCTGAGGGTAAATATAATATAAGCTGCCCATTGCTTTCCCATCAGCTATAAGGAGGAATTTCTTTAGTCAGAGGGTGATGAATCTGTGGAATTCATTGCTTCAGACTGCTGTGGAGGCCAAGTCAATGGATATTTTATAAGGCAGAGATCGACAGATTCTTAATTAGTGCGGGTGTCAGAGGTTATGGGGAGAAGGCAGGAGAAAGGGGTTCAGAGATCAGCCATCATTGAAAGGCGGAGTAGACTTGATGGGCTGAGAAATTGTGATCCTACATGTTGTAAAGAGACCTTTGCTAGAATCATCCCTGCAATATTAAAAAAAATGCTATCAAGGGGTATTATCGCAGTATTCAGTATATCCACATACAGGTATATGATTTGGTGTGCTCATATTGTTTAATATGATATTCACATTATATTCCAAAGGGATATTGGAGATAGGAAGTAAATGTTGGCTTTGCCCACATGTTACGAACCTTTCATGATCTTTCTCGATGGACAACCCAAGACTCAATGGTCTTTCAGACTTCCAATGACCTTATAAATGTTACAACGATTCTGTTCAGCCTCAGAATAGGAGATATATTATATCCCTGCATGGATTTATCTTCCACTACTACCAATTTCTATTGAGGTAATTGACTGAAAGACTTCATGGCTCAAACTAATTTGCCAGTAAATTCCGTGGAATTTCTTCTCTTCATGGTGTTTATTATAAAAACCACAAAAAAGGAGGGATTATGTAACTTTGGTTACACCATTGGTCTGAACTTCAAAGAACTATCTCGGAAGGACATTTAAAGGAAAATATACAGAAGTACAATACTTTTGTGTTTTCACTGGCTATTGGAAATAATTCCTTGCAGAGGTAGGCATCTGTACATTTTGATTTTTCATTGTAGTTTGGTTAAACATATTACTCATGCATCTTAGATTTCTTTGAGAGTTTAAGATGGTCATATCTAAGATACATAGAATACATATCTTCTACATTAATCCTCACCTGGTGGAGAAAATGGTGACGTGAGCTCTGGTTCATTTTCATCCTTGTTATCATCTTCTTTTGCATTTATGTCCAGAGGGACATTTCCATTTTCAATCCCATCACATTTCTCTGCTGCACAGATCTCCTTGTCCACACCATTGGCAGACTGGACTAGTCATTGGACATAAACACATTGTACGTGAATCCATGATAGCTCAAAGACCAGCATAAAGAGCTGGTGCCTAATAGAACTGTATTTCAGGTTCATTCTTTTAAACTGGAAAATAACGATTAGAATGTCTGCCTGTCACGCAAAATATAACCAGTCCATAATCACATCTAAACATGACAAATATCTTTACTGTTAGATTTTGGACTTTAGAGGGCCACAGATTACGATATTTACAGTTTAAAGTCAATTTTTCAGAAACAAAACCTGTCCTAACGTGCGACTGAATCGCACTAGATCTAAGCACTCAAGATCCCATGTTTTACCTGTGTTGCATAGTTTCAATGTCCCTGAGTTATGGAGATAGGGTGTTAGCCAAATGCCCAAGAAACGAGGAAAATTTAAGTGGGGGAGTGTGGTGAAATTTTATATTTCTCAGACTGACAGCTCTGTTCACTAGCCAGCATCACATGCAAAGACGGCCATTGTGGTTAAGGTTAGAACATTTTAATCACTGTTCCTTTTCTGTTTCCATGTTGAATGCTTTTAGAACTGGAGAACAGAAACATAAAGACATTTGTTTTTTAAAGGGTTGGGTATGAATAATTCTGATGGCAGGCCAACAGAGAACACCACCATAAAGGTCTCTTCCACCAGTGAGATAATCTTAATCTCTACAGCCACAATAACCTACTCACATTAAATGAGTTTAAACAAAAGCAAATGGAGGACAAATGTTTAGGGCAAGGAGGGAAATTATATAGGGGATTTGAGGAGGAGCTATTTCTCCCACAGTGGAACACACTACCTGAGTGACAACAGAGGCAAATATTCAGGCACACACTTGAATCATTAAAGCACAGAAGGCTATGGACCACGTGATATTAAATAGATGAAGTACAGATAGGTAATTGATGGTTGGTATGGACATGATGGACCGAAAGGCCTATCTGTGCTGTGGTGTTCAATGACTATCACTAAATCCTCCTGTTTGATCCAAATCTCATTAGACCTTCCAGAACTCCCAAGTAGCTTGTGTGCACATCCTTTAAACTATACCATCTGTTCCTAGAAAGCACAAGGCTTAGAATTTCCCGGCACTTTGTGGCCTTCTGAAGTCTGAAATCTAATTTATGCAGCTTCACTCTGCAGTCATTCTAATTGCATGATTAACCTAAATAAATCCAAATGTGCAGCTTGATTGTTAATTGTTACATATTTGTTTGCTTCCGTGTATAATTTATAATTTGTTTATCTGTAATGATTAACTCCTAGGCATTTATAATAGTCGCAGCTTCATGCCTGTAAAGTTAATTAATAAGTTAAAATGATGGATAGAGCAGTAAACAAAACTAAACAAAAATGCATAAATTCACCTCTCATCTCATTGCTCTAGTTCAAGGGAACCAAGACATCAGGACAAGACATTTTACGTATTGCTCGTGTTAAGGTTAGTGAAGCTATATTATTAGCCCAGGCCATTGTTAATGCATTAAGAGTGATTACAGTTATTCGTTACTTACTGCAGAAAATATTGTTAATTAAGAACAGCATTTAAAAGACAAAGCAGTATTCAGAAAGTTGTTATGAAAGATATTAAGAACTGGGAAACACAATAAGGCTAAGCAGACAGACTTTGGACAATAGTTAGTGAGAGAGATGAAGAACAATTCATAGAAATGAACTGGTTCTCAGCAAAGTGAGCAGATGAACCACAGTTGAGGACAAACCATACTTAACTTTGGAAGATTGGGGAGTAATTTAAAATGGAAGCCGAATATTGCAAATTCTTTCATTTTTACATAGTTGTTACAAATGCTTTAAAGAGCAATACTCACAAGTCGTCTAAGTCTGTGAATTGAGTTCCATTTGAAAGTTTATGATGGCCATGCTTTCAATCTGTTCTTGAGTACTTTGAACATCATTGCTAAACGTTCGGCTATTAGTTGGAGTAATCTCCAGATGTGTGGAAAAGGAATCTGATGAAATCTTTTATGAGCTGGGGGTTAGGTAGAGGGTAGGGTTGAGGCAAGTAGGCACCAACCTAATGTGTTTCCAGTATTTAAATGTATTAACTTTCTTGGACAAAGGAATACATCCATGCTAAATGGCAGAATATATCAGGTAGAGGGATTTTGAAGTGCATCTTCACAAGTCCCTGAAGGTAGCAGGACAGGGGAATAAGTGGCTAAGAAGTCATCAAAGGTAGTTACCTTTATTGACTGAGGTACAGAATGCAAGAGTAGGAAGGACACACCGGACTGCACAAGACATTAGTTCACCCGCAGCAACACCACTGTGCATCGTTTTGGTTACCATACACTACAGAAAAGTATATGATAATACCAAAATGGTGCAGAGAAGATTTACAAGGATATTGTAGACTCAGAGAATTATATCAAGGATTAAGCTGGGTTGCATTCATGAAACAAACAAAACAGACAGGGAGTTTAATTGAGGTAAAGAAATTATGAGAGGCCCAGAGAGGTAAACAGTAGGTATCAGCTTAATTTAACAGAAAGATCATTGACCAGGGGCACATAAAAATGTTCCTGGGTGAGGGTTGGACAGGTACACGGTTAGGAAAGGTTTAGATGGATATAGGCCGAATATGGGTAAATCGTACAAGCTTCGATGGGGGCATCTTGATCAACATGGACAAGTTGGGCTGAAGGGCCTGTTTCCATGTGGTATGACTTCATGGCTCTCCGAGATTGATTGCCAGACTAATGGAAAGGCCATTCCTGGCTGACATGGACATGGTGGGCTGAATGACTTATTTGTTTGCCATTAATTTGATATAATTCCCAAACTATAATCAGTGGTTTTTTGTAAAATGTTATTTTGTTGGTATATTTGTGGAGGGAGGGAATTCTGGAGGGGGGAGGGTTGAAGGGGTGGAGAAATTGTCCCTCTTGCAGTGAATCGTCCCGCCTCACCTGTGGAACATCCAGCATCCTAGAAGGTGAAAGGTGGGTGAGACACAAAGATTTCCCCGAGATTCATGCTGGGTGACCGCATCTTGCGTGTACAGATCATGCTGTCAGTAGAGGAATGGGCAGGACAGCACTGGCAGCGGCGGAACCACTTTGTGACTGGCGCCCTCTCCCAGCAGGGCATCTTCCGCATGACAGAGCAGCAACTTTACAGCCTTCAGCTTCTCAACACAATCACTCCTAGGAACGCTACTGCTCCTGATTGTGAAAAAAAATGAAACATTAAGAATTTCGGTTCAATTTCTCGTTGTCACTGCGGCCCCAACAATTCTTTTTTGACAAAGATCCACTTTGAAAGAAGAAAATTAGCTTTCTCGCTGAATCCACTTGCAACAAAATGCAGAGGTGCACCCTATCAAAATTAGCGTGCAGAGAAGATTTACGAGGACGTTGCCAAGACTCGAGGGCCAGAGCTATAGGGCGAGGGTCAGCAGGCTAGGACTTTATTCCTTGGGGCACAGGAGGATGAGGGATAATCCTATAGAGATAATCTTATAGAGATATTTATAATCTTATAAATCATGAAAGGAATACATAGGGTAAGTGTACAGAGTCTTTTATCCAGCGTAAGGGGAATCACAAACCAGAGGGCATAAGCTTGTGAGAGGGGAAAGATTTAATAGGAACCCGAGGGGCAACTTTTTTTTACACAACCCACAACATATGGGTAAAAAAATGAGCTGCCGGTGGAGGCAGTTAAAGCAAGGACTATCACAACTTTAAAAAAAACATTTGGACAGGTAAATGGATAGGATAGACCTAGAGGGAGATGGTCCAAATGCAGGCAGGTGGGACATGTGTAGTTGGGGCACGTTTGTCGGTATGGCAAGTTAGGCCAGAGGGCCTGTTTCCATGCTGTACGGCCCTATGGCTCGATATTGAATAGCAGTTGACAAGAACACTCAGAGAACTGTTGGAGGCGTCACTCAATAATTGAACAAACGCCAAGTACTGATAAAAGGTTTTTACTGGCCATTGTCTGTCTGGTTAGCCTTACCTCTGGATAACAATGGGATTGATGGATCATCAAAACTATTGACATATTCAATATTACCATCCTCCAACTCATTGCCGATCACATTGCCATTTGCCACATCCTTCATCAGCTTGCTCACAAAGTAATTCTTCATCTGGGTATTGAACCTGTCAATAAATATCACATAACATAGCACGTCACATCATTTTTGCTGTTAGTTAAATTTGCAGGGAGGTTTATTGACAGAGATACAATAAGTATATATTGTATTTGTGATACAATCGTTTCCAGGTTAAAGCGCTCAGAACTAACACAATATTTGCATTGTCAATGTTATTTCAAACAAGTATTAAAAAAAAATCATTTTCTCCTTGTCAGTCACAGGAGATATACTATCGACTGACATTTATTATAAACCTACTGACTCCCACAGCTATCAAGACTACACGTCTTCCCACCCTGCTTCCTGTAAAGATTCTATCCCCCACTCCCAATTCCTCCGTCTACGCCGCATCTACACCCAGGATGAGGTTTTCCATACTAAGACATCTGAGATCTCCTAATTCTTTAGGTAACGGGGGTTTCCCTCTTCCATCATAGATGGAGCCTTCACTATCCCCCAGCTCCACTCTTGCTCCCCCTCCCCCCAGTCGCAACACGGACAGGTTCCCCCTGGTCCTCACCTTTCACCCCATCAGCCGTCGCATAGTGCACATAATCCTCCCACATTATTGCCACCTCCAAAGGGATTCTACCACTAGCCACATCTTCCCATCTCCACCCCTTCCCGCTTTCCGTAGAGACCATTCCCTCCGCAACTCCCTGGTCAACCCGTCCCTTCCCACCCAAACCACCACCTCCACAGATACTTTCCCCGGCAATCGCAGGAGATGCAACACCTGTCCCTATACCTCCCCCCTCGATTCCGTCCAAGGACCTTGACAGTCTTTTCAGGTGAGGCAGAGGTTCACTTGCACCTCCTCCAACCTCATCTACTGTATCCACTGTTCCAGGCGTGGACTCCTATATATTGGCGAGACCAAACGCACGATCGGCGATCGTTTCGCTGAACATCTCCGCTCAGTCCGCCTAATCCTACCTGATCTCACGGTTACTAAACACTTTAACTCTCCCTCCCATTCTCACACTGACCTTTTTGTCCTGGGCCTCCTCCATTGTAAGAGTGAGGCCCAGTGCAAATTCCTCCCACACTCCAAAGACGTACAGATTTGCAGGTTAATTGGCTTGGTAAATGTAAAAATTGTCCCTAGTGGGTGTAGGATGATGTTAATGTGCAGGGACCGCTGGTCGGCGCGGACCCGGTGGGCTGAAGGGCCTGTTTCCACGCTGTATCTCTAAACTAAACTCACCTCAAATTTCGCTTGGGCAGCTTTCAACCCAGCGGTATGAATATTGACTTTATCTAACTTCAAGTAGCTCTTGCTTTCCCTCTCTCTCCATCCCTACCCCATTTCCCACTTCTCCGACCAGTCTGACTGTCCTCGTTTACATTTTATCTCTGTTTGCTTTGTTGTCACCTTCTCCTAGCTAACAATAATCTATTCTACATTTTCCATGTTCGCCATCCCCTTTGTCTCATTTTCACACCTTACACTTCCTTATCTCTGTATCTCGCTCTCCCCTGACTCCGTGTGAAGAAGGGCCTCGACCGGAAACATCACCCTTTCCTTCCACCCAGAGATGCTGCCTGTCCCGCTGAATTACTCCAGCATTTCCATTCCCAGTCTGCACTTCAACTCCCCCTCCCATTCCCAGTCTGACCTTTCTGTCATGGGCCTCCTCCAGTGCCATAGTGAGGCCCACCTGAAATTGGAGGAACAGCACCTCATATTTCGCATGGGCAGCTTGCAGCCCAGTGGTATGAACATCGACTTCTCCAACTTTAGATAGTTCCTCTGTCCCTCTCTTCCCCTCCTCCTTCCCAGATCTCCCTCTATCTTCCTGCTTCCACCTATATCCTTCCTTTGTCCCACCGCCCTGACATCATTCTGAAGAAGGGTCTCGACCCGAAACGTCACCCATTCCTTCTCTCCTGAGATGCTGCCTGACCTGCTGAGTTACTCCAGCATTTTGTGAATAAATACCAGCATTTCATGTCTAGCTTCAGTTTAAACCAGTATCTGTAGTTCCTTGCTACGCAGCAGTTATTTCTCTTTTTGTTATGTTACAATAGAGCTCTGGTGGTTTGGGGAGATGCCCTTGTGGTTCAATTTAAAGTGCAGATTAAAATGATAGAATAGCTCATGGTGTTTGGCGACTGGGTTTGGAGCCAAGGGGATTTTAACTGCCCTTCTGCCTCGTTTCCACTGGTCCGTAATATCCCGCATACCTTCCATAACCTTTGGTCATCACTAGAAGCATCAACTATGTTAAATATAAGCTGGCATTTCTCCATCTCTGACAATAATATTATTTTATTCTTTATAATTGCATGATCTTGCACGAGCTTCTGCCCAATGCTTCTCACCGTCTGTAACCATCTTCCTCTGCATCAGAAGGCTGATGTCCATTAATAGACTTTGTTCCCCATGGAATGAACACCAATCAATTCTGTTATCGAGCAACTTTTACTCAACTTCGCTCTTAAAAAAAAACTAGTGCAAAACGACTTTATATTTTTCCTCCCCATTAGACTTATGTCTGCTCCAAATATTCAAGAAAACAATTTATATAATTGGCCATCTGCTGGCAATGGAACTGAGGTAATAAATACACCTAGGAACTTAAAAAATAATTTTCCCTGACATAACATTCTGGCAATTACTCATTATTTGTTTCAATGTTCTCACTTAATGGTCTTGAAACTGGAAAAAAAATCCCGATAGTGCAGTTCAATCACTCCCATCTCTTTTTGCAGGAGAAAGCAAGACAATGTCAGATGAAGTAAGCCACTCATGCTGTTCATCTGTCCAAAAGTCTGAAGTATTCCTAGCTTGACAATAATCGATCGAACGTTGGTTGAGGAAAGTTTATTTCACAGTGTGCTATGGTACAGGATGTTACTGTGATGACCTTTGGAGGAAAAGGTGATTCGATTTAATCCGGGCTTAAACAATTTTCCTTGATCTTGGAACCAATTTCCTCTCATGTCACCGACAGAATGAGCAAAACAAAATACATTTTCTTTCACATGTTCTACAAACATCTCTTGAACAAGGCGAACACTGAAATGTTACCCAATACCTGGGTATGTAATAGAACAGGGTGAGCTAAATAAACATGAGAGGCCATGCCAGATCATTGGGAATAAAGCAGTGAATGCCAACAAAATCTTGACATGAAATCTATTCATGACCTAGTTGAATATCATAAACACTGCAAATGCAATAGTATTTAGGCCTTTAATATACAGAGTGATGGCATTTCCCAGTAATGTGCTATAGATTAAATTTCCCTACTTTTTCCAAATGATATAAATGTAATTCTTCAGTCAATAATATAAATCGCATCGCCCCAGATACACAATATAAAAATATTGAGTGGGTATGATTGAAGCTACGTTATATTCTCAATTAGATTTTGTACTTCAAATCACTTCCAGCTATGATTATCCTTATAATGCATGCCACTTACTTTAAAAGTAAAAATAAAGAACAATTTGCACATTTCTGTGTGTGAGTGATTGAAATCTCTCACCCCATTCGCTCCCTTTCATATAAAATAAGAATATACAGTTTGAAAAAGACTATTTTGCTCCACCGACCATCCCAAGATGTTACAGCAGAACCTACAGCTCTTTTTATATATACCTCTCTGATTTTGAATCAAAATTTTCCCACTTAATATTATGAAGCTACCTTTATTGTTCTCATTCTATCTGCTCTCATTTCACTCCTGCCATCGGGAAGAAGGTATTGGAGCCTGAAAACTGTAATGTCCAGGTTCAGAAGCAGCTTCTTCCCAACAACCATCAGGTGATTAAACACTACAACCTCCAACTAAGTTCTGAACTACACAGATTTGGAGCCATTGTTTTTGCCTTTCCACTATTATTGCTTGTTTCTTACATACTGAACTTTTTTGTTGTTTACAGGCAATAGACAATAGGTGCAAGAGTAGACCATTCGGCTCTTCGAGCCAGCACCGCCATTCAATGTGATCATGGCTGATCATTCACAATCATTACCCCGTTCCTGCCCTCTCCCCATACCCCCTGACTCCACTATCATTAAGAGCTTTATCTAACTCTCTCTTGAAAGCATCCAGAGAATTGGTCTCGACTGCCTTCTGAGACAGAGAATTCCACAGATTTACAACTCTCTGAGTGAAAAAGTTTTTATAATGGTGTTTACTGAGTACTATGTTTACATATCTGTTGTGCTTCTGCAAGTCAGAATTTCATATTCCACTTTGTGAAGTATGACAATAAAACGCTCTTGTCTTGACAAAGAAATGAGACGAGGTGACCATTTTGATGGGATCCTCCTATAGACCAAATAGTCAGCGGAAATTAGAGGAGCAAATATATGAGGAGATAATGAATGAATGAATGAATGAATGAATGAATGAATAAGTTTATTGGCCAAGTATGCAGATACAAGGAATGTGTCTTGGTGCTCCACTCACAAATGACAACACAAACATACAGTTAACAATTAAGAATAAAGCATAACCACATCAAAACAATAAGGATACAACATTACAGTCTAAACATGTGGGTGAAAATAAACCAGAGTAAAAAAGACACCACAGACTTTGGTTATTGAGTAGAACTATCAATCGTGGGGAAAAAAGCTTTTTTTATGTCTGGCTGTGGCTGCTTTGACAGTCCGGAGTCGCCTTCCAGAGGGAAGTGCTTCGAAGAGTTTGTGGCCAGGGTGAGAGGGGTCAGAGATGATCTTGCCCGCTCGCTTCCTGGCCCTTGCAGTGCACAGTTCGTCAATGGGGGGAAGGTTGTAGTCAACAACCTTCTCAGATGTGCTCAGCAGATTGTAATAGTAGGTGATTTTAATTACCCTAATATTGACTAGGACAGCCATGGTGCTAAAGGATTAGATGGGAAAGAATGTGTTGAGTGTATCCAGGAATTTATTTTCAAGCAATATGTACAGCGAGGGGCACCATTCTGCTTCCTCATGGGAAATGACACTGAGTAAGTGATGGAAGTGTCCATGGCGGAGCACTTTGTGACCAGCAACCATAATTCTATCAGTTTTAAAATAGTTATGGAAAATGAAAGGAGTGGTCCACAAGCCAAAGTCTTAAATTGGGGGGGGGGGGGGGTCGCTAATTTTAGACAGGAACTTGCAATTTGGGAGAGGCTGTTAGTTGGTGAAGGGTTCTCCGGGAAGTAGGAGACTTTTAGGGCGGCACGGTAGTAGAACCTTAGAGTTGCTGCCTTACAGTGCCAGAGATCCGTGTTCGATCCTGATTACGGGTGCTTGTCTGCATGGAGTTTGTATGTTCTCCCCGTGACAATAAACTAAACTGAACACGTGAGGCTACTAAACAAGATGAGAGCCGATGGTATTAGAGGGAAGATGCAGGGATGGATTGAAGGTTGGCTGGATGGCAGAAGGCAAAGAGTGTAATAAAGGTGAAGAGTGGGGGGAGATTAATATTTAACAAAATCCACCATGTCAGTTCCTGAATTCTCACCATCTGAATTTCTTAATGACCAGAGAAATGTGACCCTGGGTGTCACCGATTGACCTTATGCAAAAATAGGAAATAATGTCCAGACTTCTGTTTCACTATAGACGCTTTTATTCCCCCTGTGATCATCTGCTGGTGTTGAATATTCTCCATGGATGTTTTGACTCAAAGCTCAGCACTCTGCTTCCACAACAAATTGCTTTAAAATCAGCTGGCATAAATACCGCAACAAATATTTTTCAATTGGGGGCAGAAACAGCTGTAATGTGTTTGGAAAGTCCTGTGGGGGGGAAAAAAGGTAGAAGAATGCAAAATAAAAAATTGGCATTCAAAGAAAAGACAACTTCTGTACTGGTTATTCATGGGAAAACATAACCTGCTGATTATTTTTTTTGTTGGTTTATTTGAGTGGGTTGAAGAGATCAGGTGGCACAGTGCCATAGCTGGGAGAGCTGCTGCCTCACAGTGCCACAGGCCCGGGTTCAATCCTGACCTCTGGTGGCGTCTGTGTGGAGTTTGCACGTTCTCCCTGTGACCACGTGGGTGCCCTCTGGGTGCTCCAGTTTCGTCCCACTTCCCAAGGACGTGCAGCTTTGCACATTAATTACCCTCTGTAAATTGCCGCTAGTGTGTAGGGAGTGGATGCGAAAGTGGGATAACATAGAACTAGTCGATGGTCAGTGTGGACTCGGTGGGCTGAAGGGCCTGTTTCCATGCTGCATCTCTAAAGCAAACTAATCTCTAAACTCCATTGACATAGTGTGTAGGAAGGAACTGCAGATGCTGGTTTAAAACCAAAGATAGACACGTAAAACTGGAGTGACTCTGCGGGTCAGTCAGCATCTCTGGAGAAAAGGATTAGGTAGCGTTCAGATCTGAAGAAGGGTCTCGGCCCAAAACGTCACCTATTCCTTTTCACTAGGGATGCTGCCTGACCCGCTGAGTTACTCCAGCTTTTTGTGTCCATCTGTAGACACATTGATGGATTAGCACCTGGAAAAATGAGACTTTAGTTTAAGATTCAGAACAATATATTTTTCCACAGCCTTCCCTGAAGCACAAGATTGTCAGTTTCAGAAGTGATGTCTGAGACAAGAACTGACTTGAGTGGGAGTTCCCTCCAGCATTGATTAAAGGCTCCTGTGAAGTACCGATGATATATTTTGTATCACAGTAGAGAATGTGCAGAAAGGGAATGGTTCATTCTAACTAGCTTAAACTGGAGTCAGAATTCCTTAAGGATCTTCTCCCATTCTAATTATCTTTTCATACCCTATCTTTTTGGCCTTCTTCTTATGCATATATTAATCATCCAGATGGCAGTGAGCACATACTCACACTTCTCTCTTGGCAATGAAATCCATCCTAAATTTTTTATTTGACTTTTAAGTGACTTTCACATAAATATACAAAATGTATGCATGTGGTAGTCAGATTTACTTTTCTCTCCACTTGCTCTGGAATTAACACCACTTCTGCACGTTGATTATGTTCCAGTGTATCACTGGATATGTTAAATCATTGGACTTGTTATCCAGAGTTTAGCAAATAATCCAAAAAGATATTCAAATCCACACTTGGCAACTGGAGAATTTAAATTCAATCAGATGATGAAATGAAGAGGAGACACAAGAAACTGCAGATGCTGGAATCTGAAGAAAAACACAAAGTGCTGGAGGAATTCACAGGGTCAGGTAGCATTTGTGGAGGTAATGGATGAATGACGTTCTGAAGAAGGGTATTGTAGTGGAGTATCATCCATCAGTTGATTAAATACGTTTAGAAAGAAAAAATACACTTGCAGCAATGGTAACCATAAAAAGCAGCAGACTTTTGTAAAACGCCATCTACTCACTCATGCGGTTTAAGGAAGGGAATTTGCTGCCTTTGTCAGGTCTGGCTCATATATGACCCATATGATTGAGCCATGATTGAATGGCGGAGTAGACTCGATGGGTTGAATGGCCTGATTCCACTCCTATAACTTGTGAATCATAAGTCATAAGTGATAGGAGTAGAATTAAGACCCAGGTCCACTCCGCCAGTCAATCATGGTTGATCTATCTCTCTCTCTCCTAACCCCATTCTCCTGCCTTCTCCCCATAACCTCTGACACCTGTACTAATCAAGAATCTATCTATCTCTGCCTTAAAAATATCCACTGATACCACCGCGAATCCCATGTAATCTTGGTTTATTGTATTGCATTGCTGTTGTTTATTGTGCAGTATTATTGTTATTATTGCACAGTTATTATTATGTGACTACTAATAGTATTTATTATTATTATTGTGTGGGATTTTGGTTAGTCTGTAGCGTAACTGTCTCCTGGAGGACAGGTGGAGACTGCATGTTGAGTTACCTGCTACTGTGATTGCCAGTAATTAAAGACAAGTAAAGAAACTAACTGTAGCCCAATAATTCCCCACAGCCCAGAGTGGCTGAAGTAATTCAATGGCAGAAATCGAGGGTTACACCTATGACAATGTAGTTACCTATCATCTGAAGTGGTCTCATAAAGCACTCAGTTCAAGAATAATTAGGGATGGCTCGTAACTGTTGGCCTAGCCAGCAACCCCATGTTATTGAATCCCTTCCACATCAGGACTTTCTTGGCCTTCTCTATGAATGGAAGGGAACCTGCCCTTTATTGATAAATATACAGTAAATCTCTTAATTCCTTGTGAAACTTTTCTGCATTTTGGTCAGTGCTGCAATAGCCTTTCTATAGGCTAAACTGATCCTCAGCCTAATATCAGACTCTAAATACATAACAATATTTATGTTCAGTTGAATAAGATGGTCTGATGCAAAAAGCTGGAGTAACTCAGCGAGTCAGACAGCACCTCTGGAGAAAAGGAATAGGTGACGTTTCGGGTCAAGACCCTTCTTCAGACTTGATCTGAAGAAGGTTCTCGACCCGAAATGTCCCCTATTACCTGATCTGAAAACGGGTCTCGACTCGAAGCATCACCTATTCCTTTTCTCCAGAGATGCTGCCTGACCCACTGAGTTACCCCAGCTTTTTGTATCTATCTTTGGTTTAAACCACCATCTGCATTTCCTTCCTACACAAGATGGACTGATGAATTGCTACCGGCTGCTTTACATTTCTGTACAAAGTCAGAATGTCATCTTCAAATCCAACATCACAGAGTTATATAGAGACATATAGAGACCCCGGCAAGGAAACGGACCACCCATTAATACTAATCATACATTATTCCATTACTTCCATTCTCCCCACATTCTCAGCAACTCCTCCCAGACGCTACCATTCACATATACACGAGATGCAACTTATGCCAATTAACCTACCAATGCACACATTTTTAAGGTGAGGGAGGCACCCGGAGAAACAAGAAGAAACTCCTGTGGTCATAAGAAGAATGTGCAAAACTCCATATAGACAGTACCCGAGGTCAGGATTACACACAAATCCTCATCACTGCAAAGTAGTGGCTCTACTAGCTGCACCGCTGTTCTGTGCTAAAGGACATTAAATCAATGCATTATGGAAATTAAATATTATATCCTTATTTTCTCTTTGCCTCTATTCTCTCTTTTGACTCATTAAGCATTCTGCACTAATAATGATCTGGTCCACTCTGGTGTTATAGTTGCTCCACCATTGATGGCTGTGACTTCAAATGCTAGGCCCCTCAGTTCTAGAATTTCCTCCTGAAACTTTTCAGCTTTGCTACACTTCCTTAAGATGCTACTTAAAACCGGTTCTTCAACCAAGCTTTCGATGAGCTGTCTTAAAGTAATCTTAGATGGCATGATGTCAGTTTTGTTTGAAAACCTCCTGCAAACTGTGTTGGGAAACTTCACTGCTTTAAGGATGCTAATTGCATTCATGTTTTTCGTTGTAGTTTTAGAGATGCAGCGTGGAAACAGTTCTGTCAGCACACCGTCCACACTGACCAGCAATCACCTGTACACCAGGTTAATCCTACGCACTACAGACAATTTACAGAAGCCAATTAACCTACAAGTCTGTCATGTGGGAAGAAGCCAAGAACCCAGAGGAAACCCATGTGATCACAGGGAGAATGTACAAACTCCACATACGGACTGCACCCGTAGTCAGGATTAAACCTGGATCCATAGCGCTGTAAGGCAGCAACTTTACCTCTGCGCCACTGTGCTGCAGTGTGTTGATTTTGCGCTTTCTCACCTGTGCAAACAAACCCAAGTGCCTCGACATTATGCCCTGCACACTGCATTAGCCTATCAACTTGTATTGCTAGTTTAACTAAGTGAAGTGGTTTATCCAGACGGTTTGATGTGAAACCCATCCAAAGTAAGTCCAAGGTATCGCCTGAATCATTAACATCAGCATATATGCTGTAAAAATTGTTGAATTTTCCTTTTACATATCTTTTTTTTCTTAGACTTGGTGATGCTTAACTAGTTTACATTTAACAATGGTTGTGCTGTAGAGAGCCACAAATGCTAGAGTAACTCAGCAGGTCAATGATTGTGCTGTAGATAGACACAAATGCTAGAGTAACTCAGCAGGTCAATGGTTGTGCTGTAGATAGACACAAATGCTAGAGTAACTCAGCAGGTCAATGATTGTGCTGTTCTTTGTACAAAGATTGGGACTGTTACTAAATGTTTTTAACGTGCCTGTAATGAGCTGGGAAAGAAAGCATTGAATATTCCTTGTTCAGAGTGGTGTAGAGAGAAAAGAATAAATTCTATGTTAAACTATTCCATAAACATCATCCCATTTTACGCAATTATGCACAGTTAACAAAACAAATAATTAGAGCACTTACTTCATCACAAGTATATAGCCTGCATACATCAGGATCAGGATAAGGCCTTCCCACCTCAAAGAAATAAACAGAACATCAATGGTTATAAATGAAACAGGAAAGTAGATTCAGTTAAAGCACCTTGGAAGCAATTATCCTGGAAATGTGTATGGGAATGACCAGTTATAATAACTGCACTTTGTACCTTACATTCTTACTCTGAGCCTGAGGATATCAATGTCATGAGCACTCGAAATGCTGACAACCTTTTCCCAGTTGTGAAAGCAAAGAGATGAACTATTCAAGGGCATCTTAAAATGTAGACAGCAAGCAACTGCAGATGCTGGAATCTTGCATAGAACACAAAGTGCTGGGGGAACTCAGTGAGTCATAAGCTAGGGTACTGTCCCATTCACCTCTACCCCTAAACAAATCGTTTCAAAACAAAGTTTTTCAAAACAAAGCTTTTCACGGTACCTCGGTACATGTGACAACAATAAACCTAAACCCAGCCAGGAAGCATCTCTGGAGGACCTGAATAGGCAATGTTTTGGGTTCAGACCCTTCTTCAGACTCTCCATGTCCTCCAGAGATTCTGCCTGAACCACTGAGTTACTCCAGAACTCTGTTCTATTGAAGGGCACAGGTGATATTGCACTGTTACAAAATACTGGGAGACATATGAAAAAGACTTGGCTGAATCACCATAAGACATTCATGGTGAAGTGCCTGACCAACAACTTGGCACAAACCCATGCTGTCCTGCCAGGGTCTCAAAGTTTACCATGCTGGATTAAAGATTCATGCTGTCATTTTGTGGTGCAGTACAATGTTGTAGCAAGGCACCTTATCAGATATACACACCACCTAATAGACAACAGATGAACTTTGTCACAAGGCATATATATATTTTAACACCAGCTTGATCACTGTCTAGAAAATAAAAATTCATAATTGTATTTGTTTATTATTATTGAATTGTTTCACACAGTCATTGTGTGAAAACTCAATCTCCTATAATTGGTAAAGTTTAATTCCAATAATTTGTCAATAATTTTCCAGATGCGTTAAACATTGAAGACAATTATTGATTCATACTACTTACCAATCAATTCTCTCATCATACATGAACTGTAAGGAAAGAAAGTAATGAAATAATTTCACTAACCTTGTGACTGCTTCTCATGTCACAGAGTTAACATTAATAATTTGAAAATTAAATCTTTTAAATTGCTACCATTCTGAGATTCACTTTACAGTTAGTGTGATCACTGGTTCAACCGCAAGCCTCCCGGACTGATAGCCACTGATAATGACTAGTTATATAACTTGTCCTTTGTGAAACTAGATGAGATGCCCACCAGGGCAATAATCCATGGTCTGTGTGCCTCTTGTTTCAAAAAAGACTTAATATGATATAGACAATAGACAATAGACAATACACGCAGGAGTAGGCCATTCGGCCCTTCGAGCCAACACCGCCATTCAATGTGATCATGGCTGATCATTCACAATCAGTACCCATTCCTGCCTTCTCCCCATACCCCCTGACTCCGCTATCTTTAAGAGCTCTATCTAGCTCTCTCTTGAAAGCATCCGGAGAATTGGCCTCCACTGCCTTCTGAGGCACGCTAAGCAATCGACAAGAGAGTAGGCCATTCGGCCTAGATGGCACGCTAAGCAATCGACAAGAGAGTAGGCCATTCGGCCCTTCGAACCAGCACCACCATTCAATGTGATCATGGCTGATCATTCTCAATCAGTACCCCGTTCCTGCCTTCTCCCCATACCCCCTGACTCCGCTATCCTTAAGAGATCTATCTATCTCTCTCTCGAATGCATTCAGAGAATTGGCCTCCACTGCCTTCTGAGGCAGAGAATTCCACAGATTTACAACTCTCTGACTGAAAAGGTTTTTCCTCATCTCCGTTCTAAATGTTAGTGTGTCACTACCCCATATGCTTAAACTATGGCCCTTGGTTCTGGACTCCCCCAACATTGGGAACATATTTCCTGCTTCTAACATGTCCAATCCCTTAATAATCTTATATAACCCAAATAAAAAATAAAGAGACATGAAACAGACTTAAATATAAATGAAACAAGAAAGGACAATAGACAATAGACAATAGGTGCAGGAGTAGGCCATTCGGCCCTTCGAGCCAGCACCGCCATTCAGTCTCAATCACTCTCAATCAGTACCCCGTTCCTGCCTTCTCCACATACCCCCTCACTCCGCTATCCTTAAGAGCTCTATCCAGCTCTCTCTTGAAAGAATCCAACGAACTGACCTTCACTGCCTTCTGAGGCAGAGAATTCCACACCTTCACCACTCTCTGACTGAAAAAGTTCTTCCTCATCTCCGTTCTAAATGGCCTACCCCTTATTCTTAAACTGTGGCCCCTTGTTCTGGACTCCCCCAACATTGGGAACATGTTTCCTGCCTCTAATGTGTCCAATCCCCTAATTATCTTATATGTTTCAATAAGATCCCCCCTCATCCTTCTAAATTCCAGTGTATACAAGCCTAATTGCTCCAGCCTTTCAACATACGACAGTCCCGCCATTCCGGGAATTAACCTAGTGAACCTACGCTGCACGCCCTCAATAGCAAGAATATCCTTCCTCAAATTTGGAGACCAAAACTGCACACAGTACTCCAGGTGCGGTCTCACCAGGGCCCGCTACAACTGTAGAAGGTCCTCTTTGCTCCTATACTCAACTCCTCTTGTTACGAAGGCCAACATTCCATTGGCTTTCTTCACTGCCTGCTGTACCTGCATGCTTCCTTTCAGTGACTGATGCACTAGGACACCCAGATCTCGTTGAACATACCCTCTTCCTAACTTGACACCATTCAGATAATAATCTGCCTTTCTATTCTTACTTCCAAAGTGAATAACCTCACACTTATCTACATTAAACTGCATCTGCCATGTATCCGCCCACTCACACAACCTGTCCAAGTCACCCTGCAGCCTTATTGCATCTTCCTCACAATTCACACTACCCCCCAGCTTAGTATCATCCGCAAATTTGCTAATGGTACTTTTAATCCCTTCATCTAAGCATGGGTTTTTAAATACGAGGGGAATTGAATGCAGAGTGGGTCAGCAATTATGGGTGTCAAAGCCTTGTCTTTTCTGAAGGCATACTGGACCATCAGAGGTGATGAGAACCCAGGCTGGTCTAAAATGAGCAGCAGTCTGCAGAAGGGTGTGTAGAGACAAGGAACTGCAAATGCTGGTTTATAAAAAAAAGACACAAAGTGCAAAGTGCTGGAGTAATTCAGCAGGTCAGGCACCTTTTCTATGAGAACATGGATAGGTGACGGTTCAAGTTGGGACCCTACTTTTCGGCTGCAGGGGGTATTATGATCGTCTTGTGAAACTGTTGGAAGGGGCCAAGGAAGGTTTTGACTGTTTTCCTGGCAAATATATATCATTTAGTCAACATGATTAAAACACGTGATCTGTTATTATTTCATTGTTGGCTGTGGTACCTTCATGGCGATAATATTTAAGAAAATGTTTCATGAGCTATAAAGTTCTCTGCAAACATCACGATACATGTGACATATTTGAGAGTTATTTTCGCTTTCCTATCTAGACATTTAATTTAAAAACAATATTTCACAACAAATATTCTTAACAGATTTGTTAGAGTTTGCAATCACTCAACCCAGTTTTTTACATTACTTGTATTTCATAATTCCAATCATCACGAATCTTTCATAAAACCTATTCGACTTAATGTCAATACTGGTTTTCTGCTATACACGACCTTGCCTCACTGACCAGAATATTAATATTGTGCAAATGTTTTTACTGATAATCCAATCTATATTCTTTACTGATTCCAGTTACTTATCAAGTTGATATGTATTGGCATTATGCAAGTGCCAGTTCATTGTACTTTCAACTACTGGGAAAGGATCACTCACTTTAATTCTGTCCCTAGCAATTAATTTCCTTCTATTATCATGTGGAGTTTAGTGCGAAGTCCCAAACGAATTTGCCATTTATTGGCAGCCTGCCATCAAGATGATCTGTGAGTTTCCAGCCATCTTTTTGACAGCTCAGTGTAAAAATAGCCAGACTTCAAGCAGTCAATAAAAACTTCCAGTCTCCATGTCAGCATATGTGAACAGTGAGCCTTAAGGACAAATGCATAAAGCCTTGTGGAATGGGAATGTTATATATTTTTTATCAGAGCTGTGTAGAAAACAAAGATAAGATACAAATGTTATTAGCTTAAAGCTATATTGCAAAGCAGCTTCATGACCAATTTTTGGTTAAGAAAAAATTAAAAGGTGCATTAATTGTGTACTGAGTTAAACAAAATTAGATTAATTGTTCGTAATCCTTCTCTCAAAATATTGGAATGCCATTTATAAGTTCATAAGTGATCGGAGCAGAATTAGGCCATTTGGCCCATCGTCTACTCCGCCATTCAATCATGACTGATCTATCTATCCCTCCTAACCCATTCTCCTGCATTCTCCCCATACCCCCTGACACCTGTATAAATCAAGAATCTATCTATCTCTGCCATAAAAATATCCACTGACCTGGCCTCCGCAGCCCTCTGTGGCATGGAATTCCACAATTTCTTGCTATACTTTTCTGTTGGACAAAATATTTTTACCATACCATGCATTTTGGTTCTAATTTTGGACCAGAGCATCACACAAACCAAGCTCCCTTCTATTGATTCCATTTATACCTCACGCTGCCTCGGCAAGGCCAGCAGCGTAATCAAGGATGAGTCACACCCTGGCCACTCCCTCTTCACACCTCTCCCTTCAGGCAAAAGGCTGAGAAGTGTGAAGACACACACCACTGGATTCGGGGACAGTTTCTTCCCAGCTGTTATCAGGCAACTGAATTATCCTACCTCAGCCAGAGAGCAGTGTTGAACTACTAACTACTTTTTGATGACCCTCGGACTATCCTGACCTGACTTTGCTGGCTTTACCTTGCACTAAAACGTTATTCCCTTATCGTGTCTCTATACACTGTAAATGGATTGATTGCAATCATATATTGTCTTTCTGCTGACTGGTTAGCACACGACAAAAGCTTTTCACTGTACCTCGTTACACATGACAATAAACTAAACTGAAAACTAATTCCATGCAGTCTTGCCTGCTGATGCTAGCCCTAGTTATAAGATTGACTAATGTTCTGTCATTTTCTTAATTTTTAGTTAGCCTTGATGGCCTCTCCAAGAGATGTATTGTTCTAAGACGTACAGGTATGTAGGTTAATTGGCTGGGTAAATGTAAAAATTGTCCCTAGTGGGTGTAGGATAGTGTTAATGTACGGGTATCACTGGGCGGCACGGACTTGGAGGGCCGAAAAGGCCTGTTTCCGGCTGTCTGTATATGATATGATATGATATGATATGATATGATAAGATGGCTGCTCCAGTGGTAAGTTCCTCTGGGGAGAGAAGCGGGAGAGTGGGGTGGATTGCTATTACATCGAGCCTGACGCTAAAGATTCTTTCTCTTCACTTTCAGCTTCTTTGTCAAGAAAGAGAGTGTTGTATGATAAACACCATCTTAAAGTGTGAGATGTCATCGTGAACCTTTAGAAAACACTGATTCTGCCACAACTGGAGTATCTTGTCCAGGTTTGGGTGCCACGTATGGGGGAAAAAAAGTGCTACAGTGAAGATACAGAAGAAATTCACTGAAAAAATGTTTATAGAAATTAGGGACTTCCATTCTGTGGCTAGCTGACAGAAGCTGGGTTGTTCTCCTTAGAACAGAAGTAGTTGTGAGTAGAGTTTTTTCAAATATTGAGTACAGATTATTGAAAATTTGCTCCCTCAACGACAAAAGATTCAAGAAGTAGGGGATATATAACTAATAATTAGCAAATTAATTAAAAGTGATACAAGGAAGAATAATTTATGCAGTGCTTGGTGTGGGTGGGGAATGCACATGATAGATATTGGCAGAGGCAGATTCAATTGCAGCTGGATAAGTATCTAAAAGGATATAATGTGCAAGAACAAGGAGAGGGGACAGTTGAGTGGAATCAGCGACGTTGCTTTCACATCAAGCCTGACAGTCTGAATTCTTCCCTTGAACGATGTAACAATTCTGTACAAATAAATGAAATAAGGTCAGAAATTTACTTCCTGAAAATATTGATTTTGAGTGCCAAGATTGATTTTGAGTGTGGCAGTGTACAAAATTTCTGGTTATTGAAAGTCTGACTATAAAAATAGAAAATGATGGAAATGCTCAACAGGTGAAACGGCTTCTACAGAGAATGCATTTGGTTATAGCCTTCAATTGCAGCACAATGCCAAATATGGGTATAATCGGCAATGACTTGACATCAAGAGGAACACCAGTATGAGGAGGCTGCAGAACACATTTCTCAATGGTGTTTTGTTAAAATATATCTAGATTCCATTTTGTACTAAAGCACAAAAAAGAAAGAAAGTGTAGGTCAAAAATGGATAGCAAAGATAGAATCCACTACAAAAATACGATGCATGTTGAGATTGGTGTCTAGAGGCAGCATAGGGGCTCCAGGTTCTATAATACCAGGCTTAAATGAGGGGTCTTTGGGACGGAGGGGGTGGTCTCATTCTGTCAAAGAGAAGTTGAGGCTAGGGGTGTGCGGGCAGGGGTGGGGAGGTGAGAAAGGTGAGTGATTGGTAGTACAATGCTGTGGGACCTGCCAAAACAGTGATCTGGGTTATTTTATAGAGCTTAGAGGGACATACCAGCTCCTCTTGGCCATCGCTCATCTGTTTCTTGTTCCCCTTCCTTTATACTTTGATGGTAGATTAAACAGGATAGACATTTTCCACATACAGTATGATGGACCCATTTCCTATGCTAAGCGTGTGGCTTTCCATTTCTGCTTCTATGTGTGAAACTTTTCTGCTGTAAACCACGCATCTTTATATTCCTTATTTTGCCCGCTCCAATGGTACAGTGAGTCCCCCTGATGCATTTGTTCCTGAATCCTTTGAAGGCAGTCTACATAAACAACTTTGGTTGTTTTCTTCACAGACACTTCTCTCAAGAAGTCTTCCCGACTTACCTGTTCTCAAGTCCTTTGAAAATCTGGATAACTATCAGTTATTTTTCTATCCCACAGTTGATGGATCCTCTTGCTACACAGGGCACTGAAGTTGTATTCTGAACTGCTCACATTTGATGTCTCCCCTGTCACTTATTTCCTCGCCCTTGCTACTTTTTTCCAAGCTAATCCTGAGGCATCAAAAGCTTACCACAAGTTGTGCTGCCTCCCGCGGCAGCACAAAATCATCAGATTTACCTCTCTGGGACGTCTAAGGTCTTGCTCTTCAGGATGATCAATGGTCCCAGTCTCACTAAAAATGAACGAAGTGAGGTTGTGCTTCTCTGCACTTCACCCACCACTGACACTGCATTATTTATGCACAGTCAAGTCAAATTTACTGTTGTAAGCACAAGAACATGCTTATATAAGCACAAGCACTAGCATTTATTTCGAGAGGACAAGAGTGTAAAAACGGGGATGCTTTACAAGACATTGGTCAGACCGCATTTGGGGTATTGTGAGCAGTTTTACGCCCCATATCCAAGGAAGGATGTCCTAGTGTTGGGGAGGGTCCAGAGGAGGATTACGAGAAAGATCCCAGGAATGATTAGGTTAACATATAATGAGCGTTTAACAGGACTGGGCCTGTACTCGCTGAAGTTTAGAAGGATGAGGGGAACCTCATTGAAACTTACTGAATAGTGAAGGCCCAGATAGAGTGGATGTGGAGAGGATGTTTCCACTAGTGGGAGAGTGCAGGACTAGAGGCCATTGCCTCATAATAAAAGGGCGTACCTTTAGAAAGGAGATGAGGGTGGGATTTCTTTAATCAGAGTGTGGTGAATCTGTGGACTTCATTGCCACAGAAGGCTGTTGATGTCAAGTCAATGTATATTTTTAAGGGAGAGATTGATAGTTTTTGATTAGTATGTGTATCATGGGTTATGGGGGGAAGCAGGAGAATGGGGTTAGAGGGAAAGATAGATTAGCCATGATTGAATAGTGGAGTGGCACTTGAAGGGCCGAATGGCCTAATTCTGCTCCTATAAGTTATGAACATATGAATGGTGAGGTACAGATACAGTGAAAATCTTGGTGCAGCATCACAGGCACATAAACTCAGACAACACAGAACACAAAGGCACACAAGTAATTTCGAAGGTTAGGGGGCATCCAAGGAATGTCATGATTGGGTTTGCTGAATTCCATTTGTTGGGCTCCGCTCTCCCATCAGGCAAAAGGTATAGAAGTGTGAAAATGCACACCTCCAGATTCAGGGACAGTTTCTTCCCAGCTGTTATCACGCAACTGAATCATCCTACTGCAACCAGAGAGCGGTGCTGAACTATTATCTACCTCTTTGGTGACCCTCAGACTATCCTTGATCGGACTTTGCTGGCTTTACCTTGCACTCAACGTTATTCCCTTATCATGTATCTCTACACTGTAAATGGCTCGAATGTAATCATGTGCTGTCTTTCTGTGGACTGGATAGCGCGCAACAAAAGCTTTTCGCTGTACCTCGATGCATGTGACAATAAACTAAAAGTGAAACCGGAACTGAAAAAAAACTCTTCATACATTCCCAGTGTCATATTCAGTGGTGTTCGCACCTATCTTTAGACAAAACACCATTGCCACTCATGTAGCTAGCAATTTGGACACGCATTGCATTAAAAAAGTGAAAGCCTGTTTGTGCAGGAATGCTGTGTGAAGATGGAACATCACATAACGTGATAGGTTTATAGTGACCAGCTCTAGTACACACATGTCCACAATTCACAAGGGGAAAATTTCAATAAACAAGGCAAAAAAAAGAGAGAAAAAAACCAGAACTGAAGGCCAGCAAGGATATGCTGAAGACACCCAGTTGGTTGCAACATGCCTATCATTCGGCAGCAGAATGGACACATTTTTAAGGCTGTTAACACGACTTTCAATAAACTCCATTGTAACATGGGTGCAAATAGCATATACTAAATACTGGAAGGACGTCAAGTACATTGTATGGATTTCAGACAAGGTAAACAGCAAATGGAACTAATCTTTTTATCGAGTCAAAATGTTGCAAATCATTTTGTGGGAATGTTATTGAGCAATTGATACATAAGCTTCGATCGCCCCGACGCGGGGGCTTCCACCACTGGCAGCGGGAGCTTCGATCGCCCCGACGCGGGGACTTCCACCATTGGCTGCAGGAGCTTGGATTGCCCCCATGGATGGTTCAACTGCCCCGGCCGCGGGAGAATAAAGAGGAAGACGTTTGGACTTTTTTGCCTTCCAGCACAGTGAGGAATGTGGGGGACCTGCAATGGTGGATGTTTATGTTAACTTTTATGCAGTTGCGTGTCTTGGTGCTTTTTTTTTCCGTATGGCTGTATGGTAATTCGCAAATCAGTGAACCCTAATTGGTACATGTGACAATAAAAGACCCTTGAAACATTTGAAAGGAAATATCAGAGCAGTGACCAAGTGTTGTTGCTTTGGCAATATTTTGAGGCATGTTTGAGCGAAAGAAAGAAAGATTGAGAAGCGGAGAAGGAATTAAGGCTCTGGCAGCTGAAAACAGAGACAATAGCATCATCAATAATTTGGAGAACGTATAGAATAGGGTGCAGGTTAGTATGCAGGGAAATAGTACTGATCACATTGCTTTTAGTGTTGGTGAGGTCTGAAGGGCCATAAAGCTTCATTCGATGTTGTTAATAGGTTTAAGTTTAGGTTTATTATTGTCACATGAACCGAAGTATAATAAAAAGCTTTGCTGTCGAATCGGATAAGATAATACAGTCAAGTCAAACTCATGTACAATAGGTCGAGTAAAGGGGAAGATACAGAGTGCAAAATATAGTTCTCATTATTGTAGTGCATCAGTGCCAGAAATAAAGTAGAATCCCCTCAATGGCATAGAGGTGCATTGGGCAGTACTGTAGCTTATGAAAGGACCTTTCAGAAACCTGATGAAACAAAGGATGAAGCTGTTCCTGACTCTGGTGGTGCGCGCTTTCAAGCTTCTGTACTTTTTGCACAATGGGAGCAGGAAGCAGATGGAATGACCGGGGAGGGACAAGTCTTTGATTATGATGGCTGCTTTTCTGAGGCATTGTGAAATGTAGATGGAGTCTAAGGTGGTGAGATTTGTCAGCGTGATAGACTGGGCTACATCTATATCTCTGCAATTTCTTGCGGTCTTGGCAGATCTGCCCACAAATCAAGCTGTGATGCAACCCGATATTGCACTTTCTACAGTGCATCTGTAGAAGTTCGTAAGAGACACTGGAAACATGAGAGAATTGGAGAGATAAAAAGTTACGTGGGAAGGTTATATACATGGTGGAGATTTTAGAAATATGAATGTTTGAGGAGATGGAAGGTTTTTGAACACAGGAATTTGAATTTTAAAATGAAAGTTTTGCTGAACATGAAGTAGTGTAGATCAGTGAACACGTGAGGAGACATATTGGGTTTACTGCACGTGCAGTTTTGGATGACCTCAAAATGTAGGCTGATCAGAAATAGAGATGACACAAGTATGGGCAAGGGGTTAACTAACAAATGGGCTGAGACTGACAGTTAATGACATTACTATTGCCAAGTCCACCAAAATCCACCAAAATGCAGCTGGACCTGCTACATAAATACTGTGGCTGTGGCTGTATGTCAGAGGCTGAGTATCCTGTATTGTGCGACCCATCTCCTCACATAAATTCCTTTTTCACCATCTTCAAGGCCCAAGTCAAGAGCATGGTGGAATACTCCCCATTTAGCTCAACACCATCCACCCTGATTTGCTATCCCGTCCATTATGCCGATCACTAATTCCATGCATCACCAGAGCACAGTTGCTGCAGCGTGTAATAGCTGCAAAATCCAAGTACTCAGCCAGCTCTGACAGCACCTTCAGATCCTGGAACATCTATCACTAAGGACAGGGGCAGCACCATCCACCCAATCCATTTCCCTGCCTGAAAATGTACCACTGGTCCTTCCTTGTAGCTGCGTCTAAATCCTGGGATTGCTGCCCAACAGCAATGTAGAAGTAACTCCACCAGAAGGTCTACAGCAATTCAAGGTGGTGGCTCACCAATACTTTAAGGGAAGTTAGGATTTTTTGAGCACAGTGAAGATCTCTTGAAACCACAGTTGTCACAGTGCTACTGCAAAAGAGGAAGTGGCTAGCTCATCCCTTCCAAAAGCTGCATGTTGGTGCTCTCCCCCCCGTTGGCAGAGGCACCAGTTGTCAAACAAAGGATCTGAATGGTTTACATTGTTTCTACATATGGAGGAGATGCTGATGTGATTGAAGCCCAACGTGGATGGACTGGTGCAGGGCAAGAAGAGGATCCAGAAGCTGGGAGGACGGTTTGAAGTAGGAAAGCCCGTGGGAGGACTCCAACCACAAGGGCATTGGGGGGACGGGGGTTCATAAAATGGAGCCATAGGGAGGTAATACAAGAACTGGGAGTCTGGGAACTGGGACAGAAATAGATCAGTCAATATATGTACACGACACTCAGGAAGGTGGTGGACTAAGATCAGCAGGTACATGATGAGCGTGAATTGGAGTTACTCTATGAATTCTGTGATGCAGCCAAAGCTGGTCAGGATATGGGGTCAGGAGTCACCAGGACTCAGCGTAGCCTGCAGAGCAGCATTGCTAGCATCTGATGTGAGAGCTTCAGAGATGACCAACGCACCTTCGCATTTGAGATCTCAAAGGCTACGTAGAGTAAATGGTTGAGTAGATAACACTATAGATATTTGTCAATATTAAAACTATTTTATGTGACGTCGTCTAGGTGGTAGGTTGTTGTAGCTTGCCGTAGACGTTGTCATAGGGGGGGTCCAGTCGCCATTTTTTCGGTGACCTGCTACGACTATGACAGTCACCGGCCGTCACCTAAAAAATTGCCTAAGTGGGACATGTAGCATGTGAGAGTAAATATTTGACTGACTTCATTTTGAAGTATTATCTTGATGTTTGTTTATATATTCAGCATCCCAGTGATATCAATAACTAGACCTGGACCTTGCATATCACCACCACAGATAGTGCACCTCAAATATATCATGGCTAACAGAATCAAGGGATATGGGGAGAAAGCAGGAACGGGGTACTGATTTTGGATGATCAGCCATGATCATATTGATTGGCGGTGCTGGCTCGAAGGGCCGAATGGCCTACTCCTGCACCTATTTTCTATGTTTCTATGTGAGACAGCCATTAAGAATCAGTGATACCTCATGCATTTATGTTCTGGGACGTAAAGTACAGAAGCGAGTAGAACAAAGATTTCCACTTACCACAATAAGCATGATAACTGACAAAGTATAGTACAGCGAATCCCTGAACACAGACCACTGAGTCAGATATACAATCTGAAAAGGATAAAAAAAGTAAAGTTACTGAAGAAGAATGTGGAATTTCTCATGAGAATTTTGCCTGCTTTTCTTCCTGCGGTTACCTCACTCACATTCAGTGCCTCTGGAACCTCCAATCCCCACCATTGACAGGAGCCTTCAGACTTTCAGAGGAACGCCGGAACACGAAGAACAAAAAGTACCTCAACTCCTACATTTTCATGTCTTGCCTTATCATCATATTCTTTTATTCTTTTTTTATTTCTCCTATCAAATACCATTCTTCAATCTAAATGGCAGGAATCCAATCTGCTGGTAGGATGTTGTCAAAGACTCTACTGAACTGGTCACCAGTTGATGAGAAAGGTGCAGAGGGAAATAATAGAACTCCTTACTCAATAATGCAGTGGGAATACTTTCTCAAGAAGGACTGCAGAGGCTGAAAGCAGTGGCTCACCACCATCATATCATATCATATCATATATATACAGCCGGAAACAGGCCTTTTCGACCCTCCAAGTCCGTGCCGCCCAGTGATCCCCGTACATTAACACTATCCTACACCCACTAGGGACAATTTTTTACATTTACCCATCTTACTCAAGTGATTAGGGATGGGCAGTAAATAGTGAAAACCAGAACCCATTATAACATGGAAATTGGGCCCATTCATGTACCTTTTCGTATCCACAAACTGTGTCGACAGCAGTTTTACCCAACATAAATCACGCTCACCTCAACCTCATCAAACGTGAAATTGAGGAAAGATTAAAAAGGCTGAGACTGTTTTATAGGAAATAAAACTGCAGATGCTGGTTTAAATCGAAGGTAGACACAAAATGCTGGAGTATCTCAGCGGGTCAGGCAGCATCTCAGGAGAGAAGGAATGGGCGATGTTTCGGGTCGAGACCCTTCTTCTGTTTTCTGTTTTCCCTGCAGCAAAGGAGGTGGATGGGTGACCTTATGGAGGTTTATAAAATGATGAAGGGCATAGATAAGGTAGATAGTCACGGCCAAAGAGTAGGGGAGTCTAAAATTAGAGGGTGCAAGTTTAAGGGAAAAGGGGTAAGATTTAAAGGGTACCCGAGGGACAGATTGTTCATCTGGAGAATGACGGGTATATGGAACGAACTGCCCGAGGTGGCAGAGGAAGGTATAATTAGAACATTTAAAAAATATTTGGAGGTTCAGAGGGATATGGGCCAAACACAAACAAATGGGGTTAGCAGAGATTGGAATCTTGGTTGGCATGTTGGACGAGTTGGGCTGACAAGCCAGTTTCCATGCTGAAAAACAATATGAATTTATGAACCGAGGCCACACACCACACCTCTCTTCACTTGAAGCAGGAATTGCAGCCTTTGTGTGCAACCTACAATATTTATTGTTCACAGAGAATAATAAGAGCATCTCACACAGGTTTCAGCAATGAAATGTCTTGTAAAGATTCTGCACTGTCACACCATCGTCCTGCACACAGCATCTGCCGGCCTCAGTGTTCAATGGACAGTGTTGTGCAAGATGATTCCCAAGTTCTCCTTCCTTTGAGCACAGCCTTTCTCTTCAGATCACTTCTACGCTGCCTGTTGCAATCGCTAGCCCTTTGATCAGCCTGCACCTTATGTTGGCTTGGGGTCAGGCGGGGCTGGATCAGGCCAAATAATGGTAGTTTGCAGCCCACATATTTAGGCAATTGCTTTGAATTTTCATAAGGTACTACAGGCACCTCACATTTTACGCATGTTTGATTTACGCCTGTTTTAAGAATAACGCGCTTGTTCTTTAAATACCAAAGTCAGATTTAGGCACTCGAATTTTTCAAATAACACGCTCAAATTTACACCTGGCTGCATAGACCCGTATATTATTAATTTACATGATTTTGAATTATGCGCTGCTTTTCAAAAACATAATCACCCCCTGTAAAAAAACGTGGTGCCTGCATATTGTTACACTATTAGTATTATTCTACATTACTTTGTCAGGCAATGCATTTTGGAGTGCAGTATAGCTCACCCTGCAGTAGAATTATTAATTGTGGCACAAACGTACCACCTAATTCACTTTTTAAGAACTGCAAGGAGCAGGAGGCGAAATATTTCTTTAATTGTCTGTTGGATTACTCCTTTTACTTTAAATTCTATATGATTTTTTTCCCCAATTATTTATTGTAGAAAAAGCCAGTATTATTTCAAAATCATCAGGATAATTAAAAGAACGTGCGAGCAATTCCTGGTGGCATTTGAATTAATTGAGATTAATTCCAGGATTTTGTGACAGTGTGATCTCTCTTGAGGAAAGTAAAACCTATCCTCCTCCTCAAATTTTTAACATGAAAACATCAAGCTTTAATCTCATTCCTGGATCTCAAAAGGCTCTTGAAACACTGCTTTTTGACTAAAGCAATATAGATCAACCTTCTTTAAAAGCAAATATCACTTGTTTGCTATTCTGAGATGTTAAGAATGTTGGTAACTGGAATTCCTCATTCCTTTATATTCTTATTTCCCATTAGTATTATTTTACTTATGTTCTTTTTATTTGAGTGTGTGAAAAAAAGATTACAACACAGAAAGGCTAATCAGCCCATTAAAGTGTCTTTTTTCAAATACCATGTTTGATGTGTCATGTACTTTCTTCAGATATTTAAAATTAAGAAAATACAGCACAGTTGGTAGCATTTTTGTTTCTGAGCCACAACAACACTGTGGGCTCAAGCCCGTCTTCAGAGATTTGAGCCAGTGTTCTTTTTTATTTTTTTCAGCTTCCCTCACAAGGATTGAAATAATCATTGGTATTTTTTTTCATCAGACGGAATGGAATTAAAGCAGGTTTGGTAAATTCTGCTTATCGTACGTTTGCACACTTGGTCATCTGGGCAAATTTACAGAGCAAGATTCTGAAAACAGCAACTAAAATGATGAAAGGAGAAATGTTTAAAAGAACACTGTTACAGACTTAGAGTTTTCAGAATTGGACCGATGAGAATATCAAATCGCCAAAGTCTAAAGCTTTTAAATTAAGCCAAATTAAACATCAAGAAAAATGTTACTTAAATTTTCAACTTAAATGCTACTAAAAGTTGTTTTGCAATATCTCAAGATATTGTTGAAGCAATACCCATAACTTATTTTTAAGGTGAAATAAACGTTGTATAAGATGACAAGATTCTGAGCCAAACAGCAGTTATGAACGGTAAGAATAGTTGCTTCGAGTTATACAGAGATATAAAAATTCTGAATACCAAACTTACATAAGGAAAGACTTTCTGCTGCAGGATATAATTGGACTTTCTGTCTGCCCCATGTCATAGAGTCATGGAGACAGAGGATACAGTGTGGAAACAGGCCCTTTGGCCCAACTTGCTCACACCAGCCAAAATGTCCCAGTTACACTAGTCCCACCTGCCTGCGTTTGGTCCATATCCCTCCAAACCTGTCCTATCCATATACCTGTCTTAAACGTTTCTTTTCTTAAACGTTGGGATTGTCCCAGCCTTAACTACCTTCTCTGGCATCTTGTTCCATACACCCACCACCCTTTGTGTGAAAAAGTGACCCCTCAAGACTCCTATTAAATCTTTTCCTCTTCTCATTAAATTAATATTCACTTCCCTCCCCAATGACACCAGGGGAGTTAACATTGGAGCAGGCAGGTGAGCTTTCAAGAACTTCCATTCTGAACAAGTTGGTAAAGTTTTCAACTTTGACTCAATATTTTTCAACAGGACTATCTTCAATAGGACTGACCTGTCCTGCAAATATTCCGCAGACACCAATGATACACAGAATGTTAAACACTGCAGAACCAACGATAGTTCCAACTCCAACGTCTCCATGGGTGATAAAGACACCTATAAGAACAAAAATGAACATGTTCCTTTGCATTTGCTTCACCAGACGTCATTATAAGAAAATTAAGAAACAGTAATTGAATTTCTTTGGAAGATCCAAGTGATTAAGTTGATCTGCAAACTATTTTCAAATTAAATTACATCTACAAATTACAGATAACAATTATGATGATTTGATTTTCTTTGTGTGCAAAATTAAATCATTGGTATGTGCCGACTGTTAAAATCAAAAGAATGAATTTAAAAAGAAAGGTCAGGATAAATAGACACAAAGTGCTGGAGTAACTCAGCAGGTCAGGCAGCATCTCTGGAAAATAAGGATGGGCGACGTTTCGGGTCAGAAACCTTCTTCAGATTGGAAAGGTCAGGATAGGTTTTATTCTCAATGGTTCATTTCCCAAAGGGATGGAATTTCTAATTACTCTTTCATGAAACTCACTTTGATTTGAGAAGAACTAATCTGTGTTGATAGAGGGAGATAGGAAGGTTTAATAAATGTGGTGTGCTAATTTTGAACACTTCATGAAATATATGGATCAAGCTTCCAGAGGAAGTGATCAAGGCAGGTACAACGAGAACATTTAAAAGACACGGGGACGGATAGATGGATGGGAAAGTCTTGTAAGACAAGACTAGCTTGGTTACGCAACTTGGTCAGCACGGACAAGTTGAGCCAAAGAGCTTGTTTCCATGCTGTACAGCTCCATGACTTTGTGAAACGCTAAATTGGCAGAGGCTCGGAGAGATTTCCTGGACAGTGATAGACTCACACATATCCCTTTGCAGTTAAGAGTTAAGATTGTCAAGAGTGTTTTATTGTCATATGTCTCAGATAGAACAATGAAATTCTTACTTGCAGCAGAACAACAGAATATGTAAACATAGTACACTGTGAACAATATAACAAACAAGAAAAAATGTTCAGTGTGCATATATACCTGTACATATACTCACACATACACACACATATATATATAATGTATATATATATATACACACACACACACATATATATATATATATATATATATATATATATATTGATCAATCTGAAGAAGGGTCTCGACCTGAAACGTCACCCATTCCCTCTCTCCTAGATGCTGCCTGACCTGCTGAGTTACTCCAGCATTTTGCGATACCTTCGATTTGTACCAGCATCTGCAGTTATTTTCCTACATTATATGTATATATATATATACATACATATATATATATATGTATATGCACACATAAAAAACAAACAAATAATAGAGCACTATCTATGTAGTTTAGAGCTTGTTGGAGGTTGTTAAATTTTAGAGTAAGACAAATAAACAGATCCTTGCTTTTGGATGTTTAACTGCTGTGTGTAATCAATATACAGGAATAATTACATAATTAAAAAATCTAAAGTGCTAGAAATATTCAGCAGCTCTGGCAGCATGTGGCAGAAAAAATAAAAATCATGATAAACTTTTCAGGTCAGTGAACGTTTCATTGTAATTGAAATGTTAATTATTTTCTCTTTCCACAGATGATGCTTAACAGCTGTGCATTTCCAGCATTTTCTATTTTGGATTTAGAGCAACTGTAGTATTTTACATTTGTATCAGAAGATTTATGAATTATGTCAGGACATTACCAATGACTGAAGCAAACAGCTCTGGTGCTGAGCTTCCAGCTGCCATGAAGGTGGCACCAGCAACATCTTCATTCAAATGTAATCTCTGCGTTAATAAAAAAATATGTTATTACTGGATATCACAAATATTCAGATTCACAATGACACTTTCGCAACCCTGAGACTTCTGGAAAGCAGTGATTTTTCAAGATGTTCCTACCCATCTGTTAACGTGCGGATAATTATAAACAAAGGATAGTTTCTCAATCATCACTTTTGTTGTTTATTTTATAATAATTTTTGATGAATTATCAATCACTCTGTCCAGCTGTTGATGTCTACATTATTCATATTAGAGTTATATGCCTTGGCAGATAGAGTTTAGTTTTCAAAGTAAGTGTGATCTCAAGCAAACAAACTCATTTCTAAAGGCAAAGGCGATCAGCCAAACTTCGATTGTACAGGACCAGCTTGACTTTCCAAACACCAACTCTTCTGCAACTCTGTGGTAGCTGCAGCACCGTGTTATAGAGTGACACAGTGTGGAAACAGGCCCTGCGGCCCAACTTGCCCACACTGACCAACATGTCCCATCTACACTAGTCCCACCTGCCTGCATTTGGTCCACATCCCTCTAAACCTGTCCTATCCATGTACCTGTCTAAATGTTTCTTAAATGTTATGATAGTAAAATGTGATAATAAGACTGGGTACGTGGTTCGAACAAGTTAGTTTGGTGGCTCTGTAAGTTTGTCCATGGTGCTGTGTGCCCTTTGTTTCATTGAAGAAAAGGGTATTTGCAGATCAAGATCTCAGACCTGCTACAAAACACATAGTCTATCATGCATAAGTGATCCTTACACACTTTTGATTTCTGGATTGCATATGGCAGCAGATATTTGGGGTGACACAGTCGCACAGCAGTAGAGTTGCTGCCTTACAGCACCAGAGACCCTGGTTCGATCCCAGCTATGGGTGCTGTCTTTGACGGAGTTTGTATGTTCCCCCTGTGACAGCATGGGCTTTCCCTGGGTGCTCTGCTTTTCCAAAGATGTACAGATTTGTATGTTAATTGGCTTTGGTAAAATTGTAAATAGTCTCTAGTGTGTAGGATATCCCTAGTGTATGGGGTGATCACTGGTGGGCGCAGACTTGGTGGACCGAAGGGCCTGTTTCCACGCTATATCTCTAAAGTCTAAATCTGAAGGTACTGATAAAAGACCAACACTGTCTCCACAAAATCTCCTGTATTTACATTTTCATGACGAATTCAAACGTTGCATACATTGCATCTCCCCCTTCACCTTTGAGGTTTCTTTCCTGATAATTGCTCATGTTTTGGCCAATACGATCGGGGTGCTGACTGCTCGCTAGTTATAACACTTAATATCAACAGCCTACCAAGTGGTATTCGAGGCCACGGTAGCAATAAAGATCATTTGTTGCACTTCGATAACGTGATTCTTTTTTTTAAACATAAGCAGAGTTTACATTAACTTGCATTGATCGCATCTTCCATTCTTTACAATTCATTCAGCATATTTTGAAAGAATAAAGACACCGAACAAACATGTTAAAATACAAGAATAAATACACCCAAAAATCATGTTAAACTACAAGAATATAGACACAAATGCTGGAGCAACTCAGCGGGTCGGGCCTGTCGGGCGCTCCCTCTTTGTCAGGTCTGGCCTCTCTCGTTGATGGGTCTGGCCTCTCTCATTGATGGGTCTGGCCTCTCTCATTGATGGGTTGGACCTCTCTCATTGATGGGTCTGGCCTCTCTCATTGACGGGTCTGGCCTCTCTCATTGACAGGTCTGGCCTCTCTCATTGACGGGTCTGGCCTCTCTCGTTGATGGGTCTGGCCTCTCTCGTTGATGGGTCTGGCCTCTCTCGTTGATGGGTCTGGCCTCTCTCATTGACGGGTCTGGCCTCTCTCATTGATGGGTCTGGCCTCTCTCATTGATGGGTCTGGCCTCTCTCATTGATGGGTCTGGCCTCCCTCATTGATGGGTCTGGCCTCTCTCATTGATGGGTCTGGCCTCCCTCATTGATGGGTCTGGCCTCCCTCATTGATGGGTCTGGCCTCTCTCATTGACAGGTCTGGCCTCTCTCATTGACGGGTCTGGCCTCTCTCATTGATGGGTCTGGCCTCTCTCATTGACGGGTCTGGCTTCTCTCATTATGGGTTGGACCTCTCTCATTGATGGGTCTGGCCTCTCTCATTGACGGGTCTGGCCTCTCTCATTGATGGGTCTGGCCTCTCTCATTGACAGGTCTGGCCTCTCTCATTGATGGGTCTGGCCTCCCTCATTGACAGGTCTGGCCTCCCTCATTGACAGGTCTGGCCTATCTCATTGACAGGTCTGGCCTCTCTCATTGACGGGTCTGGCCTCCCTCATTGATGGGTCTGGCCTCTCTTATTGAAAGGTCTGGCCTCTCTCATTGATGTGTCTGGCCTCTCTCATTGATGGGTCTGGCCTCCCTCATTGATGGGTCTGGCCTCTCTCATTGATGGGTCTGGCCTCTCTCATTGATGGGTCTGGCCTCCCTCATTGATGGGTCTGGCCTCTCTCATTGACAGGTCTGGCCTCTCTCATTGATGGGTCTGGCCTCCCTCATTGACAGGTCTGGCCTCTCTCATTGACAGGTCTGGCCTCTCTCATTGATGGGTCTGGCCTCTCTCATTGATGGGTCTGGCCTCTCCCATTGACAGGTCTGGCCTCTCTCATTGATGGGTCTGGCCTCTCTCATTGATGGGTCGGGCCTCTTTCATTGACATTTTTATCTTGTCAAGTTCCTCCAGGGGAACTGAAAGGCCTCTTAAATCTGCTGAGCGGCCGGCATACTGAGCAAGTAACGTCACACACCGAATCCTTTCTGGCCTACTCGTCAGCTCCGTCACCGTCTCGCACAGCTGGAACACCCTTATGCAGTCCTTAAATACTCTTGTCTAAGTTCCCTTGTATTGAGGGTGGTCCCGGTGGCTTGAGTCCTGCCATTTCTTCACTTCTGACACCATGTAATGTCTGGGTATGGCCCCACTGTGACTTGCACAATCAAGAGGCGTCCAGCACCCAAGAGTTCTGCAAGTAGTCTCTTTTTATTGAATAGAAAGCCTGCCCTCTAGAGGGCGCTTGTATTTACATTTTTATGACGAATTCAAACGTTGCATACGTTACATCTCCCCCTTCACCTTTGGGATTTCATACATTACAGAGATTACCGGAGAAAAAGATTCCAGGATGTGCTCAAAGCTCTTTGAAGACATGCAACATTCCCAGTGACTCTGAGGAATCTCAAGCCCACAGGCACTCAACATAGAGAAGGAACATTCGAGATGGTGTTGGGAGCCTGTGTAAACAGCAGAAGATGCGTACAATCCACAAACTAACCATCCACCCACTCCATCCAGCCACCTTCCGTCCCATATGCGGAAGAATCTTAATTTCCCATTTTGCTCTCATTAGCCTCTTAAGAACCACAACATTGAAGTGAATGCCAAAGAGGAACACATTGGCAGAATGCATCAAAGACGTGACTTCAAAATGCATCTCTGCAGATCTATCAAAACAACTACTGTTTAATGTTTCTGGTTAATATAAACAAACGTATACTCTGAATGAGGCAACATGTTTTTATTAATTTCACTGGATCTGGGTGTCAATATCAAGGCCAGGATTTAATCAATTGTTGCTGCATAATATAGGCCTCAGACATCATCTTTGTCAATGGTGCTATCAATGTGTTAAGTACATGCAGTTCAACATACCTCACATATCTTTTCTAAGGCTGGAACAAAGAAGTCATCACAAACTATGGCCAGTGCGTAAAACATATACATGGCCTGTAAATAGAGAAGAACAAATGCTAGTCAGACTTCCTAAAAATACTTTTTCATTCAACGATTTCAACATTTCTCTCCTTACCTCAAAAATAGTTTTCGACTTGATTTCTGTTAGGATTCTGACATAAGACATAAAGGGCCAGTCCAGGGATTGCCCTTTCTTCATTTATACGTGTAATGTAAATGTTATACACCGTAAGTGGATTTTTCCTGGGAGATATTGGAGAGTGGCTTTTCCAATTTTCATGTTACCGAGAAGCAGTTTATTAGTTAACTAATTTATCAGTTTCCTTTTCCATGCCAATGATAAACCAAGGCAACAAGAAGGAACCAAACATATAGGTACATTCTATGTTATTGATGGTAAGATCATAAGAACATAGGAGCAGAATTAGGCCATTCAGCCCATCGAGTCTATTCCGCCAATCGATCATGGCCGATCTATTTTTCCCTCTCCACCTCATTCTCCTGCCTTCTTCCCGCAACCTTTGAATTAGGCCATTTGGCCTTTTGAGACTCCTCCGCCATTCAATCATGGCTGATCTATTTTTCCCTCCCAACACCATTCTCCTGCCGTCTTCCCGTAACCTTTGACACCCTGTATAAGACCATAAGACATAGGAGCAGAACTAGGTGTAAAGCCAACAGCATTCAGCTTCTCTCGGTGTATTATTGATATGTCTGACATCAGCTGGAGTATTCCGAGGCAGTCCCTGTGCATGAAATAGTCAGCATGCGTACCTTTAGAATTCAGTGTCTGGCAGCTTAGCTGTGCTCCCAAAGCTAATACATCACCATTTGGATACATTTTTTGTTCTTTTCCAGTGAAACATTGTAGTTTGAAGGAAAAGGTCAGCCAAAGAAGATACTCACAAAGGACTTTTTCAAATTCACTTTGGATAGACAGTGAACTGAAGAGCCCTGAAGATCCCTTTCCAGATTCAACTTTAGTGCCAAAAATAAACCAAGAGAAACAAGCTCACGGGCTGAAATGTGTGGAGTACTGAGAGAATCCACACAGGGAATTATGGATTTATATGTTCACATAATAAAACTTTGGAGTATAAAAATAAATTTATTCCAAATAATTACAGTTCAGGAAAATTGCATATCGTAACACTATACCAAATGGTAATGCATGTATGTTATACAAAAAGCCCCAAACATTGCAATAGCTAACCTTGGGAGCACAGGAATAAATACACACATCCAGAAGTCTCAAAGGATCTAGTCAGTTCTCTCAGCCAGAAGTCAACAAACGGAAGCAGCATTTATTTTTAGTAACTGTCGGCTTTTCTATCTTTGATTGGTGAGGTGAACAGTGTTTGTTGCTGTCTTTGAGAATTGATCGCCTTACCTATTTTATCAATCACCCTATCCATGCCAGCAGGATAATGTTAATTAACTCCTGACATTCTCAACGCCAGAAAAACAAATCAGTTTATTTCAACGATAAAGATACACCAAACGTTCAGACAAAGAGCAGCATATTTTGATGTAACACATTTCTTTACAGGAATTCCAAGGTCGAGAGACATAATTCACATTGTAAACTGCCGTGAGGTTGCTTGTTGTGATTTATATTGAATGCATTCGGAGTTCCATTTCTTTGCACAGAAAAATGTTGAATAATATGAACTGATATCTCTTTTTAAAATAGTGTGGATAGTGGAAGTCACAAATAAACAAAACAAGTAGCAACCTTTCAACTTAGTCATAATAATCCACATCCCTTTAATAACTTGCATTAAGAGGACCTAAATACCCACATTTAGCAGCATTTTACTCATGAAAGGTTGACATTGAGCAGTTTGCCAATTTTGTGGCCTCACATACACACATGATCCAGAGTTCAGGTATGTGCACAAAGGCACATGCATGTATGTGTGCTATCTGGCGAGGGATCACTTCAACGCTTGCGGGAATGGCTCACATATGAATATAAGACTAGACCATACAGCACCTTAGGAATGCTCCAGCATTCAATTAGTTCATGGATAAACTGTTCTTTGTCTCAACTTTAGACTCCTGCCCACTCTCATAAAGTCATAGAGTCATGGAGTGATACAGTGGAAACAGGCCTTTCGGCCCAACTCGCCCACCAATGTCCCAGCTACACTAGTCTCACTTGCCTGTGCTTGGTCCATATCCCTCCAAACCTGTCCTATCCATGTACCTGTCTAATTGTTTCTTAAACGATGGGATAGTCCCAGCTTCAACTACCTCCTCTGGCAACTTGTTCCATACACCCACCACCCTTTGTGTGAAAAAATTTACCCCCAGGATTCATATTGCTCCTTGACTTTTGACTCACCTTTTATTTGAAAATGTATCTGTCTCAGTCCTGAATATACTTAATGGTTTGGCCTTCAATGCCCATTTAAAATTCTTCCTCAACTCCAGCTCAAATGGACCACCCCTATTCATAAACCATGCCCCTCCCCTCCCCCCCCCCCTTCCCCCCCTCCCTTCCTAGGTTATTGGAGCAGAACTAGGCCAATCAGCCCATCTAGTCTATTCCGTCATTCAATCATGGCTGATCTATCTATCTTTCCCTCTCACCCTCATTCTCCTGCTTTCTCTCCCATTCCCTCTGACACCCGCACTAATCCCTTGTTCTATTTTCCTTGAAGAGGAAATATTGGCAAAGATGGAGTTGGAAAATGTGATAGCAATGGCCTGCTGCCACAGACTGTGCAACATGCATGACCTAATCATGACTAATGCCATCTTTCATCAATTAAATTATCACAAAGCTTCTTGGGTGCACCCACACTCGAAGCACTGCCATTGTTGTTAGGAAATATTGAACTATTGAAGGAAGAGCAGCAAGGCATGAGAGTGACCAAAGCCACATACGGTGCACATTGCTGGACAGAGAACAGGCTCACTGTCTCCAAACTCAACACCCACATCCATTCTAGGAGCCGTGTGTAGCCGGGGACAAGATGTCAGGTTTTCCAAGGAAAGATGCAAACTGCTGGGTTAACTCGGCGGGTCAGGCAGCATCTCTGGAGAAGAAAGGATGGGTGATGTTACGGCTTGGGACTCTTCTTCAGAAAGTTCAATAGACACAAAGTGCTGGAGTAACTCAGCGAGCCAGGCAACATCTCTGGAGAAGAAAGGATGGGTGACGATAGGGTCAGAACCCTTTTCAGCACGGTCTAAAGAAGCATCCAACCCCATAACCGCACCCATACCTTTTCTCAAGAGATGGTGCCTGACCCGCTGAGTTACTCCAGCACTTTGTGCCTGTCTATGTTAAACATTCCACTGGGTTTGGAGGAGACAATGTGACTGGTTAAGAGTTGCTGGAACTATTTTTTTTTAAAAGAACAGTGAAGAAAAGCCATATGGTCAACAGCTGGTCAGTGAATGTGAGAAATAGAGCTGTGTTAACATAGAGCTGAGCCTGAGCACAGAGCAAGTAAACAAGAATGATTTGAGAACTGCCATTTTGCGAGAGAAGCAGTTTGATGAATTCAATAGCACAAGCAGACACTCCGATAATTATGGAACCAAGGGATGGGATCCAGACAGAGCTAACTAACTGTGTCTCGTGGTGTGTGCAATTGTGCAGTTGTCGTCCGTACATACCTGCCATTTTACATCAACATGGCGTCAGCTTGGCTCAACAATAGAAAAGCAAGTGTTGTGAAGATTTGAAAGTTGAAGTTCTACCTTAAAAGTAAGAGCTCTCAGCCACGTAGATACTGAGGTCAGGAAAGGTTGCCTGGTCAGTTGCCAGCATACACTGGCAGCTGTTGAACGGGCAACGGGTGAATCTCTGACGCAAGGAAGGGTGAACTGTACAGTCACCAGACGTTATACCCACAGGTAACAATTGGGTCCACCAGGCTCGGTCATTTTATCAATTATCAGTGACTCCATATCAAAACCTCAGAGGGTTGTGGGTCTTGGAGTGTTCTTCTTAGTTTACAGATACAGCACGGAAACAAGCCCTTTCGGCCCCCCGAGTCCGCGCTGACCAGTGATCCCCGCACATTAACACTATCCTATACCCACCAGAGACAATTTTTACATTTACCAAGCCAATTAACCTACATACCTGTACGTCTTTGGAGTGTGGGAGGAAACCGAAGATCTCGGAGAAAACCCACGCAGGTCACGGGGAGAACGTACAAACTCCGTACAGACAGCACCCGTAGTCGGGATCGAACCCGGGTCTCCGGCGCTGCATCCAATGTAAGGCAGCAACTCTACCGCTGCGCCACCGTGCCGCCCTTCTTCCAAGGGTGGTGAAAGTAATGATTTTGTATATCATAGATAAATGTGGAAAATAAATGCTCAATGGTGCTTTTATTATCACATGTGCAAAGTGCAAACACACACTGAGATTCTTTTTTTTTACAAACAGTCTAGTAGCTTATTGTCATACCTGAGCACATCCCCGATTAGCAAATTGTAGTGAAATTGTTCCTGCATGAAAGCACCACCACGTTTGGGTGCCATTTTCAAAGTCCACTCCACAATCTAGATATTATGAGCAGTGCCTTTTCCAGGCATGCCCCGGGCTTCCGCGGGCCTCCAGTTGTCGTCTTCCCTTGGATGTACGGATCAATCTGTGAACTGGCGTCCCTCTCCTCGCCCGTCCACCTTTGTGCCTCCGGAGAGCCTCTCGCAGCGACCCAGGTGGGGCCGGTAGGCCAAACCCCGGTTCCCTCTCCTATCCTACCGGCCTCACTTCTCGTCGGTCACGTCCAGTGTCATCACCGGCTCCATCCTCCTGGTCTCTGGTCTTTGGAGGACGAGCAGAGGACGGTTCAGCGGCTCCCCCCATCCAGGCCGTGGTCCGCCAGGTTCTCCGAGCAGCGGTCGGCTCAGCGGCCTCCCCTTGTAGGCCGCGGTCCACCGGGTCTTGCGTTCGGCCGCAGAGTCCACCTCAGTCACTACCTGCTGCAGGCTGCGGCACTCTGGGAATCTCGCGGTGAAAGAAGTAAAATATTGGCACAGATGGAAGATTGCCTGGCAAACAGGAAATAGAAGATAGACACAAAAAGCTGGAGTAATTCAGTTGGACAGGCAGCACATCTGGAGAGAAGGAATGGGTGACATTTCAGGTCGAGACCCTTCTACGGAGCCGAACAGGAAATAGAAACAGGCATAAAGAGATCTTTTTCTCATCAGCAGGATGCTGAGGGTGATGTGCCACACGGTTTATATATATAAATGACTTGGATGAAGGCACTCAAGGTACGATTGCTAAATTTACTGATGACACAAAGCTAATTAAGAGAGTAGAGTGGGCAAAGAGTTGGCAAATGGAATAGAATGTGGGAAAATAAAATTGTCTATTTTGGAATGAAAAACCCCCCCCATCTATTTGGCAAGAAGCCGTGGAGCGCTGAGATATAGTAAGAACTGGGTGTCCTAATGCATGATTCACAAAAGACTAATGTGAACAGCAAATAATTAGGCAAGCGAACAAAATGTTAAGCACAAAACAATCTGCCGGAGGAACTCAGTGGGACAGTCGAGGTTTTGAATCGAGACCCTTGCCCTGGACTGAAAGTGGGGAGGGGAGAGTGGGCTGGCTCAGAGCTGGCATGTGATAGGTGAACCCAGGTGGGGAAAGGGTGCAATGGTGGGTGAGGTCAGGTGGGGAACGAGAGGGACAGGGATAACCAGATCAGATAAAACTATACATAAATACAGTCAAGTCAATCTCAAATACAATAGGTAGAGTGAAGGTATCGAGTACAGAATATACTTCTCAGCAAGGTGGAACATCAGTTCCATGGACAAAGTCCAATGACTACAATGGGGTTGAGGTGAAACAATAGAAATCTCATAACTTAAATAGATATTTGAGGAAATATGCCGGGAAGATATTTGAAGAACAGGATTCTCAGAAGTCAGCTGCAGCACAACAAGGTCCTGTTAAAGATCTCAATGAAACTTTGTTCTCCATGTACCTAGGTCCAGTGAAATTCTTTGTTTTTGCATATAATCTGGTAAAATCGCACAGCAGACTTCACCTAGGCAGTACACAAAGTGTTGCCATATTTCTGGCGCCGACAAAGTTTCAAAAGTTCTTAGTGGTCTTATCTTCTCGCAGGTGGCCAGAGATGGCCTGCCGGGTCCCTCTTTGTTCTTGGTCACCCCCAGCCGGGTCCCTCTTAGTTCTCGGCGGCCCGTCTGCTGGGTTACTCTTGGCGGTCCACCGCTGGGTCCCTCTTTGTTCTCAGATTCTCTCCCATATTATAAGACATTGGTCTACTGGGCCAGTGGAAGGAATTGGGAGTTCACATAGCATCTAATGCAATGTGAGAGTGCTTGAGAAAAACCTTCAGCAGTTTTAAAGATCAGCTTGAGATAAAAGAAACTGGCAGCTGTAAAAGCAGCCGTGAATGTTATACTACAGTAACCTGAAGTCAGTCTGCTGATGGTTTCAAGAGATGTTCATGCTCAACTGATGCGGAAGTTCTTTTCTCTATGTCCTCAACTGGCCAATGCATAAACAGCCTTATCTACAACACACAGCCTGACCCTACTCAAAGATTCCATCATCAGTGGAAGTGAGAGATTCTCCATTAAAGAAAAGTAAAACAAAGCTCTCTGTTTTCCGCGCGGTATTCACAAAAGACAACAATGGAGCAAATAAGCAAACTGTTCACAAGTGGAGGCATGAGAGATTGCAGATACTGGAATCTGTAGCATTTCTCCTGTATCGAACACATCAACTTCAAGAACTGACTGTTCACTTGTTGCCTAATATATCCCACCCCTTGACAGGTGCCATTGTAACAAGATAATCAATGTCAGTGGTCATTATGTTTTGGTTCATCGGTGTATATTACTGTATGTGAAGAGAACAGAGTCAGCACAGTAAGATTAAGGAAGGACCCAGATAACGCAGCAAAGCAATTTAAAAATCTAATAGAAACAATAGGCCATTTAACCTCCCTTGAGCCTGACACAGCTCATCTTTCTTCAATTACCAAAAATAAATAACGTGGATAACTTTTTTATGAGTCCCTGTGAACCACGCTGATGCAATAATTAAAGGAGCTAATTTATTTCGAGAAAATAAGGTATATTTTTTGATTTGCTCTCCAGTGTGAGAGCTGGGAAAACACAAGGAACACAGGGACATGTTTTACATGTGAAATGGTGGCAGATAAAATCTCAAAGAATGAAAGGTTATCTAACCCTGAAAAAATAGCACAAAAAGTAGGTTAAAACTATATAAACGAGCTGATGGGCCACTATTAAAATTAATGTTGGCCAGTACAGCACAGCAGACTATCTGAAACACTCATCTTAAATGTTAAGACAGCTGGTTATGTGGAAAGTTTAAAATAATTTACATTTTAGATGCTTGGAGGAAGTCTTATGGATAATTTGAATGATGAATAATACATTAAATGGCAAAGGATCTATTCATATCATATCATATCATATATATACAGCCGGAAACAGGCCTTTTCGGCCCACCAAGTCCGTGCCGCCCAGTGATCCCCGTACATTAACACTATCCTACACCCACTAGGGACAATTTTTACATTTACCCAGCCAATTAACCTACATACCTGTACGTCTTTGGAGTGTGGGAGGAAACCTTACATTCATTTGAAGGATGTGGGCTGAGCTCGCAATAAATGCCCATTCCTAATTGCCCCTGAAATAATGAAGTAGTGCAGTTCAAAACATGGACGGTGCTCGGCCTTAGGTAAGCCTGATGATCTTTCCGTGGTTATGAATGTGCTGTGTTGATATGATATCTGACGGAAATGGAACGGCATCATTTGCAGGTTTCTCAGATAATGGAAATAAGGTCATAAGTGTTAGGAGCAGAATTCAGCCATTCGGCCCATCAAGTCTACTCCGCCATTCAATCATGGCTGATCTATCTCTCTCTCCTAACCTCATTCTCCTGCCTTCTCCCCAAAACCTTTGACATCCGTACTAATCAAGAATCTTCCTATCTCTGCTTTAAAAATATCCATTGACTTGGCCTCGTGGAAATGATCTTTAACTAGATATTTATTTAACTTAATGTGTGCTATCTGCCAAGTGGCTTTAGAGATACACTTGTGTGCTGGATATCATTCCTTCCCTGTGCACTATGCAAAGCATGTGCCTACAAGGCAATTTTCATTCATATTTGTGCAGGCGTACGCAGCTAAATAGTGTCAATGACTTAACGGTTTCTTAAGCCTAGCAATTAATCTTTCAATTATTTAAAATATAACATGGACAGTTTTATGAGTCCCTTTGAAGGCACAGACTTAATAATTACAAATGATTATCTCATTATCTCTTTCCAAATGAAACTTCTCATAGCAAGTCAGAATTTATGTATTTTTCAGTATTAGATAACATTTGATTAGCGTTTTGGACATTAAGAAAATCCAAAGACATTGGGCTGGTGTGCCTGAGGTTCATGATCAACCATGAACTGATTGAATGGTGAAGTTGATATGGAGTTCAAAATGGCCATTCCTGCTTTTATTTCTTATATTCTTATCTATCTTTATGAAGTAAAAATTGGATAGAAAGTCGCATTTTGTCTTGGAATAAAACTTGTTTCCTTTGTTTGTAGCTATTTTAACTACAAAACATATTGTAAATTTTTAAAAAAAACACAGGCAATGAATATGCCAATGGAGCAGACTCAACTGAAAATGTGTGTAATTGTACTTACTCCTGTTATATGAAGTAATACTCCTCCTTGTTGCCTTTCCTTATTGGTAAACAAATCACTTGGAAATTCGTGGATAGCTGTAATAGAACAACATACATCAAAGACTGCAAAAGCATTCTCAGGAACTTCTTTTCAAGATATGCGAGAACAAGAGATTGCATATTCTAAGTAACATAACAAAAGCAGTACCAAAATGATTAGAAAATTTATTTGCGCAATTAAGGGAGGCAGAAGACTGGTATTAACATCAATGAAGAGACATCTGCTTAGAACAAGCTTCAGTAAAATTTAGTTTAATTTAGAGATACACTGCGGAAACAGGTCCTTCGGCCCACCGTGTCCGCATCGACCACTGATTCCCGCACATTAACGCTATCCCACACACACCAGGGGCAATTTACACTCATACCAAGCCAATTAACCTACTAACCTGTACGTCTTTGGAGTGTGGGAGGAAACCGAAGATCTCGGAGAAAACCCACTCAGTCACAGGGAGAACGTACAAACTTCATACTGACAGCACCCGTAGTCAGGATTGAACCTGAGTTTCTGCCGCTGTAAGGCAGCAAATCTATCGCTGTGCCACCGTGCTGCCCCTAATGAGAGCAATAATCTTTATAAAGCACACAATGGACTTTTGTCGTTTTTTAGTCACGCTCTCTGATTCTTTTCTTGGCCGGGCACAGAGCGAAAAAAGTATTAGAGAATGTGGCTAAAAACATAACGGAAACAGGCTTACTCTTGATGAAACACGTTATGTTTCACACATGCCATCAGGAGTATAGCAACATTATACCATTGTCTACAGTTGTGAATGGAAACCAAGGTCATATACAATTTCCACCTACTCCATGGTTGGACATTTGCTCGACGCTCTAAGCACAAGCACTAACAGTTTGTAAAATTAAACAACTGGACACAGAGGAGAGCCAGTCCCTATGTGCAACTGTACATAACATTCTGTACATAACAAATTGTACATAACATTCAGTCCCACGACTTGTGAAAAAGGTAAAATTGCACTGTTATGCGAAGGTGTACATAACTTTATAATGGAAAAAAATCATGGAAAAATGTAGAGGCAAAAACGACTTTAGTATATTGTTAAAATTATTAAATTGAACCAAAGGCATGAATGGCACAAATGATTGTGTGAAGAGAACGATATTTTTGCCCTAATTTTAGTAAAATAGAACTTAATTAGGGTACAAAATATGTAAATAGGAACTATGTCCTCAGAAGAAAGATTATTTCAGACAGAAAAGATGTAAGTGTATAAAATGTATAAGTGTATAAAATCATGAGAGGAGCAGATTGGGTAGATGCACCGAGTCTCTTGCCCAGAGTAGATCAATCGAGGATCAGAAGACATAAGTTTAAGGTGAAGGGGGAAAGATTTAATAGGAATCTGAGGGCTAACTTTTTCACGCAAAGATGTATGGAACAAGCTGCCAGAGGAGGTAGTTGTGGTAGGGACGATCCCAACATTTAAGAAACAGTTAGATAGGGTTTGGAGGGATATGGACCAAACATTGGCAGGTGGGACTGGTGTAGATGGGACATGTTGGCTGGTGTGGGCAAGTTGGGCCGAAGGATCTGTTTCCACACTGTATCATTCTATGACTCAATGACTCCAAGTCTTAGTAGTGCAATTTTCAACTTTTAACTTGCAGAATCAAGTTTAGCCACTAATCTACTGGTAATGAAGCTTCAGATCTATGTTGTTAGCAACCAATATATGCTGTAACTTTGAATTAATTAAAATCAAATAGGTCAATCAGATAATCAAATGAACTGCTAGACTTTTGGAAAAAGAAGAACGAGGAAACCAACTGAAAAAGTCAGGTTAGAATTGGAAATGCAGGAGTACTGATCCCTGCTCCATTATTCCCGATGTTGGGGAAGTCCAGAACAAGGGGTCACAGTTTAAGGATAAGGGGGAAGTCTTTTAGGACCGAGATGAGAACGTTTTTCTTCACACAGAGAGTGGTGAATCTGTGGAATTCTCTGCCACAGAGGGTAGTTGAGACCAGTTCATTGGCTATATTTAAGAGGGAGTTAGATGTGGCCCTTGTGGCTAAAGGGATCAGGGGGTATGGGGAGAAGGCAGGTATGGGATACTGAGTTGGATGATCAGCCATGATCATATTGAATGGCGGTGCAGGCTCGAAGGGCCGAATGGCCTACTCCTGCACCTATTTTCTATGTTTCTATGAGGTATCTTGGCAATGCGGGTGGATGGACATCAGCGGAATTCTTCGATGGACAATTGCTGGCTAGGTCTGCCTGAAAACACATCAGTGAACTCAGGAGGTAGAAACAAAGAACTGCAGATTCTGATTTGCCAAGGAAAAACACAAAGTGCAGGAGTAACTCAGTGGGTCAGGCATCATATCATCCCTGGAGATTATGGATATGTGACGTTTCATGTCAGAACCTATCTACCTCTTTGATGACCCTCGGACTATCCTTGATCGGACTTAGCTGGCTCTAACTTGCACTAAATGTTATTCCCTTATCTTGTATCTATACGCTGTAAATGGATCGATTGTAATCATGTATTGTCTTTCTGCTGTCTGGTTAGCATGCAACAAAAAGCTTTTCACTGTACCTCGGTACACATGACAATAAACTGAACTAAACTAAACTAAACTTCAGGAGGTCCGCTCTAATGTGCTGCCAGTTACATTTTGGTGAGCTCGCTATCTTTTCGAATTTTATAAACCGCTATTTCACAAAGAATATGGAACTAATTCCTCTTGTTGCCAAGGCACCTGCACAATTTGGACAAGACTAAAATGATAACAGCCAGTAAGGATAATTTTAATCTCATCTCTGCTACACATAGAAGATGCAACCTGTCTTTTTACCATTACCCTACCCACTCTTCATGGACTCAAATTGCCTGACCTACTGTGTATTATCAGCATTTTTTGTTATTTCACATTTCCAAAATTTCTGGTGTTTTGTTACTTGGAACAATTTTATCAAGTGTTTTCAATTCTTTTGTTGAAAATTCTCAGCAGAGAAGAATAATTATTAGAAATTTGAAAGTTTTGAACAAAGTCCTTAATCTGTGAAAAATCATCTGGCTCCTTGGCTCATGCCATAAAGATAAAACCAAGACTGGAACATTTTAGGTACCCAGTTGGTTTAAACAATTGTAAAGTGATTTTGGGCACCACATCCGAAGAAGGATGTGCTGGCTCTGGAGAGGGTCCAGAAGAGGTTTACAAGAATGATCCCAGGATTGAGTAGGTTAACATATGATGAGCGTTTGACCGCACTGGGCCTGTTCTCGCTGGAGTTTAGAAGAATGAGGGGGGACCTCATTCAAACGCACAGAATAGTGAAAGACTTCGATAGAGTGGATGTGGAGAGGATGTTTCCACTAGTGTCTAGGACTGGAGGTCATAGCCTCAGAATTAAAGGACATTCTTTTAGGAAGGAGATGAGGAGGAATTTCTTTGGTCAGAGGGTGGTGAATCTGTGGAATTCTTTGCCACAGAAGGTTGTGGAGGCCAAGTCAGTGGGTATATTTAAGGTAGGGATAGATAGATTAGTACAGGTGTCAGAGGTTATGGGGAGAAGGCTGGAGAATGGGGTTAGGAGAGAGAGATAGATTAGCCATGAATGAATGATGGAGTGGACTTGATGGGCTGATTGGCCTAATTGTACTCCTATCACTTATGATTTAAACCATTTTGTTGGACAATATCGTCTATTGATAAAAAACACCCATGACACTTCATTCAGTTTCAGTCTCAGCTGTACTAATTTTGGTTTGGTCAGTTATTTTACAGCCCAACAGTTATTTACATTTTATCTTTTCTGTTTCTTTATTCACAGAATGGATACATTGCTTATAAGTCCAGCATGTCATATCAATCCATAATTCCCCCCGAATGTTTGGTCATTGCAAATGGCAGTCATAAGTCAATTACACAGGTGGGTCTGTAGACAAATACAGGCCAGAATGGTAAAGGATGGAAAATTACTTTAACCGTTCACCACTGGTGAACTAGGTAAGCTTTTATGACAATCTAGTAGTTCTGTGGGTGCTATTATTGATACTGGTTTTATTCTCCAGAATTATTCAAGTCAAGTCAAGTCAAATCAAGTTTATTTGTCACATACATATACAAGATGTGCAGTGAAATGAAAGTGGCAACGCCTGCGGATTGTGCTAAACTACAAAACAGAATAGAAAAAAAAAGAAAGATTTTAACACACAAAAAAAAAATTAATACAGTAAATTTAAATTAGTCCCTGGTGATATGAGAGTTAACAGTCCTGATGGCCTGTGGGAAGAAACTCCGTCTCTTGAATTATTCACTTCAAGAAATCCATTTCCACCTAAGTGGTGGTGTTTAAACTCTGCTTTCCAGATCACTGCAGGCTTTGGCAGACTTAATTCCCACGTGGCATCTATGGAGAAGAGAAATAGGTGACGGTTCCATTCATTTTGTTCAATATCTCTCTACATCACCATCTATATCTCTCATTTCCCTTTCCACAGACTCTCAGACTGAAGAAGGGTCTCGACCCGCAATGTCACCGACTCCTTTTCTCCAGTGATGCTGCCTGACTTGCTGAGTTACTCCAGCATTTTGTGTCTATCTTCGGTGTAAACCAGCGTCTGCAGTTCCTTCCTACACACTAATTCCCACGTGGCTGTATACCTTCCTCAATATCTTGGATAGCAATGGGATGCAAACCAAACTGATGTTTAGTTTCGGGCTGACACAAAATGCTGGAGTAACTCAGCGGGTCAGGCAGCATCTCAGGAGAGAAGGAATGGGCGACATTTCGGGTCGAGACCCTTCTTCAGACTGGTCAGTTTCGTGTTTATCACTCTCTGGCAAGAGAAAGTAAGGAACTGTTGTAAGTGCCAAGATCCTCATGGCCTTCCTCAATGGGAAGCCTATTAAAGTAGAACAGCTGATCCCATTTTTCTTTGGCAAAATGTATGCTGAATTTTTCCAGAAATTCTGACATTGCAGCCATTTCGCCAGAATTACAGAAGCAACTCATTTTGCAGTCTGGGTGTTACTCGATTAAGTCTATTCTCTTTTTTCCATATTGCCTAGGAAACAACACAACCAAATATCCAAATGAAGTAAATGACAGCTCTTTTTGTATTTCAGAATCGATCTCAGGGAAAGTTCTGAAATTGATCAGAACATTGCAATGAGATTCTGATTGATGATGGTTTGAACAGCAAAACAGATCGATGATAAGAACAAAAAAGATGCTTAATTTATGTGGCAAACATAACATTTTGCTGTGCTTATTGCAGTCTGCAATGGACAAAAATAGGGCACTTAAATCTGCAGGGAGACTGCAAACTGCTAATTCCACTTGCAAGCATGAACTGCAATAATTTGGATTTGAACGACTTCGCATGCAATGACCTCCGATTATTTGTCAGTGAAAATCATGAAGGTAAAGCTAATACATTTTCCACTTCAACATCACAACAGCAACGTCGGTAATGGGCAGCATGGTTGCACAACGGTAGAGATGCTGCGTTATAGCGCCAGAGACCCGGGTTAGATCCTGACTATGGGTGCTGTCTGTACGGAGTTTGTACGTTCTACCCATGACCTCCCAGTGCTCCGGTTTCATCCCACACTCCAAAAACCTATAGGTTTGTAGGTTAATCAGTACGGTAACATTGTAAATTGTTCTGAGTGTGTGTAGGATAGTGTTAGTGTGTGAGGATCCGATCGCTGGTCGATGCGGACTCAGTGGGCCGAAGGGCCCGTTTCTGTGCTGTATCTCTAGACAAAAACTAAACTAATCACATTCTTTAGTTCACCCTCCTGCCCTGTGACTGACCTGTTAACGCCAAACTGCTCAATATTCAAGAAAACAAAATAAAATAAAAACTAAATTACATTGATTCAAAAAGGTAACCATGTGATTGGAATACTGGTGGACTGTGAGCAGGTAACAAAAGGAATCAAAAAAGAGTGCAGCTACTGCCTTTTGAGAAGATCGTGCGTAGATCAAAGTGAACTGAGGCGACAGAGAACTGGCTTTAATTTCTGTAGGATTCATAACAACACACATATTGTGAACAACAGCTTGTGTTGTACTGAGGAGGCCAGTATCACCAAATATACCAGTTTAATGCTTTACCCGGAGCTCTCCAACATGCAACAGAATTTTTATTTTGATTTATAGAGAACGAAAACTGTAAAAGAATCAACACACGTCAAGCCAAAAAATAGCAAGTTTGCTGTTATTCAACCCAAAGTGACTATATCACCTGTCTCGCAAAATCTTTACGTATATTCATTCTCTTGGTCTTTGAACAAAGCCCTGATTTTTTTAAGTTTTCTTCCCAGTTGCAGTTCTCTTTTTTTAAAAGCTATTATTCAACCTAGTTTACCACGTTTTCCAGGAAGTACATCGTGGAACATAACAACACTGCATGAGGAAAATCACCCACATCTTTAGCATGGTTGCCATGTCACTCATCATAAATCCATGCTTCTTAACTGGTGCCACAAACATCCTTTGCTTCATTAAAGCTCCACAGGGTAAAAGAGTGCCCATTGTCTCATGTGTTAAACATGCAATGCAATAAAATTCACACATTCTACATCGGAAATTTGGTTCCACTGGATTCAAAGCACCATATCATGTCTTTTGCTGCTCACGACAAGAGTTCAAATTTATTTTTGAACCTCTCCATTAAGTTTTCATTTTACCCTCACTGCATCGAGGATACAAAATCCCATCTTATCTTTTTAATAAGATTACCACTTTCCGATTTAACCGGTTTTATAATTTTAAGGATTATATATTAACTCTGTACGTTTCATTTATAAGATCATCACAAGTTCTCCTTGTGTTCAAAGCATCAGGAAACCCATTAAATTGAAGGGAGATCAGAATTACTGCGCTCCAACAATCTGCCTTCTTCACCACCCCTGAAATACTGCCTCCCTTCTTCTCATTGAAGAAGTGCTGTATGATATTTCAGATGAGTGAACAAAACTGAGTTCCTATCTGGTTCTAGAAACTTATACAATTCTTAAAGGATTGGACAGGCTAGATGCAGGAAAAATGTTCCCGATGCTAGGGGAGTCCAAAACCAGGGGTCACAGTTTAAGAATAAGGTAGGCCATTTAGGACTGAGATGAGCAAAATAAATTTCACCCAGAAAGTTGTGAATCTGTGGAATTCTTTACCACAGAAGGTAGTGGAGGCCAATTGACTGGATGTTTTTAAGAAGGAGTTAGATTTAGCTCTCATGGCTAAAGGAATCAAGGGATACGGGGGAAAAAAACAGGAACTGATTTTAGATGATCAGCCATGCTCTTATTGAATGGCAGTGCTGGCTCGAAGGGCCGACCCCTGCACCTATTTTTCTATGTTTCTATGCTCTCTCAGTTGGACATAAAACATCCTATTTTGAAGGACATGGGATATCCTCTGCTCCTGGACAAAACGTATCCTTCAATCCACATCATTAAAACAGATTTAACTAGAAATTAATCAATGAACAAGTTACTGAGTCCCACAAAGTCCAACTCCCTTCCACTAGCTGATAAATGGGTTCAAAGCTACGAACAATTTCCCCACACCTACCTGCTCATTATCACACTGATGATTGCTGGTATTCAATGTTCTTTGGATCAATACTACAACTTTGGTGATGCCACATTTGGAGTATTGTGTGCAGTTCTACCTGTACGATTACAGGAAGGATGTAGTTGCATTGGAGAGGGTGCAGAAGCAGGATACCAGGATGTTGCCTCGATTAGAGGGTATTGCTCTCTGGAGAGGTTGGGCAAACTTGGATTGTTTCTGCTGGAGCATCAGAAGCTGATGGGAAACATGATTGAGGTTGACAAAATGAGGAGAGGCACGGGTAGGGTAGACAGTCAGAATCTTTTTCCTAGGTAGAAACATCAAATACTAGAGGACTTCGCTTTAAGGTGAGAGGGGGAAGTTTAAAGAAAATGTAGGGGGCAAGTTTGTTTTACACAGAGAGTGTTAGGAGCCTGGGATACACTACTGAGGTGATGGTGGAAGCAGGTATGATAATGGTGTTTAAGAGGCTTTGAGATTAGTACGTGAACATGCAGGGTATGGAGGGATTAGTTTAATTTGGCATCATGTTTGGCACAGGCTTCATGTCCTGAAGGGCCTTTTTCTGTATTTTGTATGTTAGAAAACAGGGGGTGTCTGAGGACCTGGTGTGTAACAATAGCACATCTGGGTTAGGTTAAAGCTGATACTTCCATGTTCACCTTAGCTCAGAGGCAACAGAGACCGAAGAACTGGCTGTTAGTAGGTTGCAGGTTTCACACACCAGAGAACTCGAATACTTAACCTAAGTGACAGTACTATGTTGTGATGATGCATCATTAAATATTAATTAAAGAGATATTTCACTGAAAGATTCAGCAAAAATGTTCAGGGCATTCAGAGCATCTGGTGTTCAGGCATGTTTAAGACATCATCCATTTGGAAACAGACCACAGATACTTGCATATACTCTTCCCGCCTTAATGGCAAGGCATATATTTCCTTCACTGCATGATATTCATAAAGTAATAAATACAATGGTCTCTGTACATATATTATGGACAGCAGCTTTTCCCTTCTGGGCTCATAAATTGCATGTTCATTATTAACTTTAGAAATGCTTCCAACTGCAAATTTTTTCAAAGTGCTCAATATAGAATTATTACTTAACTTTTACATTAATTGATCAAACTGTGATTGCAACTCTCGCTTTGGATAATATGATTTTCATGCTGAAATTACCTAAATCGTTCAAGATGGAATATCTGAGATTGTTTGAGGTGCTGTTTACAGCCTTCCACGCTACCACACTTCATTAAACTAGTACAGAGAGAACTCTCTGCCCAGACTCTGGATTACAGTTGACTGTTAATTGCTAACCGTCTGATGAAAATCCTAAAGCATTCCAGCTGCAACTTGACTGAATTGCAAACTAAGCATTGTCAGAGCAGTCCTGAACTACTATCGGACTATCTTTGATCAGACTTAACTGGCTTTACCTTGCACTAAACGTTATTAAACGTTACTAAACTAAACGGAGATGCGACCTTTATCGTGTCGTATCTCCGTTTGCGCTACGGCCTAACACCGTGGAGTCGGCGGCCTCCAGCTGGGATCGACCTCGAAGACTCCGGTCGCAGGGCCTGGACTTACCATCTCGGAGGCTTCGGCCGTGGGCCCTGTAGACCGCAACATCGGGAGCTCGCAGGTCCCTGGCTGGCGACCGGCTTTCGGGAGCTCCAGCCATAGCAGCTTCGACCGCCCCAAAGCGCGAGGTTCGATCGACCCACTCGCAAGACCTTCATCGCCCTGCGTGGCTCGGCCGCGGCACTTTCCATCGCCCGGTGGGGGCTTAGGACCTTCATCTGCCTGCTCGGCTCGGCCTGGGACTTTCCATCGCCCGGCGGGGGTTTCAAAAGTCGGGAGCCTCGATCGCCTCGAGGCAGCAGTTTGACTGCCTGACCACGGGAGAAGAATGAGGAGGAGATAAGACTTTTCTTTGCCTTCCATCACAGTGAGGGTGTGCCTATAGCAATCACTGTGATGGTTGTTTGTGTTAAATTGTAATTGTGTGTCTTGTGTTCTTTATTGTCTACTGCCGGACCCTGACGTGAGAGGAAGCTGGCGCTATTTGTTCGCCGCTTCTCCGTCAGGACAAATCTTTTGTTTGTTTGTTTGTTTTTATGTCTTGTTTGCTTTGTAAAGCGTCTTTGAGTATCTTGAAAAGCGCTATATAAAATAAATGTATTATTATTATTATTATTATTATTATTCTTGCATCATGCATCTGTGCACTGCGAACGGCTTAATTGTAATCATGTATTGTCTTTCCGCTGGCTGGTTAGCACACGACAAAAGCTTTTCACTGTACCTGTGCACGTGACAATAAACCAAACACACACGGTACACGTGACAGTAAACCAAACTGAAACTGATCTAAACAAAAACTGACAACCTGTTAAAAAATATTCACTGGTTAAGAATTATAGGAAGTGGCTTGGAAGTACTGTAGGTCAATGTGAAAATAAATGTGTTTTGTCACTCTTGACAAATACTTTAGACACTTAGAAAACATAGAAAAATAGGTGCAGGAGTAGGCCATTCGGCCCTTCAAGCCAGCATATTCAATATGATCATGGCTGATCATCTAAAATCAGTACCCCGTTCCTGTTTTTCCCCATATCCCTTGATTCCTTTCTCCCCATATCCCTTGATTCCCAAGACATTTTTTCCCCATATCCCTTGATTCCGAAGATTTTAACTCTCTCTTGTAAACGTGCAGTGAATTGGCCTCCACTGCCACCTTTAAGAATTTTATGTTTCTATAAGATCTCCTCTCATCCTTCTAAATTCCAGTGAATACAGGCCCAGTCAACCCATTCTTTCATCATATGTCAGTCCCGCCATCCCGGAGATTAACCTGGTGAACCTACGCTGCACTCCCTCAATAGCAATAATGTCCTTCTTCAAATTAGGAGAACAAAATTGCACACAATATTCCAGTTGCGATCTCACCAGGGCCCTGTACAACTGCAGAAGGACCTCCTTACTCCTAAACTCAAATCTTCTTGCAATGAAGTCCAACATGCCATTAGCTTTCTTCACTGCCTGCTGTACCTGCATGCTTACTTTCAGTGACTGATGTACAAGCACACCAGGTCTTGTTGCACCTCCCCTTTTCCTAATCTGACACCATTCAGATAATAATCTGTCTTCCTGTTCGTGCCACCAAAGTGGATAACCTCACATTTATCCACATTATACTGCATCTGCCATGCATCTGTCCACTTACCCAACCTATCCAAGTCACCCTGCAGCCTCATAGCATCCTCATCACAGCTCGCACTGCCACCCAGCTTTGTGTCATCCGCAAACTTGGAGATGTCACATTTAATTTCCTCGTCTAAATCGTTAGTATATATTGTAAACGACTGGGGTCCAGCACGGAGACTTGTGGCACCCCACTAGTCACTACCTACCATTCTGAAAAGGACCCATTAATTCCTACTCTTTGCTTCCTGTCTGCCAACCAGTTCTCTATCCATGTCAATACCCTACCCCCAATACCATGTCCTCTAATTTTGCACACTAATCTCTTGTGTGGTTCAAAGGCTTTTTGGAAGTCCAGATACACCACATCCACTGGCTCTCCCTTATCCATTCTACTTGTCGCATCCTCAAAAAATTCCAGAAGATTAGTCAAGCATGATTTCCCCTTCATAAATAACATTATCTCCAGTACAATGCCTGATAATACCACTATCCGTAATATAATTCCGTGGTGTGCCCAAGTGCTTGTCTTGTTCTAAGCCATCAAAATGCTGATAGGAGACTCACATGGACGTTCGATAGATTGGTTGCTCTTCCTTGTGATTGAACGACAATTTTGAATCCCCAATGAACTACACAATTATAGGTGCTTAGCTGCTACTTTTTCCTGAGTAACATCCTCACATTCCCCTTCTCATCCTTGCTGGATGTCTTTGCAGACTTGAGAAGGAGTAATGACATGAGAGAAAGTAGGGTGGCACGGTGGCATAGCGGTAGAGTTGCTGCCTTATAGCGCCAGAGACCCGGGTTCGATCCTCACTACGGGTGCTATCTGTACGGAGTTCATACACTCTCCCCGTGACTGTGTGGGTTTCCTACGGGTGCTCCGTTTCCTCCCACACTCCGAAGGCGTACAGGTTTGTAGGTTAATTGGCTTTGGTAACATTGTAAATTGTCCCTAGTGTGTCGGATAGTGCTAGTGTACAGGGTGATCAGTGGGCGGCACGGACTTGGTGGGCCAAAGGGCCTGTTTCCATGCTGTATCTCTAATGTTTAAAGTCAAAAGAATGTTATTGGATTGTGCTGCCTATGTGTTTGAGCAGTGATACTTTCTCACATGGTATTGCTGTCTCATATTGCAACAACTGGAATAGATTCGGAGTCTCTGTACTCCTATACCTCTGACCTTATGGCCTCCCTACGCTTTAGTTGAGGTCATCAGCCAGCATTCACCAAAGGTACCCTACTGAGACAGGGAAGGATTTACACAGTAAATGGTTGGAGCTTGGGAGTGTTATAGAAAAGATCGACCGAGGGGTGCAGGCACATAATTCCATCAAAGTGATGACACAGGTAGACAGGGTGGTGAAGAGGATACTTGGCCTGCTTGTCTTCATTGGTTAGGGTATTGAGTACAGGAGTTGAGACATCATATTACAGCTGTTCAAGACGTTGGTAAGGCCTCATTTAGAGTACTGCATGCAGTTGCAGTCACACTGCTGTAAGAAGGACATCAACATACGGGAAAGGGTGCAAAATAGATTTCAGAGGAAGATACCAGTCCGGAGGGATTGAGTTATGAGAGGCTGTGAAGTGTTTCCCTGGTGCATCAACCACTGAGGCGTGACATTACAGAGGTTTATAAAATCATGAAGGGCATAAATAAGGTGAATAACCATTTCCTCCAGATATGACAGTCTAAAACAAAAGGGCATTGGTTTCAATTGAGAGGGGAAGGATTCAGAGTGGCATGGTTTTCACACAGAGGATGGTGCTTAGATGGAACGAGCTGCCAAAGGAAGGGGTAAAGGCCGGTACAACTATGATATTTAAAAGACACTTGGACAGGTACATGGATAGGGAAAGTTGAGAGGGACGTGGGAGAAATGTACGCAACGAGGCTAGTTCAGTTAGGCAACTTGGTCGGCACGGACAAGTTGGGCCAAAGGCCAGTTCTGTGCTACATACCTTTATGACTCGATGAGCAATTGTTTTGATTTTCATGCCAAATATTAGGGAACTTTTCCCGGATGTGTTTTCAGTATTTTCACAAAACATTCAATAACATTGACACCTTTGGCCATCATTAGGCTGTGTTAGGGTCAGGTATGGTGGTAGGCCACATGCTGGCTGTCAGAGCCATTCTGTGAGTGCAGTCAACTGGCGATGCTCAGACAGCCTCAATACTGCAGTCACACACATTGAATGTGCTGGGGCTGGCACTGGAGGGGTGGGGGGGAGGGGCACACTGGAAAATACAGCCTAGCCAAGGGCTACAGATTTACCTCATTGTCCTTTTATAAAAAAATTTAAAAACAAAACTTTATTCACTGTATAACATATATACAAAACTAAAACTATGGTGACACCTGACCCTTCAGACTCAAGGGTACCTCTTCCCGGGGTCACTGTTGCAGAGGTTAGATTGGCATTCCTGAGGGTGAACCTGCAGAAAGCAACTGGCCCAGGCGGAGTTCCTGGCCGTGTCCTTAGTGGACCTGCTTGCGGGAGTATCCACGGACAACTTTAATCTCTAGGAAGCTTGCAGGAAGGAACTGCAGATGCTGGTTTAAACCGAAGATAGACACAAAAAGCCGGAGTAACTCAGCGGGACAGGCAGCATCTCTGGAGAGAAGGAATGGGTAACGTCACCCATGGCTCAGGGCATGACGTTAGGAATGGCTCAGTCAGAAACGTCGTTATTCCATGTGACTTTTGCCTCCTGTTCAAACTACGTCTTAATATGTTATCCCCATTAATCTTCGTAAAGAATTGAGCATTGATGAATGAATGTCATTAATCTGCCCGTTACTTATATCAGGTAATGTAATGATGCCCACAGTTTTTTTCAGAAACTCAAATATATTTACCACAACCAGAGAGCAGTCCTGAACTACTATCTATCACATTTTCTTTGTTCGGGCTTTACTGGCTTTACCTTGCACTAAACGTTATTCCCTTAACATGTATCTACACACTGTAAATGGATTGATTGTAATCATCTATTGTCTTTCCACTGACTGGTTGGCAAGCAAAAAAAGCTTTTCACTGTGACTCGGTAAAGAAAATCCTCTTCATATATTCTCAATGTCTCTACATGCAATAGTGTCATATTCAGTGGTGTTCGCACCTATCTTTAAACAAAACACCCTTGCCACCCGTGTAGCTACCAATTTGGACACGCATTAAATAAGTGAAAGCCTGTTTGTGCAGGGATGCTGCGTGAAGATGGATGATCACATTGTGTGATAGGTTTATAGTGACCAGCTGTATTACACCCAAGTCCATAATTCACTTAAGGAGAAAATGTCAATAAACAATTCATGTACGTACTGTTCTTAAAACTAATTGCTTGGGATTTGCTCATCAGTACGGTTCCACATGAATTAACATGCTGGCCAGAATTACTGCTCACGTCTAGAAACTTTGAACGTTATCTCTTACTGCTGAGGATCTAAGAGCATCTCTCCTTGTTCCATGTGACTTTTGCCTCCTGTTCAAACTACGTCTTAGTATGTTACCCCCATTAATCTTCGTAAAGAATTGAGCATTGATGAATGAATGTCATTAATCTGCCCGTTGCTTATATCAGGTAATGTAATGACGCCCACAGTTTTTTTTCATCAAAGTCATATTTTCAGAAACTCAAATATATTTTAACATTTTAACTGTATTTTTAACTTTATGATACGATATGATACGATAGGATACGACACGATACGATACAATAGAACTTTATTCATCCCCGGAGGGAAATTGGTCTACCAACAGTGACAACACACAAGGTACACAAAAACTTGAAATTAAAATTAAATTAAAAGTGAAAAAAAAAAGACAAGCAACTGCCTCAGCCTATTTGCTGCTCTATGCTCAGCCTATTGGCTGCCGTGTGCACAGCGCCTGAAACCGGAACAAACAAATGAACACAGGCTTATCCCCTGGGCAGAGGATTCTAAAACTAGAGTGCCCTCCCACCTCCTGTTTCCTCCTATTCCTATCTTTTCCCCAATAATTTTGCATCCCCCATTTTCCTACCTATGAGCTTCTCGTGGGAACGCCATTCGCAAACCTGAGCAATGTCAGGTCTCACCAGTATCTCTCTGACCCTTCACTGTACACATATTGCCAGTTTATCCAACATCCAGTCCCAGAATGTGCAGAATCTTCCTCCAGCAAAATGCTGAAGAGGAAGGCCAAAGTCATCAGCTTTATCCTTGCCATAAACTTCACCCTTAGTCATCAGCTCCAATCCTTTACCTCAACCACCTGCGCTGTACTTGAAGAAAGACACAAAAAGCTGGAGTAACTCAGCGGGACAGGCAGCATCTCTGGAGAGAAGCAATGGGTGACGTTTCGGGTCGAGTCCCTTCTTCAGACTGAAAGTCACGGGAAAGGGAAATGAGAGATATAGACGACGATGTGGAGAGATATAGAACAATGAATGAAAGATATGCAAAAATGTAACGATGATAAAGGAAACAGGCCATTGTTGGCTGTTTGTTGGGTGAGAATAAGAAGCTGGTGCAACTTGGGTGGGGGAGGGATTGGAGAGAGGGAATGCAGGGGTTACTTGAAGTTAGAGAAATCTATAATCATACCACTGGGTTGTAAACGGCCCAAGCGAAATATGAGGGTTTTCCTCCAATTTACGTTTAGCCTCAGTCTGACAATGGAGGAGGCCTAGTTGAGCCAGCTATTAAGATCCACCACATATCTGCACCATTACTAAGGCCACCTACTTACACTCTTAACATCACCCATGTTTGTCTCTGCCTCAGCCTATTTGCTGCTGAAACTCTTATCCATGACTGTTATCAGTCTGAAGAAGAGCCCCGACTCAAAGCATCATCTGTCCATTCCCTCCACAGACACTGCCTGACCTGCTGAGTCCCTCCAGCACTTTGTTTTTACTTAGGTTTCCAGCATCTGCAGTTTCTTGTGTCTCTGTTGCTATTTCTATCCATTAATGTTAAAGATGCATTGCACGGTAGCGCAGCGGTAGAGTTGCTGCTTTACAGCGAATGCAGCGCCGGAGACTCAGGTTCGATCCTGACTACGGGTACTGCACTGTAAGGAGTTTGTACGTTCTCCCCGTGACCTGCGTGGGTTTACTCCGAGATCTTCGGTTTCCTCCCACACTCCAAAGACGTACAGGTATGTAGGTTAATTGGCTGGGTAAATGTAAAAATTGTCCCTAGTGGGTGTAGGATAGTGTTAATGTGCGGGGATCGCTGGGCGGCACGGACTTGGAGGGCCGAAAAGGCCTGTTTCCGGCTGTATGTATATGATATGATATGATATGATAATTGCTTTATTCTCTGTCAGACATTAGTTGGTCAGGCCCAGACTGAAGCATAAAACCTGAAACATATACCCTAAATCCCATCCAGAAAATAAAGTCATACTGCAGATAAACAGGCCGTTTGGCCCACAAAGGCCATGCCAACCACCACACACTCATTCCACATTTTTATTCTCTCCACGTTCCCATCAACCTTCTCCACCCAGCCCCCCAGATGCTACCACTCACGTACAACAACGTTCACAGCAAAATGAGAAACATTCCACTACGCTTTTATAAAATTGGCTCTTTCAGTACATCTGAGAATGAGCTGCAGTAAAAGATGACTGAACGTTTCTGCTTCGTACTTCTCAAAGGAATAATCAGAAGACAGCCAAGCAAAGGAGGTTCCCTGGACCTTACTACTACCGTTATCAATCATAGCAAGGGGTGGGAGCTGCTTTACGTCCTCATCGTCCACCCTGGGTAGTTCTACGGAACTGGCAACATTTGCAGCAAAGCGTCAACTACAGTACACGGAAGCACCAATTGCCACTTTTGATCGTTGTAGTTGACGTACGAAAGAAAGAATCATAGCAAATAAAAGACAAGAAAAAACGATATTTCACCTTCATCTTTTCAGTCCCCTTACCTAATTACAGACAAAGTAATATTATAAGGTAGTCAATCAACATTGATGAATGAATGTCATTAATCTGCCCATTACTTATTTCAGGTAATGTAATGATGCCCACAGTTTAAAAAAAAATCAAAGACATATTTTCAGAACCTCAAATATATTTTAACATTTTAACTGTATTTTTAACTTTACGATATGACATGATAGCTGACCCCTCTCATCCTACCCTCTTGATCTACACCAAACCCCAAAACATCCTTATTTGGCTCAACATAAGATCTTATTTGATACTAGTCCTGTGAAGCATATTGGGAAATCAAATGAAGTTAAAGATGCGTTGTAAACAATGAGAATCGCCTTATTCTCTGTCGGACATTAGTTGGTCAGGCCCAGACTGAACCATAAAACCTGAAACGTATACCCTAAATCCCATTCCAGAAAATAAAGTCATACTGCAGATAAACAGGCCGTTTGGCCCACAAAGGCCATGCCAACCACCACACACTCATTCCACATTTTTATTCCCTCCACGTTCCCATCAACCTTCTCCTCCCAGCCCTCCCCATGCTACCACTCACGTACAACAACGTTCATAGCAAAATGAGAATCATTCCACTACGATTTTATAAAATTGACTCTTTCAGTACATCAGGAAATTAATATAACGCAAAATGTTGGGAGATCCCCTGGTCAGAAACATATGGTATTGAATATAATTCGAATGGAGAGAATAATAAAGGAAACTAATATAGGAATGGCAGTCTTGCATACCTCCAAGTCAACTCTCATTGTAAGGCGGCAGCTCACAAAATACATCAATGAAAGATGAATCTTCCTCTGGAGCAAAGGGATCCACATCACTGATTAGGAAATAATGTTTTTTTTTTACAGAAATACAAGTGTCTTTGATGTCACAGAATGATGACAATGACATTGCAGAATGTTGATGGAAATGATATCAGAACAGGTTAAGCAAGCTAGGACTCTATTCCTTGGAGCGCAGGAGGATAAGGGGTGATCGTATAGAGGTGTATAAAATCATGAGAGGAATAGATTGGGTAGATGCACAGACTCTCTTGCTCAGAGTAGGGGAGTCCAGAACCAGAGAACAAAGGTTTAAGGTGAGGGGGGAAAGATTTAAGAAGAATCTGAGGGGTAACTTTTCACGCAAAGGGTGGTGGGTGTATGGAACGAGCTGCCAGAGGTGGTAGTTGAGGCAGGTACTATCGCAACATTTAAGAAACGTTTAGACAGGTACATGGATTGGACAGGTTTGGAGGGATATGGAACAAACGCAGGTAGGTGGGACCAGTGTAGATGGGACATGTTGGCCAATGTGGGCAAGTTGCACCAAAGAGCCTGTTTCCACCTTGTAAGACTCTATGAACATCAGGAATGTATCTTGCAAGATTCTCTGACCAGTGGTTTAGTTCAGTTTAGTTTAGTTTAGTTTAGAAATACAGCGTGGAAACAGGCTCTTCGGCCCAACCAGCACATGCCAACAAGCACAAAAGAGGAATGGTCTGTGGACATGTAATGATTTTGCTCCCTGTCATTTCTAGGCTTGCCTGCAGTGAGACCAGAAATGTATTCTTATCTAGTCCGTATTTCTGGCAAAACCGTAAAAATAGTGACTGTTAGAAAACTGCCTGAATAGATTTATCAATACAGGATAAGAAGGATTGATTCTTCATTCAAGTGATCCGATAGCAAGTCGGACATTACATTTACAGCTGGGTGTGCAGAGGAAAATTAGAAGGCACTGGCACAATGATGCAGCAGTAGAGTTGCTGCTTTACAGTGCCAGAGACCCGGGTTATATCCTGACTACGGGTGCTGTCCGTACGGAGTTCGCACGCTCTCCCTGAGACCTGCATGGGCTTTCCCCGGGTGCTCCGGTAGCTCCCATACTCCAAAGACGTGCAGGTTTGTTGATTACTTGACCCTTGGTAAAAATGGTAAATGGGTCCCTAGTGTGTAGGATAGTGCTAGATAGAGTACAGGTATCGTTGGTCGGCGCGGACTTGGTTGCTGAGGGGTCTGTTTCCACGCTGTATCTCCAAACTCTAAACACTGCCACATCAACGCAGTAGTTACTTTAAGGCAGAAAATGCGTCATGATAGAAGCACTGTCTCCATGTAATAAATACCCACCTGTTTGGTTTTCAAATCCGTTTACACACGCACGTTGTTTGAAAGTGTCTGCAAACCTAATCCTGTGCTTCAGGTGCTGAAGATTGCATAATAGGCGCTGAAATACCATGACTTTCTTTGGTAAATATTTCCAACATGAAATAGGAATCACCATGCTATGTTCTGAAAGTCAGGAGAGAACCTGGACCTTCTTGCTGCAATTCCTTGGTGCCAAATTGCCTCACTCAGCCCCAATTAAAGAAGAAAAATTTGCACTTTAAGGAAATCCGACAATTTGTCCAAATTGAATGAGCCATTTTTTTTCAGGTGTTTTAGTGACCCGCCTAAAATAATACCAGAGTACTTAAATAGATAAAGGCAATGTACAGTGCATCCTTGAGGTGTTTTTCAGTGAATGGGAGGGAAAGATATTGAGGGAAGAGCAGCTTCTGTTGAACAAAAGTAATTCTGTGCACTTAAAAGAATCAGGATTCAACATTACCATTCTATGCTATTTGTCCAGAGCCTGTACCAGTTCCTCTCTCCCAAAGGTACAACTGGCCAGGACTTCGCACCATCAGCACCTTGTGGAAATTGTTAATTGGGTTTGAGGCCTCATGATGGCCCAAGGATTGAGCTTCTCGACTTCAGCAGGGGCTTGGTTCCAAAATCGGCCCAAATAAACATATCAATTGGAAACTAGTAGCCATTTGTTTAATTTGTGCTCTTGAGGAAAGCTCATCAAGCTGAAGCTGTGTGTCAGTTTCTTTCTTTATGGATGCTGCTTGACCTACTGACTATTGGGGCGGCGTATCTATTGAAGTTACAATCAGATCAGCCATGATCTTAGTCAATGGTGAACGAGGCGCAAAGGGCCAAGTGTCCACGATCTTTGCGTTATTCGGCGGTTTCACGTTCTCCATTGTGTTTGAGGTGCTGATTCGATGGGCCAGGTGGCTTAATTCTGCTCCTATGTCTTATGATATTTATTGTTATATCTATCATTCTGCATGCTGTGTATGCAAACAAGCAATTTAATTCCACCCTGCTGTATATGGCAACATCCTACTCGATGTGATCTGATGATCCTGACTCACGTTATCACATGTTTAGTTCTTCCTGATTTAGTAACACACTGGCTTCATTTCCATTCACGTCTAAAAACCCAGTCTGGCCATGTTATGGGATTACATGGATCAGATTTCCATTTTGCTATAAATCCATCCCTTTTATTTCTAATTATCCAGCAGGTTACACGGCCTGTTATAGCAGGCTTGCCGCCTATTTAAACGTTTAAAACATCACAATGCTTTTTTTTAAAACAACTTCAATGATCCGTACGGCATCATTACAGATGTTTAGCAGCGGCCTTCCCTTTGATCAAGTCAGGCAGTTTAAGAACTTCTGACAGGTAAGCAGATATCCTTGTTTAACGCACTGCGGATGCTGACTTTTACATGCTTTACAGATGCCATAGGGGTTGCATTATGATACCTCCTGTACAAAAGCAAATCAGGCCGACTGTCAGAAGTTTGAGTAGAATTAGGCCATTCGGCCCATCGAGCCTACTCCGCCATTCAATCATGGCTGATCTCTGCCTCCTAATCAATCCTATGCTCCTCATGATTTTTATAAACCTTTGTAAAATCACCCCTCCGTCTTCTCTCCAGCAAAATCACAGTCCTTGTAACTCAAGCCTTCCAATATCTGCCACATCATTGTCAATCGCTCTCCAGCTTAATCAAGTTCCGGTTCAGTGAAATTACAGAACTCGACAGATGTTAAATTGGCATCGTTATGTCCAGTCATTAAACCCACAGAGACACGGTTGCTCTTATAATGACACGAGTGAGTAGTTGAGTTATAGATTAAAATGGACCGTTAATTTAGCCAAGGTTTTGTGCCAAATCACTAATCTACCACAGAAGCTGTTGGAGCAGCAGCAGCAGTGACTATAGTGCAGTTGAAGGAGATAATCTAAAGAAGGGCATAAAAAGCTGGAGCAACTCAACGGGTCAAAAGGAACTGGTGACCCTTCTTCAGACTGAACGATACTATAAGATAGAACATTATTAATCTCAGGAGGGAAATTGATCAAGAAGACTAAAGAATGGTCCTAACCTAAAATGTTACTACAGATGCTCACCGCCTTACGATGCTTCGACTTACGATATTTTGACGTTGCGATGGTGCAAACGGCAGCGACCCTTAGCGAGCCACAGCTTGCTTCTGGGATGAGAGGGGATCTTATCGAAACGTATAAGATTATTAAGGGGTTGGACACATTAGAGGCAGGAAACATGTTCCCAATGTTGGGAGAGTCCAGAACCAGGGGCCACAGTTTAAGAATAAGGGGTAGGCCATTTAGAACAGAGATGAGGAAAAACTTTTTCAGTCAGAGAGTTGTGAATCTGTGGAATTCTCTGCCTCAGAAGGCAGTAGAGGCCAATTCTCTGAATGCATTCAAGAGAGAGCTAGATAGAGCTCTTAAGGATAGCGGAGTCAGGGGGTATGGGGAGAAAGCAGGAACGGGGTACTGATTGAGAATGATCAGCCATGATCACATTGAATGGCCGAAGGGCCGAATGGCCTACTCCTGCACCTATTGTCTATTGGCACGTAATCACGTGCATTCAATGCATTTCGACTTACGATATTTTCGGTTTCCAATGCGTTTCTCAGAACGCAACTCCATCGTAAGTTGAGGAGCACCTGTATTGATGTTCTCCAGATATGTTGCCTGACCAGCTGAATTACTCCAGTACTTTTTGTTCTACACAAGATTCCACATCTGCAGTTCCTTGAGTCTCTTTACAGCAGTTAGTTGGGGGGCTAGAAGAAACTCCTGCTACCGGTCAGGAGCAAAGATACTAGAGGAACAAGATAGACCACTCGACCCTAAAAACCGTAGCATGTTATGGCGCCATTTTAGTAGGCAGAAACTTGCAGAAATATTTAAGAAGAAAAATAACAAAAATCTGTGAATTGATAGAGGAGATATATTCTGCATTTTAATGGTATCATCACACATACTGTTCCCCCAAAACAATTATCACACTGCGAGAGGCATAACGGACGGTGGGTTTTGCCTACTGAAATGGCAGACGTTACGCTCCTTTGCGAACTACACTTCAGTATAGGCGATTTCAATGGAGTGGTCCATCTTGTTCCTCTAGTATCTTTGGTCAGGAGCCACATGTGGTGGGAATGAGTTTGTGAACAATCAGGTGGACACAAAATGCTGGAGAACTCAACGGGTCAAGCAGCAGCTCTAGAAACTGTGGCGTTTCAGGTCGGAACCCTTCCTCAAACTGAAAGATAGAGGTGGGGAGGATGGGGACGGGGACGGGGACGGGGGACGGGGGGGAAGTAAATAATTAGGTTCTGCACAGATCGCCTGTAGCACTCATTGACACTGCCTGCACATGAATGCTCAACAGTCAAGCAGTATCTGTGGAGGGAATAAATAGGCGATGTTTCGGGTTGGGACCTTTCTTCAGACCGTTAGGAGTACAGGTGAGAAAGCTGGAAGAGAGGAGGGGGCAGGGCAAAGCCTGGCAAGTGATAGGTGGATGCAGGTGAGGCGGGTTTTGATCTGCTGAGGAGGAATAACTGATAAAGATTAGACGTGCAAAGGAGACAAAAGGGTGTCAGATAAGAAGAGGAGTGGGGAACTTGAGGACTTCCAAAATGTCATGCCATTTCTGCTATCTGCAGGGTAATCTTGTCACCATTCACATCTTTCTGTCCCCACCCCTTTTCACTTTCCGTAGGGACCACTCCCTCCGCAACTCCTTGGTTCACTCATTCCTTCTCACCCAACCCGCCCCCTCCCCAGGCATTTTACCTGCAACCTGTACTTTACCTGCAATCTCTACACCTTCTCTCTTACTTCCACCCAGGGACCCCTGTAGCTCTTCCAGGTGAGACAGAGGTTCACATGCTCCCCTTCAAACCTTTTCTACTGCATTTGGTGCTCCTGATGTCATCTCCTTTACGTCGGTGGGGACATGCAAAGACGAGGCGACCATTTCGCTGATCACTTCTGGTCTGTCCGCCAAGATCTGCTAAAGCTCCTGGTTGCTAACCATTTCAACTCCCCATCCCAATACCATACCAACTTTTCTGTCCTTGTCCTCTTCCGTTGACAGTGAGGCCACACGCAAACTAGAGGAACAGCACCTCATATTCCACGGGTAGCTTACAAACCTATGAACCTTAAATTCTCCAACTTCAAGTAACCTCCCCCCGCCACACATTCTCATTCTTTGCTAATACCCCCAGCTCAGTGCCTTCCCTTCTCCCATCATTTCACAAAACCACCCTCCCACCCTGCTCCTCTCCCCTCCTTTGTACACCTACCTGCCATCTCCAAGTCCTCCATTTCCTTTTTATCCCCCCCTTCTAGCTTTGCATTTCATCTCCTCTCCTTGAAAGATTTTTTTTTTAATCTCCTTTTCACCTTTAATCTATTTCACGTACTCCACCCATCTGCTTTTCAACCCCCAACCTCACCAGTATCCACCTATCACATGCCTTGCTTTGTCCCACTCCCATCTCTCAGAGAGTGTGGAAACATGCCCTTCGGTCCAACTTGCCCACAACGGCCAACTTGTCCCAGCCACACTGGTCCCACCTGCCTGTGCTTGGTCCATATCCCCCCAAACTTATCCTATCCATGTACCTGTTTAACTGTTTCTTTAAATGTTGGGATAGTCCAAGCCTCAACCACCTCCTCTGGAAGCTTGTTCCATACACCCACCACCTTTTGTGAGAAAAGGTTACCCCTCAGATTCCTATTAAATCCTTTCCCCTTCACCGATGTCTCTTTTTTCTCTCTTTTCCAGTTTTCTCCTCCCTTCTCCTATCAGTCTACAGAAGGGTCCCGATCTGAACCATTCCCTCCCTCCACTGATGCTGACTGACCTGCTGAGTTCCTCTCATACTTCATGTTTTGATCAGAATCCAATATCTGCAGTTCCGTGTCTCTGCACACGAATGCTAGCTACTTTGACAGTGGGCATCTAATTTACAAATGAACACCGTTGATGATATAATCTGAAGAAGGATTAAGTCTGAAGAAGGGTCTCGACCCAAAACGTCGCCCATTCCTTCTCTCCTGAGATGCTGCCTGACCTGCTGAGTTACTCCAGCATTTTGTGAATAAATACCGTTGATGATATTCTCATTTTTAGTTCTGAATATTTCAAAGTCAATTAATCTCGCAGCATTTTTCTAAATGTTTTTTTGAAAACCCATTGGTCTTGCTTGGTGTTAACATTAAGTGTCTGCTTTTGAGAAAATTTATAAATCTTTAATATAAATCTGGTGAATACTTGTAGCATCCAATGACTTAATGAGAAACAGCAGAGCGGTTTGAACACAAAACAACACAAAAGACAGATTTGTTTAACAATGAGAGGCCTTGGAGTATGCTGTGAATTTAAGAGTCTTTGGTGTCACTTTATATGAAGAATAGTGGAAGTAAGCACATCAATGGGTTCAATTGATATCATAAATTGTAACTGTAATCTAATATATATTCATGAATGTAATAATCCTCAATAAGCTACAAGTTTTCTAATCACTACCATTATATTATATAGAACAGTTATTTTTAATGTTCTTGTATTTTTAGCATGATGTGGAAAGAGGCCATTTGGCCCATCAAATCTATGCCATTTTTCCCTTTGTCACTTTTCTCCTGCCCAAGACTGCCCCCTGATTCCCCTACCACCAAAGAATTTACAGTAGCTAATTCATATGAGAAGAATCCAAAGGTCCAAAATGAAACCCAGGCTGTCGCAGGGAGATCATGCAATCTCCACGCAGAAGGCCATGGCGGTCAGGGTTGAACCTGACTGACCAGAACTGTGTGGCAAAGTTCTACGAGGTGCACTGTAGTGATCTTTTGCAATAGAGGTCATTGATTGAAACAGAATTAATATAGGTTTACAATACGATACACCACCAGACTCAGGAACAACTTCTTCCCCTCTGTTATCAGGCTTCTGAAGAGTCCTTCATAAGCTAGGATACTGTACAATTCACCTCTACCGCAATGTGGACATTGGACTTTGTCTACGGAACAGATACGCTACAATGACGAGATCTATATTCTGCACGAAGGTAGACACAAAATGCTGGAGTAACTCAGCGGGTCAGGCAGCATCTCAGGAGAGAAGGAATGGATGATTTTTCGGGTCGAGACCCTTCTTCAGTCTGAAGGGTCTCGACCCCAAAACGTCACACATTCCTTCTCTCCTGAGATGCTGCCTGACCCGTTGAGTTACTCCAGCATTTTGTGTCTACCTACGATTTGAACCAGCATCTGTAGTTATTTTCCTACACATCTATATTCTGCACTCTATCTTCCCCTTTGTTCAATCTATTGTACTTAAGTTTGACTTGATTGTATTTGTGTATACTACAGTACTCACTGATCTGTTTGGACAGCATGCAAAACAAAGCTTTTCACTGTACTTCACTACACATGACATAATTCACCTAAAGGGTCCCATTGTGGCACGTTATTGCCGTTAGATAAGAGCAGCAGTGAGGCAATATTCATAGATCAGGGAATAAGGTATTGTGAATATATCTATTTCAAATTTTAGTATAGTTTAGAGATACAGCGCGGCTTTTGCATGATTTAATTTTTGCAGTTGGAGTACTAAACAGAAAAAGCCAAAGAAACAGCTTGCAAAAAGCCAAGGAATGCATTGTCCATAAGTTACTGTGGAATCACACTGAATCAATGACACAGGACCTCGACATTTGCAAACAGCTACATAAGAGTGGAGGCACTACAGACTGTGTTGGAGAAGGTTGCCAGGAAATGATTGTGATCTCATTGTATACGGACACCAACAGTTGACGAAAAAAATAGTTTACAGTCCTAAAAATGCTTAAACTAGAAGAGAAAGTCAATGGGGTAAAGAGAATCCTTCAATCTCAGAGAATTTGACCGAATCTGTTTGTAAAAGATGCAATCAGCCTCACAGCTTGTACAGTACATAGATGTAAATCGACTGCATGTTCTTGAAAACTAACCATTGCAGCTGCCACATAAGCCTGCGTTTGAACAAAGGTTTCTTTCAGAAAACACGGTATGCACAATGTACGTCACACGTCAGTCGGAGTATAGGGTGGGTGCTTCAATAACATCTGTGTCATAAGGTCGGCTGATATGACAGGAGCTCTGAAAATGGGAGATAGTCTTATTGCGATGTGCAAAAATTCTGAGAAAGGAAACGGAAGTGCCTATTCCGGGGAAGGGAGGATATCAATCTTGGGGCTGGGGGGGGGGTTTGGTTACTTAGGTCTGGACTCAGGGTTGTACATCTTTAACATTTTCTTCCCCCAAGGCTGTGGATTTTCATTTGATCAATACGTTCAAAATTGGGATTAATGGAATTTGTACACTGGGTAAAGTGTACAAATATAAGTGTACGATAAAGGCAAAATGGGAATTGTGAGTGAAAATGAGTACGAAATAAACAAACAAGCACAGTCTTACTCACTGATGGAGCAGGCTTAGAGGGTTGCATGACTTTTCCTGCCAGTTCTTAAACCTCATGTTCACAATGACTACATCTCAATGTTATTTCTGCCTTGTCCTTAATCGGTAACATTGAGCAGGGCTACACAAAACCTTGTACGAAATTCACTTATTTCAAATGGAGATGACATTCTTGACAAGGGTCACGGAGTGGCAAGTCAACATGCTGCAGAGCTAATGTCTCTCCAACAGGAATAGTGAATTTTGTCTCCATCAATGTGAAAATGACCATTGTGGTCAAGCTGGAGCATTGGATTTTTGCCTACCTTGTTCATAACACGTTGCCACACACAGCCACTTCTGCCGAACTCCATTGTTTCAATGTGTAGGAAAGAACTGCAGATGCTGGTTTAAATCGAAACATAGAAACATAGAAAATAGGTGCAGGAGGAAGACATTTGGTCCTTTCGAGCCAGCTCCGACATTCATTGTGATCAATGAAGTCAAGTCAAGTCAAGTCAAGTCAAGTTTATTTGTCACATACACATACACGATGTGCAGTGAAATGAAAGTGGCAATGCCTGTGGATTGTGCAAAAAAAGCATTACAGTTACAGCATAAATTATGGCTGATCATCCTCAATCAGTAACCCGTGCCTGCCTTCTCCTCATATCGCTTGATTCCGCTAACCCCTAGAGCTCTATCTAACTCTAAGAAAGACTCAAAAAGCTAGAGTAACTCAGCGGGACGTGCAGCATCTTTGTTGAAAAGGAATGGGTGACGTTTTGGGTCGAGACCCGAAACGTCACCCATTCCTTCTCCGCAGAGATGCCGCCAGTCCTGCTGAGTTAATCCAGCATTTTGTGTCTATCTTCATTGTTTCAATGGTCTTTAATCCTCTTACAGGGAAATATCTGAGTCATTACTTGATCCCCTCTGTTCCCTCAGTAGGGGAATATAACTGATATTTATTTTGTTCTTTTCAGACAAGATTTATTCATGCTTTTGGAAGTAGGGGAGGAAATGTTACTTATGTCACGCTGAGAGATCCATTGTTTCACAACCAATTTAACAAACAGAACCTGACACCAAATTCGTAAGGAGATGTTATGACAGATGGGAAAAATATTGATCACGAAGAGCTTTTAAAAGGAGAAACATTAACTTTTAAAGAAAAACATAGACAAGCAGAAACATTGGGGGGGGGGGGGGGGGGGGGGGGTGGTAGGAGGAAGAGGGAAATGAATTTTTGATGCCGGAAGCTAAAGGCATGACCACCATGAAATATCAATAACTAGCTGCACCAATTTTATACACCGTGCCGGTCTGATATGACACAATCTTTCAATATGTCACAGCCAATTCTCTTGGTAAGGCCAAGAATTTCATGAAGTAAGAAAATTATTAAAGGTGAAGCCTTTAATATGTTAAAGGCTATGTTATGAAAATAGCTTCATCTTTGCTCACTTTCTTGCTTGATGAAATACTTGGCCTTACTCTCGCCAAAGATATTAAAGATGACTTCCTTGTCACCAAGTCTATTTATAAGTTCATAAGCTCTAGGAGAAGCGTTAGGCCATTCGGCCCATCAAGTCTACTTCGCCATTCAATCACTGCTGATCTATTTTTCCCTCTCAACCTCATTCTCCTGTCTTCCCCCACAACCTGACACCCGCACTGATCAAGAATCTGTCAATCCCCGCTTTTAAAAGTATCCATTGGCTTGGCCTCCACATCCGTCTGTGGCAATGACATCCGCAGACTCACCACGCTCTGACTGAAGAAATTCCTTCTTATCTTTCTAAAGGTATGTCCTTTTATTCTGAGGCTCTGGCCTCTGGTCTTAGACTCCCCCACTAGTGGAAACATCCTCTCCACATTCACTCAATCCTGGCATGTTGGTGTCGTGTAAGTCAAAGTCCATTATTCTGCTTTAAAAGTAGAAAGAAAGTAAATCAAATCTGAATGATGTAAAATGTTTTGTATAGGAAAGGGTATGGCATGATTGTCGGAAATGGTATAACCTCGTCAATGATTATATATAAAAGGCCCATATTATGACTGAAAGTAAGTGTTTGATTCTGAAGTGTATTCTGATTGTTTGCATCATGTTTTACCATGCAGCGTGATAGATACTGTGTCAGCAAAGTGACTTTCATCAGGCAACTCATTACGTGGGTTATTGCAAAACTCATCATATGCACCCTTGGTGTGTTCCAGTTAAAGCAAGATAGTAATTTTCCAAATAAAACAAAACGGCAAAACAATTGGAATAGAAAAATATCCAATCAAAGGAAGTGTTCTGTGGTGCGAAAACTAAGTCAGAAGAGTTCAAAGACACTTTTCACACAAAGGGTGGTGGGTGTATGGAATGGGCTGCTGGAGGAGGTAGTTGAGGCAGGTACTACCGCAATATTTAAGAACCATTTACACAGGTATATGGATAGGACGGGTTTAGAGGGATATGGGCCAAACGCAGGTAGGTGGTACTAGTGTAGATGGGGCATGTTGGCCGGTGTGGGCAAGTTGGGCCAAAGGGCCTGTTTGCACATTGTAAAACTCTATGACTCTATAAGTCATGTTGTTGTTTATTGTCGGAATATACTAACTGTTATTGTAATGTCTTCTCAGGTGTGACATGAAGCATATTGGAAAGAAAAGTATTGACATGGTAGTAATTGTATTTAGAGGCTAAGATACAAAAAAACTTTCAAGTCCTCCTCAAGGGCACCAAGATACCATTAAAAATGCATTATTCATAAATAAAATCATTTACTTTTCTATCTTCCTAATGAAAAGCAACAGACTGCAATGCACTTAATCATCTGGTGTAGACATGGAGCCTGTGCCACAACACTTTTCACAGCTGGAAAGTTTACAGAACCATCATTGTGCACATGCAGGGGATTTCATGGCCAACCGAAGAATAGTCTTTAACTCCACTCTTCATTTTCATGAATTCACATTAAAATAGTTCTAATTATGCATCATCAGGGTTGCATGAGCACCTGGAGCTCATCATTCAGTGAGGTTTGGATCCGATACCACATTTAGTGCTGTGAGCTCAGCTCTTAATTGGGAACAGGATTTAGCCAGGTAAGACAAGCCAAACGCCATGTGCTCGTGACAGCCTCAGCATGGGACTGAAGAGATTTTAACTCCCATGTCTCAGATCGATGCTGCCAGGCAGTGATCATGTCCTTAAAATATGGTTACAAGAGCAGATTCAAATTCAAGACTGCAGTGTTTAGTTTTTTTGTTTAATTTAGAGATACAGCTCAGAAACAGGCCCTTCGGCCCACCGAGTCTGCACTGACCTGCGGTCACCGCGCACTAACATTATCCTACACACACTCGGGACAATTTAAATTTCTACCAAGCCAATGAACTTAAAAACCTGTACGTCTTCGGAGTGTGGGAGGAAACCGAAGATCTTGGAGAAAACCCACGCAGATCACTGGGAGAAGGTACAAACTTCATACAGACAGCACCCAGAGTCAGGTCAAACCCAGGTCTCTGGCGCTGTAAGGCAGTAGCTCTACCGCTACGCCACGATGTCTTCTTTTCAATGAGCTGCTTTATTTGTACGAACATTAAGGAAAGACAGTTATCCTGATTGCATGAATGACTGTGATGAATGCACGAAAATTACATCACCACAGGAGTGAAATTCATTCAACGACTAGAGCAGCTTTTATATCACTGCTATATCCCAGTGCAAAGATCTGATGAAAATCAGCAGGAGATCAGGAGGCTAATGTTGACCTCCAAAAAGGCATGCTTTTGGCAGGCTCTGCTAACAACAGAACTTGGTAAAATTGGCAAGCGATCTTGGGCCTTTCCACCAGCTGCAGAAGCTGTTTAGTACGCAGCTTACTGCACCTCAATATTACAAGACAGGCGGAGTAAAAAACTCCAGCAGATGTCAGAATTCAGAAATAAAACCAGAAAACAGCGGAAATACTAACCTGGGAGAGAGGGAAAGAGAATGAATACTTCAAATCAAAGAGTTCTTCGCGGCATGTTCGGGAAGCATGGTGGCGCAGTGGTAGAGTTGCTGCTTACAGTGCAGAGACCCAGGTTCGATCCTGACTACGGGTGCTATCTATATGGAGTTTGTACCTTCTCCCCAGGTGGTAACTTGTGTGGGTGTTCTCCGGGTGCTCAGGTTTCCTCCCACACTCCAACGACGTACAGCTTTGTAGGCTAATTGGCTTGGTAAAATTGTGAATTGTCCCTAGTGTGTGTGTAGGTTAGTATTAGTGTTCGGGCATCACTGGTCAGTGTGTACTGGGTGGACCGAAGGGCCTTTTTCCGCGCTGTATCTCAAAACTAAATTAAACAGTTCTGATGGTAGGTCATCACAGACCAGCCGTACACTTCCAACGAATGAGTTTGTTCTTTATTTTACTTCCTTTATCACTTTTATTATAGTTGTAAAATTACTACTCCTGTTTCAAGTGGACCATGTTAAAGAATAGCACAGGGTGAGGGTTGCAATAACCCAATGGAAGAGGTCTGAAGGTCATTGGCTATTATGCAACCACAAAAGGTTAGTGCAATTCTGGAGCTACTACAGGGGAGGACTAAGGTCCAGTCCCACCCAACTCATTACAGTAGTCAAAGATCAACAATCTAATAATAAATCCCAACATTAATACCTCTCTTCTTCTTACCCCTTTATAACCTGTTCAATCTGCTGCTGCTGCTTGTTTATCCCAGATTTCCAGTGTTCATAGTATTTTACTATTGCCGGGCTATTTGCTGATGCCTTCACAGCATAATGAAGCAATCCAAGACAGTTCACTATACTCGGAACATTTGTGTCACAAGTTTCTCGAAGGGGAATTAAAGTATCTCCCTGGTCAGAAGTATTCTTAAAAATAAAAATAAACTTTATTCAGAATAAAAAATAGTATATACAAAACCAGAACTGTGCAAACATTCTCGGGTAAACGTTAAATATCCATCATTCAACTCCATAACGTGGTCAAGGCAGGTACAATAACAACATTTAAAAGACATTGTGACAGATACATGTTTAGGAAAGGTTGAGAGGAATATGAAGACAGACACAAAAAGCTGGAGTAACCCAGTGGGACAGGCAGTATCTCTGGAGAGAAGGAGTGGGTGATGTTTTGGGTCGAGATCCTTCTTCATTTGAGTCAGGTGCGGGCAAATGGGCATAGATGCCCATTGATCGGCATAGATGAGTTGGGCCTGTTTGCATGCTGTATCACTCTCTTTCCAAACCTGTGACCTCTAACACCTAGCACCATGAAAGCAGTACATGCATGGAAACAACACATCAATGTTTCTCACCCTGAGAGGGTTTGATGGCAAAGTTGTTAAAAGGCGGCGTCTCAAGCTGCAGAACCTGGAATTGGAAGGTACATGCAGAGATTTGGGACTTTGGAAAGGAGATGAGGAGGAATCTCTTCAGTCATCTGTGGAATTCATTGCCACAGACGGTGACGGAGGCCAAGTCAATGGATATTTCTAAAGTGGGGATTGCCAGATTCTTGATTAGTAAGGGTGTCAGGGATTATGGGGAGAAGGCAGGAGAATGGGGTTGAGAGGGAAAGATAGATCAGCCGTGATTGAATGGCAGAGTAGACTTGATGGGCCGAATGGCTTAATTCTGGTCTTATCACTTATGCACTTTCAGTCACGGAGTAGATTGAAAATGACAGATTTTATTGCCTGAAAAGAAGTGAGGCATAAAGGGTTTGGCAGTAATTGATGATCTACAGCCTTGGTCTCATTGAAGGATGGGGCAAAAGCTTTAAGGACCTTGTGGGCTTTTGATGCAATGAGATCTTGTTCCCACCTGGGTCAATCTCTGTTCCCTCACCTCATCAGTAGCTCTCAGCCTCTGAACATCCTGCTCAGGAGCTTTGTGGGTGACCTTTAGCCTCATGGACGGCAACAGCTCAATGCCACTTCCTCAGTGGCAAATAGGAATGGGTTTTTGATGGGAATAGTTAACAATGGGAATACTTCCAAACAACAAATAAAATAAGTAACCCAGGTTTAAACCACCGCTGCTGTTAATTCAATCTAGCAAATTCGAGCAATACCCTCACTCTTTCCCAAACTCGCATAAATACAACTCCCAGCGGACCAATGCACAAGTAAACACCCTGGGCTCAGGAACAAACTGAAGGGGACAAGAGAGGAGTGCCTGGCAACTTTGTGAGGCAATAAAGAGGGAGAATCACTTTTTTTTTTTGGCCATCATTTCACTGCACCTCCATAATTTTCAATTACAATGCAATGGGTTCAATGCAGCTTGCGTGTTCTATTAGGACATTCAGTGCAACATTCAGAGGGATCAGAAAAGTAAAGCAACTTTGGACAAACCTCATGCACTGGCACATTTTATCCATCACTCTGAACAAATCTACCTCACTCACCAAGTAGTAGTGAGTTCAGCATATTATACCAAGGAGCACGACATCTAATACCCCAGGGCAATATAACCTGGAATTGAGTGCATTCTTCCTTTTTCTATTTTTTCCACTGTAATTGTACAATCTGTCCACATTTCCGAAATGATTCTGGCAAAGTCCTCTTTGAAAGTGCTGCATGAACTAAATTATATAATTTGCAGCTAGTGTTTTGAGGTGTATTTTTTTTTCAGGTCAGAAATGATAAAAGTTTGGCAGTTTATCAAAATTGCTTCAAGTATAAATCGAGCCTGCATCATGAAATGATTTGATAATTCTAGAGAGAGTGACTGGTCAAATGACTATCAATGTTCTTCTCAACCACAGAATTCCCATATGGTTTACTGACATACCTGATAGTCATTTTGTGCTTTCTTATTTGTCCTCTTTCTTTTGGAGCAGCGCTATTGAAGGGAAGCATCATAAATCAATGACAGCACAAACTTGGTTTCTATTTACCTGTTACCGGCTGGTTTTTCTGAAGCTCGTGAAACCTGACAGTTAAAGGGTGCCTCCTCCACAATGTGAAAGCATTCTGGGGCAGCATGGTGGTGCAGCGGTAGAGTTGCTGCCTTACAGCACCAGAGACCCGGGTTCGATCCTTACTATGGGTGCTGTCTGTACATTCTCCCTGTCACCGCGTGGGTTTTCACCCAGTGCTCCGGTTTCCTCCCACATTCCAAAGACATGCAGGTTTGTAGGTTAATTGTCTTCTGTAAATTGCCCTTAGTATGTAGGACAGAAGTAGTGCGCCAGTGATCACTGGTCGGCCTGGGCTCTGCGGGCCGATTGGCCTGTTTCCGTACTGTATCTCTAAACTAAACTAAAAAGTATGTAGGAAAGAACTGCAGATGCTGGTTTTAATTGAAGATAGATACAAAATGCTGGAGTAACAGAGGGACAGGCAGCCCCGATCTCTATCAACGGGGACAGTGTGGAGAGAGTGTCCAGCTTCAAGTTTCTGGGCACTCACATTTCGGAGGACCTAACATGGTCCAATAACACTGCTGCGCTGGTCAAGAAGGCACAGCAAAGACTGTTCTACCTAAGAACATTGAAAAAGTCTGGTCTGCCCCAACAGCTGCTGACGACCTTCTACCGCTGCACCATAGAGAGCATCCTAACGCATGGCATCCCTGTGTGGTACCTCAGCTGCACGGAGGCAGAAAGGAAAGCTCTACTGCGGGTAGTCCATAAAGCTCAGAGGGCCATCGAAACACAGCTACCAGACTTGGAGGGCATCTACAACACACGATGCCTCAGAAAAGCCACCAGCATCCACAAAGACTCTTCACACCCCTGCAACAGTCTGTTTGAACTCCTTCCATCGGGCAGATGATACAAGGCCTTCTACGCCCGCACCTCCAGACTCAGGAACAGCTTCATCCCAAGGGTCATAGCTGCTATGAACCGGTCCTGCTGAGCCGGATGGTCACAACGCATAGATCAACTTGCACTTTACCCTGTCTAAAACTGTTACAATTGTTTTGTTGGGTTGCTGTTGTATAAATTACTTAAATTATTGCATCGTATGGTAGGTGCATTCCCAATCTCGTTGTACCCCTGGGTACAATGACAATAAAGATATATTGTACTGTTGTATTGTATTGTATTGTGTACAATATACATTAATGACTTGGATGAAGGGATTAAAAGTACCATTAGCAAATTTGCAGAGGACAGAAAGCTGGGTGGCAGTGTGAACTGTGAGGAAGATGCTATGAGGTTGCAGGGCGACTTGGACAGGTTGTGTGAGTGGGCGGATGCATGGCAGATGCTGTTTAATGTGGATAAGGGTGAGGTTATCCACTTTGGTGGTAAGAATAGGAAGGCAGAGTATTATCTGAATGGTGCCAAGTTAGGAAAAGGGAACGTACAACCAGATCTGGGTGTCCTAGTGCATCAGTCACTGAAAGGAAGCATGCAGGTACAGCAGGCAGTGAAGAAAGCCAATGGAATGTTGGCCTTCATAACAAGGGGAGTACAGGAGCAAAGAGGTCCTTCTGCAGTTGTACAGGGCACCAGTGAGACCGCACCTGGAGTACTGTGTGCAGTTTTGGTCTCCAAATTTGGGGGAGGCAAGCATACTGACATTGACTTTGTCCCTTTGATCGGGGTCACTGATCCTGTGGAAAAATGTAACCACAAGTCAACTCAAAGCTTATTTTATTTTAATATGTTTAATTATTTATTGGTGGGTTCGTTTTTTTGCAACTGAACAATGAATGTCATCCAAGACCTTTGACAGCAGTTAGCTGTTAAAGGCCATAAGAGCTTCTTGGGAGCCTTAGGCTAAGCTTCCTGCAGCCTGTACAATACTGGGAGCTTGCTCTATCTGACGTCTGATGCCACTTGGTGCAGTTCGTCAGCTCATCCACCCCTCCACATCTACGGACATTAGTAGCATTGAGAATCTAGGCTGTGGATCCAGCACAATCTAGCCCTCGATCAGACCAAATTCTGGTTGTCTATTCTCCATCATTTTGTCTGCAAATCCCTCATGTTTTATCATTTTTAAAGTCCATGCTGTCAAAATTGCGATGGGCTCATTGTAAATCAATGAATTTTCCACTTGCATTGACCTTCTCGATAAACAAGGATGATGGCTTGCTTTTCAACAAATTGAAAATGTAATGATAATTGTAGGACAACACACAGGACAATAATATAAATTCTAGCGATGTATCTACCTTCAATCACCAGCGGTAAACATAAAAGAGAACTGCCTACCAGTTGCACTGTACCAGGCAGGCGCAGTGGTAGAATTGCTGCCTTACCGCGCCAGAGACCTGTGTTCGATCCTGACTTCAGGTGCTGTCTATACGGTGTTTGTACGTTCTCTCTGTGATCGCGTGGGTTTCCTCCCACACTCCAAACCCACAGGTTTGTAGGTTAATTGGCTTTGGAAAAATTGTACATTGTCCCTAGCGTGTGTACGATAGTGCTAGTGTACGGGGTGCTCGCTGGGCTAAAGGGCGTGGTCCCATGCTGTATCTCTAAAATCTAAAGTCTAAAAGTCACATATTCTTGCCCCCGCAGTTGACGATGCCCACTTTAATCACTAGTAATGCAAGAAAACGTTCTCCCCTTAAGATATGGAGGTCATCTGGACAGTCTCTGTCAACCCTAGTAAAATTATGCCGGTTGGTTTGTTGGTCAAAATGTTGCCTAAAATGTATTCATTCAATCTAAATATGAACCTATCATCAAACTGTATACTTCAGTCCCCCACATGGTCATGATAAACAAGAATCCTATCGGAATAAGTATGAAGTTAGACACTGCTAGGTATAAATAACTTTTCTTGGAATTAAAAATGAACCTATCCAATTAATCTTTAAAATTAAATTATAATGGAAGCAGCCCAAAAACGAATCTAAAACCTATGTAATTCCCTTAACAAGTTACTAAAAGCGGTTATCTCATTAAAAATTGTTCTAAAATGTGGCAGAAAGATCATACATTCTCAGACTATAACTAGTTCAATCTAAGCTCCTTGAAATAGCTCGAATTTCTGTGACATTAACGCTGGTTAATCAAGGCCTTGAGATTCATTTACTTCCAGTTTTGAAAAAATATGGAAGTTTGTTTTATTCTGTAATTTATGAGTTAATGAAATCTACAGGCGGAGTTTTACTGAGCACAATCATATCATATCATATCATATATATACAGCCGGAAACAGGCCTTTTCGGCCCTCCAAGTCCGTGCCGCCCAGTGATCCCCGTACATTAACACTATCCTACACCCACTAGGGACAATTTTTACATTTACCCAGCCAATTAACCTACATACCTGTACGTCTTTGGAGTGTGGGAGGAAACCGAAGATCTCGGAGAAAACCCACGCAGGTCACGGGGAGAACGTACAAACTCCTTACAGTGCAGCACCCGTAGTCAGGATCGAACCTGAGTCTCCGGCGCTGCATTCGCTGTAAAGCAGCAACTCTACCGCTGCGCTACCGTGCCGCCCATAAACAATGGCTGAGAAAATGCTGAGAAATATACTATTGACTATTACGTTGCTACCTGACTGAAAATTAATTATTTCCAGGTAATTTTGTGTCACTCTGGAAATTTCATGAGACATTGCAGAGTGCCAGTTGTGTTAACACATCTGACGAGGACCTCTATGTGAGACACACATCGACTGAAGTGGTTTCTTGTTGCCATGGAGGTAAGGTCACATTGTCCTGAGACGAACTGGTGCTTTATAACGGTTTATTGCCTTTTATGTTGTAAGGTGCCAGTGACCTGCTTGACTGAGATAAGTCCAATACTTACCTTCTACTCAGGCCAGACAGAAAATGCTGGCGTAACTCAGTGGATCAGGCAGATTCTCTGGAGAAAAGGAATAGGTGACAATTTGGGTCGGAGCCCATCTCCAGTCTAAAATTTTGATTGCCAACCATACCCTTCCTTAATCCATGAAGCCCCACACCACAGGCTCCCACCAGCTTAGCTTTTTCTCCTCCAATGGCCAGCCCATCCCCAGATCTGCTTTGGTACCAGGTAGCATTGCCGTTCCTTGCAGATCATCTCTGTACATAACATGGATATAACGTAGAGTGATACAGTGTGGAAACAGGCCCTTCGGCCCAACTTGCCCACATCGGTCAGCATGTCCCAGATACACTAGTCTCACCTGCCTACGTTTGGTTCATATCCCTCCAAACTTGTCTTATTCATGTACCTGTCTAACTGTTTCTTAAACGTTGGGATAGAACCCCAGCCTCAACTACCTCCTCTGGCAGCGTGCTCCATACCCACCACCCTTTGTGTGGTAAAAGTTACCCCTCAGATTCCTATTATTGCTAAATGCCTTCAAATCCTTCCTGAAGCATTGTGACCCAAAGTGAACACAGTACTCCGATTATGCCTAACTGATGTTTTGCACTGGTTCAGAGTCATCTTTCGGATATTGACAATTACCCATGCAAAACTGTTGACATTTTAATTTAGCTAGGATGTGTAACCTAATATTTTGAATTTATCCTTGGCCAAATTCGATCTTTGGGGCAAGCCTCAGAGCATTTGCAACTGTTTGAAAATGTAAGTGGTTTTTCAGGCAAGCAATGGTAGATAGATCCGACGATAGATACAAAATTCCAGAGTAACTCAGCGGGTCAGGCAGCATCTCTGGAGAAAATGGATCGGTGACATTTCGGGTTGGGACCTTCTTCAGAATATTTAGAATATTCCACCTATGTAGCTTACAACCAAATGAATGAACATTGAATTCTCCAATTTTAGGTGACTCACTAAACCACACCCACCCCTCTTCCCTGTGCCCCACCTGGACTCACACCCATTTCTCCCCTGGCCCTCCCTTTCCACCTTCTTTCCTTCCTCTTCTATCCTTATTTCACACATTTTCTGGCCTCTATTCAACCACCCGATTAATAAAACCACCCCCTCACTTGTATCCGTCTATCACTTGCCAGGCTTTGTCCTGCCCCTTCTCTCTTCCACATTTCTTTGTCCCCTCCTAGCAATCAGTCTGAACAAAGGCACCCGATCTGAAACATCACCAATCCATGTTCTCCAGGAATGCTACCTGATCAGTCTGAAGAAGGGTCTCGACCCGAAACGTCACCCATTCCTTCTGTCCCGAGATGCTGCCTGACCTGCTGAGTTACTCCAGCATTTTGTGAATAAATCGATTTGTACCAGCATCTGCAGTTATTTTCTTATGCTACCTGACCCGCTGAGTTATTCAGCATTTTGTGTCTTTTTTTCTCTCTTCGTTATGAATCACTGGTTAGGACTCATCCAGAGAACTACCTCGTCCACTTGGAGTCCCTGTTCTTAAAAATGTTATCATGAATGGGCTTTAACCTTTCATTGCCATTCATCCTTCTTAAAGCAATATTCAAAATTCTCAGATGGTGAAAAGTTACATCTCTATTTCACGGATGTGGTCTTCCCTCTCTGTGATGAATTGGTCTGTTGTGTCGGTGATGTGTTGTGATAGTCCTGTTGCTGTTGACATTGTTTGTGTTACTGATAACAGATTCTTTAGACTTTAGAGATCCAGAACAGAAACAGGCCCTTTGGCCCACTGAGTCCGTGCCGACCAGCGATCGCCGCCATGCACTTCCGCTATCCTATATATATACACACGATATCCTACACACTAGGGACAATTTACGATTTTACCAAAGCCAATTAACCTACAAACCTGCCGTCTTTGGAATGTGGGAGGAAAACCTTAGCACCTGGAGAAAACCCACAGAGTCACAGGGAGAATGTACAAACTCTATCCAGACAGCACCCATAGTCAGGATTGAACCCGGGTCTCTGGTGCTGTAAGACAGCAACTCCACCACTGCGCTGCACCATTCTGATTGATCAGTTCTGGTGGAGACCAGTGATGGGTCGTCCATTCCTTCTCTCCTGAGATGCTGCCTGACCTGCTGAGTTACTCCAGCATTTTGTGAATAAATACCTTCGGTTCAGTTCCATATGATCTGTTGGTGCATCTCAGTCTCAAAGATATATATTTTTGAGGTATCAAATTTATTGTTGAGTTGGTTTGGCACCAGCTTTTCATTGTTGGATCCAAGAACCCAGCCACCCTTTTACATTATTAACATCTCACCTGAGTGATAAACAGGAGCTGTGCCTGTCTGCACTTTGAGCTGGCATTGAGTACATGGCAATACCAGTGGCATCTCAGTTTCACGGGCGAAATTTTCTCTTGAATATTCTGCAAAGATGCAGTCAAGACAGGTTTCCATGTAAACAAAGAACGATGGTGCCTAGCTAGCCTCAATACCAACCTTCTTGAGCAGAAGCTTCACAATGATTGCACATGTTTAAATCAATGAATGTTTGAAACCTGGGTTCATTGCGATACTCTCACCTTCCTTCTGCTCTAATACAATGCACCTCTCAGTCTCTGCCACCGTGTTGGCTGCCAACAAAACTCCACTGCAGTTCATTAACTTCTGCTTTTGCAAAAGCTTTCCAATGCTCCAGTTTAATGAGCCTTCCAAAGTGGCATGCCTGGTCAGAATTAAAAGAATCACTTGTCAAGTTAACTGTGCAGCTGCAAATTTTATACTTTATCTTTCATTTTCATAGATTCGAAATGACACGAGTCCATTCCCTCACTTATTTCCCAGAAGCCCATTCTCTCTCGCACGCTGATCAACTCCCGCTAATGCTCCTTGCCAACGATCTTCACCAAGGATCATTTACAGTGGCCAATTATCCCACCAACCAGATTAGCTTGGGGAAGAGAAAGCACAGACACACGTGGGAGAACATGCAAACTCCACACGGAGAGCACAGCACTGAACTCTGTCACGATCACTGGAGCTGTGAGGTATATATACACAAAAGGACAGGCAGCATCTCTGGAGAGAAGGAATAGACAATAGACAATAGACAATAGACAATAGGTGCAGGAGTAGGTCATTCGGCCCTTCGAGCCAGCACCGCCATTCAATGTGATCATGGCTGATCATTCACAATCAGTACACCATTCCTGCCTTCTCCCCATACCCCCTGACTCCGCTATCTTTAAGAGCTCTATCTAGCTCTCTCTTGAAAGCATCCAGAGAATTAGCCTCCACTGCCTTCTGAGGCAGAGAATTCCACAGATGTGTCTACCTTCGATTTAAACCAGCATCTCCAGTTCTTTCCTACACATTTTGTCAGCTCCACTGCGAAATCTCCTCAAGGTATGTCTACTTTGAAGAAGTTATCTTCTCTCCGACGAGTGTTCCGACTACATTTTATCTCTGTACCACCCACTCCCCGGCATCATTCTGAATAAGGGTCTCGACCCAAAACATCACCCATTCCTTCTCTCCAGAGATGCTGCCTGTCCCGATGAGTTAGTCCAGCATTTTGTGCCTACCTTAGGTGCATACACAATCTCATTTTCAATAACCTGTCATTTATCAAGCATCTTCTTTTCCCCTCAATCGTAGAATTATCCAGCCCAGAAAGAGGGTGCATGGTCTCTCATTCCTGCATCATTCCTTCGAAAAAAAAACAATCAATGAGCCCCATTCCACTTCTCTTGCCCCAGTGGTTCAAAATTAACTTCCCTTCATGAGTTTACCCAACTCCCTTTTGCAGTTACTTTTCCAAACCATAATAACTCCACCAAGGGCGGCACGGTAGCACAGCGGCGGAATTGGTGCCTTACAGAGCGAGAGAGCCCGGTTCCATCCTGACTACGGGTTCGTGTCTGTACGGAGTTTGTGCATTCTCCCTGTGACTTGCATGGACCTTCTCTGGGATTTCCAGTTTCCTGCCACACTGCAAAGGCGTACAGGAGGGCGGCACGGTGGCGCAGCGGTAGAGTTGCTGCCTTACAGCGAATGCAGCGCCGGAGACCCAGGTTCGATCCTGACTACGGGCGCCGTCTGTACGGAGTTTGTACGTTGTCCCCGTGACCTGCGAGGGGTTTTCTCCGAGATCTTCGGTTTCCTCCCACACTCCAAAGACGTACAGGTATGTAGGTTAATTGACTGGGTAAATGTTTTTTAAAAATTGTCCCTGGTGTGTGTAGGATAGTGTTAATGTGCGGGGATCGCTGGGCGGCGTGGACTCGGTGGGCCGAAGGGCCTGTTTCCGCGCTGTATCTCTAAAATCAAAATCTAGGTCTGTAGGCTAAATGGTTTGGTATAGTAGTAAATTGTCCGTAGTGTGCGGGATCGCTGGTCGGTGTGGACTAGCTGCGCCAAAGTGCCTGTTTCTGCGCTGTATCTCTAAACTGAACTCTGTGTGTTTAGTTATTAATTATGGCACGCTCGGTTGGAATTGCATCTTTCTAACACCCATTTACTTCTTCGATAAACTGTTTAAATAAGGGAAAATGCAGCTGGAGACCTGAAAAAGCTTGCAAGTTGTTTTTTTTATTTTCTAAAACTGCTTTTGTGATTGCTTTATTGTGATCTTTATTTATCTGCTTCTGTATTCATGTTTCTAAAACTACACTCACACTTTCCCCAAATGTATGAATCTGTTTAAATATACGAAATAATTTATCTCCATTGTAGCTGTGAGAGAAATTACCTTGCAATAGTGACCTAGGAAATCAATCACACCACAATAGCTTTTTAGTAAAGTAAGCGGCCTCCTAAATCTTTAATATGACAAGTTTCAAACACACTGAGTAGTTTAGTTTAGAGACACAGCGCAGAAACAGGCCGTTCGGCTCACCGAGTCCACACCGACCAACGATCACCCATACAGTAGTTCTGTTAGTGAAGGAAGGGACTGCAGGTGCCGGTTTAAATCGAAGGTAGACACAAAATGCTGGAGCAACTCTGCGGGTCAGGGAGCATCTCTGGAGAGAAGGAATGGGTCTGAAGAAGGGTCTCGACCCGAAACGTCACCCATTCCTTCTCTCCAGAGATGCTTGCTGCCTGACCCGCTTGAGTTACTCCAGCATTTTGTGTCTACCACTAGTTCTGTTATCCCACTTTCGCATCCTACGCACAAGGGACAATTTACAGAAGCCAATTAACCTACAAACCTGCACGTCTTTGGAATGTGGGAGGAAACCGGAGCACCCGGATGAAGCCCACGCGGTCACCCACGCGGTCACAGGGGAAAAGTACAAACCCTGTACAGACAGCTCCCGAAGTAAGGATCGAACCCAGGGTCTTTGGCATGGCAAGGCAGCAACTCTACCTTTGAGCCACTGTGTCTAGCCAGAGTACTAACTAGAAATCCACTGCCTGCCATTTTGGTGAAAATCGGCTTGGACGACACATACCTGAAGTCAGCATTAGAATAATGGAGTTGCTAATAAGAGATCCAATACCTGTTTGGGTAACAAGGCGATGTAACTAATAGACTGGCTGCCTCACAGCTCCAGAGATCTTGCTTCAATCTTGTTCTCCAGTCCTCTGTGAGGACTTTGCATGTTTTCCCTGTGACCATGTGGGTTTCCCCAACCTGCTCCAGTTTATTTCAACATCTTAAAGACAGCCATTTGATGCGTTGTGTAAATTGCCCCTGGAGTAGGTGGGTGGATGAGTCAAGAGGAGTTATAGTCATGGAGTCATGGAATCTTACAGCATAAACAGGCCCTTCAGCCCAAATTGCCCACACTGACCAATATGCCCCACCTACACTAATCCCGCCTGCCTGACCCACTGAGTTACTCCAGCACTTTGTACCTTTTTTGTACACCAGAGCCTGCAGTTCCTTGTTTCTACATTATCACCTGCCAGCTTTGTCCTGCCCTTCCTCTTTTTCAGCTTTCTCCCCCCACCCCGCCCCAACAATCAATATGAAGAAGTGTCATAAGCTGAAACGTCACCCATCAATGCTCTCCAGGGATGTTGCCACAGTTACTCCAGCGTTGTGTGTCTATTTTGTAAACCAGCATCTGCAGTTCCTTGTATCATCAGTAAAACTCTGTGGATCTGGCACACTCAGGACTTTGGTGGGGTAGGACTGGCATATTTTCTAGAGTATAGGATGTTGTTCCAATTAATATGCCTTTAACTCACTTTTTGTTTCAATGTTACACAGCAATATAATCAATAATCGGTGAACCCAATACAGCATGTTCAAAGGGAGTGTGGGAAATGTGGCCTCACAAATGTAAAGGTGGGAACCAGGGCCCACGTATATTAATTTGAGTGGAGGAATCGCATTAAAGAGAGTTGGGGAACTGGGACCTACTGTGTTAAAGGGTCAGAGGGAAGCCGGGGCTGCATTGTGTTAAGGGGAGACCAGGAACAGGAGCCCAGGTGATTTTAAAGGGAACAGGAGAATCAGCAAAAGGCAAGACACATGCTGAACTGCTGGGATTTGCAAATAATTAGATAACAGGTTATCAAAATGTTAATGCACTTGAAATGGGCAAATTGTCTTAGGAGGAAAAGGTTGGACAGGCTGGGTTTATAGCTGATAGAGTTTAGAAAGGCGAGAGGTGAGTTGATTGAAACATTAAGTGAAGTGGGTATGGAGAGGATGTTTCCACTTGTGGGAGAATCTACGATTAGGGGATCATTGTTTTACAGTAATGGTTGCCCATGAAGTATTGATGAAGAAAAGCGTCTTCTCTCTGAAGATAGAATGTTTCCAGAACTCGTGTTCGAGAGGCCAAATGACCTGTTCCAAGTTCGAATGTTCATATGAGACAATCAGTGCAGATTGATACAGGCGAGGTTCAGGTGTTCTCCATGGCTTCCCCTGTTAGTCATGGAGTCATATACCGTGGAAACAGGTCCTTCGGCCCAACCTGCCTACACCGACTAATATGTCCCATTTACACCAGTCCCACGCTTGCATTTGGCCCATGTCCCTCTAAATCTATCCTATCCGCGGTACCTGTCCAGATATTTGTTTAAATTATGTGATAGTACCTGCATCAACTACCTCCTCTGGCAGTGCATTCCATATACCTACCACCCTTTGTCACCCCTCAGGTTCCTATAAAATCTTGCCCCCCTCACCTTAAACTATGGTTTGTGATTGGTTCTTTTATTAACATTAAGTCAAGTTTTTGATGGACCCCAATGGGCCCAACTCAAAATGTAGGTTTCTCCTCATCACCCCTATATTCACTGTCACTGGATGGTAGAGGCTCTCTCTATCTATTCCTTCAGGATGTATTGGAAGTCTCAGGAACATAAGGGAATGCTGTCAGCCATCTTAGCCATTCTCAAACTCAAGTGTGTCAAGGCATGATTTGATAGAGGTTGAAAATGTAAAGACTGAGGAGAAAGGATTGCATTGCAAAGCCAATGATAGAAGGGAGGCATTAAAGTGTTGTATTGTAGCATCAGTAACTGTGACGCGTACAGTGTGAGATACTATGGATTCATGACAAATTCTCATTGTATTATAATCCAGTTCTACCCCAAACTTTCGGCTTAAATTTTGAAGATTTTAGGAATGTAGTTTCTCAACTTGTGTAAGCTTTTACTTCAGGAGATATAATGTCATGAAGTGAATAATTCATTGCCCTTCTCTCACATCACAAGCACAGAAGCATCAATTTAAAATATTTAATTAGGTTCATGACTGTAATTACAGAGTAATAGATAATAGATAGGAAAGACGTTTGGAAAGGTTAGAGGAAGGAAGTGTAATTGACTTTAAATGAACATAAAGAATGTGTGCTAGGTGATTTGTGGTAGCTCTTCCACGTGATGAATGGATCTGTGCGCTGGATCACACAACTGATTCCCTAAATGAGATGAGAACCCAGTGGCCTTCAGAAACCGGCAGCGTGTGAAATTCAAATATACGCAGCATTTTGCTTCCAGCTCCGTGGTTGCCAGCTGGGGGACTAAAAATCTAGCAAACATCCGACACCAAGTCACATGTTGTAATTGTAAGGATATGGAATGCAGAGGGAATGAGCTTCGATGCAGGATTTTGCGGGATGGGGCGGTGCTGGGAATATGGGTTAAGAATTAGGAATCAAATCAAAGAAACTAGAGTGCGCTCTGAGACTGAGGGACTTCACGTAATGTATGCCACTGTGCCACTGCATCAAAGACTGGCAAGTGCTCAGTTGGCACCTCTCTTGGGTTTGGTGCAGAACCGCAATGCACTTGGGAAGAGAGTCTGCTCACTTTCATGTTACGATAACCCTTACGAGCTCGGGTGACTGACTGAGTCAGACGTTAAGCTGCTTGTGAGAAAAGATTTGGATCCCCACATAGAAAGTATCCTGTGGTGACGCGGGAGAGAGGTCCCAGAATTCCCGCGGCCATGTGGAAGTATTGGAAAACCAAGGGGCACAGTCACTCATTTGTACCCAGGAGGGGTTTGGCGAGGTGATCACATGCCAGTAGCAAGACGAGATCGTGACCTGCATCCTGACTCACCTAATTTGAAGTGAATTGACTGTGAGGAATCAGAAGTATTCCATCAGACTGCGCCTCAGGTAAATTGAAAAGACGTATTTAAACCAGCCCACATTATTTTACTGATTGACCATCAGAAGAAATTTGTCTTTCTGTTAACAGTAGCTCTTTACGCCTTGCGGGGGCCTCCATATACCAAGATGACTGAAATTCCCAGTCATTATATGAAAACAATTTCATCTTTCTGTTATTTTCTCCTCTCTTTGGGCTAAATTGCACTCACATCCCATGCAGAATTCTGCTGCTGAAACCTAGAAACCTATCGCCGTAAACATTGAAGAAAAGCCTTCGGCTCATGAAGAAAGTTCACCAGCACATTCTCAATGATGACAAGGGGCCTCAAACAGCCCTGGCACAATTAAATAATTATAAGTGTGTAGAAAGAAACTGCAGATGTTGGTTTATACTGGTTAATTCCCGGAATGGCGGGACTGTCGTATGTTGAAAGGCTGAAGCAATTAGGCTTGTATACACTGGAATTTAGAAGGATGAGGGGGGATCTTATTGAAACATATAAGATAATTAGGGGATTGGACACATTAGAGGCAGGAAACATGTTCCCAATGTTGGGGGAGTCCAGAACAAGGGGCCACAGTTTAAGAATAAGGGGTAGGCCATTTAGAACGGAGATGAGGAAGAACTTTTTCAGTCAGAGAGTGGTGAAGGTGTGGAATTCTCTGCCTCAGAAGGCAGTGGAGGCCAGTTCGTTGGATGCTTTCAAGAGAGAGCTGGATAGAGCTCTTAAGGATAGCGGAGTGAGGGGGTATGGGGAGAAGGCAGGAACGGGGTACTGTTTGAGAGTGATCAGCCATGATCGCATTGAATGGCGGTGCTGGCTCGAAGGGCTGAATGGCCTACTCCTGCACCTATTGTCTATTGTCTATTGTCTAAGATCAATACAAAGTTCTGGAGTAACTCAGCGGGTCAGGAAGCATCTCTGGAGAATGACGAGTTATGTTTCGTGTCTGAACCCTTCTTCAGACCTCTTCAAATTATCTTCAAATAATTATAAGTATGTGGGTCTGGGTATAATCCTTGAAGGTTTGAGACATTTTTGCACATAGACCAGTTATTACTGGTGTAAATTCTAAATTGGCCGAAACCCATACAACACCACAGCTACATTGAATATTTCCTTTCAAATTTGAAGGAGGCCATTTGGTCCATCAATCTCTCGGGGCAAACCCACCATCACGACCATCCATTCATTTCCTCTCACATGGCCATCAGCTCCACTCCATCTGATTTTTCCGTCTCCCACCTACACTCCGTGGTCATTCACAGCAGTCAGTTAACCTACCATCAACACGTCTTAGTAATGTGGGAGGAAACCAGAACAGTTAATGAAACCAATCCAGGAAAAGGGAGAACACGCAAACCTGGCACGGGCAAACAGCACCAGAGATCAGGACTGAATCGTGAGCCGCTGAAGCTACGATGTTGCACCACTCTGCTGACCTCTGCACAGTGTGTCAAACCATCTCTAAATATAGTCCGTGGAAAGGTCCGATCAATATAAATTGGCATAACACACCCTATTATTACCTTGCTCATCCACAGAATTCTCACAGAGCTGTTATAGAGGATACATTGGCATATGTTCCACGGATCAGTTTAGGTCTTGAAGACACGGTCTCAATATTAGTATAAGAAGAAGAAGCCTTCCAGGTGTGACATTTGGAAACACTTATGAGAGAGAGAGAGAGAGAGAGAGAGACAGAGAGAGACAGAGACAGAGACAGAGACAGAGACAGAGACAGAGACAGAGACAGAGACAGAGAGAGAGAGAGAGAGAGAGAGAGAGAGAGAGAGAGAGAGAGAGAGAGAGAGAGAGAGAGAGAGAGAGAGAGAGAGAGAGAGAGAGAGAGAGAGAGAGAGAGAGAGAGAGAGAGAGAGAGAGAGAGAGAGAGAGAGAGAGAGAGAGAGAGAGAGAGAGAGAGAGAGAGAGAGAGAGAGAGAGAGAGAGAGAGAGAGAGAGAGAGAGAGAGAGAGAGAGAGAGAGAGAGAGAGAAAAAAAAATTTGGAATGAATGCCAAATGTTGAACTGTCAACAGTAAATTTTAAATCTCAAAGCTAAATCAAACCATCTCCTCCATTACTGAATCAGTTGAAAACCATTGAAATAATACATCATACATCCACTGCTAACATATTTTCTCTTCCAAGGAAAGGTTCCACAAATCAAGCCACGTTCTGGTATCTTTATCCTGATATTTCATTTCTTGCTTTCGTCATCAAAAGACATAATATAAGGAGCCTGCTTTTAAATTTATGAATATTATCCCAACACACAGTTCTTTACTACAGGATTTATGCTTTGTGTTGCATCTGTATCAAGAAGCACAAGAAAAGTTTACTGTCTAAATCCATTCTGTGTGAAGTAATCCTGTGAAGTGTTATCTGCTGGAACATTTTAATTTTTTTCATAGTCAAGGGTTCAGCGGGAACATTTTTCCTGCATGTAGCCTGTCCAATCCCTTAAGAATTTTATAGTTTCTATAAGATCCCCTCTCATCCTTCTAAATACCAGTGAATACTAGCCCAATCGACCCATTCTTTCATCATTTGTCAGTCCCACCATCCTGAGAATTAATCTGGTGAACCTACACTGTACTCCCTCAATAGCAATAATGTCCTTCCTCAAATTAGGAAACCAAAATTGCATACAATACTCCAGGTGCGGTCTCACCAGGGCCCTGCACAACTGCAGTAGGACCTCCTTGCTCCTAAACTCAAATCTTCTCGCAATGAAGGCCAACATGTCATTAGCTTTCTTCACTGCCTGCTGTACCTGCATGCTTACTTTCGATGAGTGATGTAAAAGCACACCCAGGTCTCATTGCACCTCCCCTTTTCCTAATCTGACACCGTTCAGATAATAATCTGCCTTCCTGTTCTTGACACCAAAGTAGATAACCTCACATTTATCCACATTATATTGCATCTGCCATGCATCTGCCCACTCACCCAACCTATCCAAGTCACCCTGCAGCCTCATAGCATCCTCATCACAGTTCACACTGCTACCCAGCTTTGTGTCATCCGCAAACCTTAACATCTGAGCAACAAGAATGACACTGAGCGACCACAAAGATCAAGGTTAATTATTTTTCTAATTGATGTTGGATTCATGAAGAGTTACTAAGTTTGAGTTGTTGACGTAACTATTGTAGCACAGGAGAAGTTTACTGTCTAAATCCATTCTGTATGAAATAATCCTGTGATGTGTTATCTGCTGGAACATTTTAATTTTTTTCATAGTCAAGGGTTCAACCACTGTGTAGGTTTGTAAACAATTTAATGTTCATTTGTTGTATTTGACCTCAGAGGAATAGCAAGTGAATAACAGTTGTAAATGATAGAGGATCAGACTGGCAGCTTATCATTCTGTTCCATGTTATTGCCTAACGTACCAAAGAATCTCACTTGCTCCCACTTGCGTATTCAGACTTTGATTTCTCTGTCTCAGAAGGCAGTGGAGGCCAGTTCTCTGAATGCATTCAAGAGAGAGCTAGATAGAGCTCTTAAGGATAGCGGAGTCAGGGGATATGGGGAGAAGGCAGGAACGGGGTACTGATTGAGAATGATCAGCCATGCTCACATTGAATGGCGGTGCTAGCTCGAAGGGCCGAATGGCCTACTCCTGCACCTAGTGTCTATTGTCTATTGTCTATTTCCACTTCTCAACGTGTGTAAATGGCTGGAACTCTTCCATTGTCACAACATACTCAGAAAATCACCTCTGTCAATGTTATGGATAAAATGGAACCATTGAATCCAGTTTCTTAACAACCTTGAATCATTTTTGTAGTTATATTTACATTTCATGCCAATAAATGCTGATTTTCTTTTCTTTGGTATATCATTATTTCTTATTCATTTGTGATGATTAATTAATTTAGCAGAAGAATTTGTGTTAATGAACAGGTAAATCAACATGTGTTTTATTACACCAGGGCCTGAAGAAGGGTCTCGACCCAAAACGTCACCTGTTCCTTTTCTCTAGAGATGCTGCCTGATTCGCTGAGTTACTCCAGCCATTTGTGTCCAACTCCAGCCCACTATTCGTTTGAACAGAGAGAACAATGGAAAACCGAACACTCTATAATATTTATTTTGTCAGGCAGTAGCACAAATCTTGTCACTGCATCTGCCATGCATCTGCCCACTCACCCAACCTATCCAAGTCACCCTGCAGCCTCATAGCATGCTCATCACAGCTCACACTGCCACCCAGCTTTGTGTCATCCGCAAACCTTAACATCTGAGCAACAAGAATGACACTGAGCAACCACAAAGATCAGGTTAATTATTTTTCTAATTGATGTTGGATTGATGAAGATGTTTGAGGAGGAGTCTGAATACACAAGTGGGAGCAAGTGAGATTCTTTGGTACGTTAGGCAATAACATGGAACAGAATGATAAGCTGCCAGTCTGATCCTCTATCATTTACAACAGCTATTCACTTGCTATTCCTCTGAGGTCAAATACAACAAATGAACATTAAATTGTTTACAAACCTACACAGTGGCTGAACCCTTGATTATGAAAAAAATTAAAATGTTCCAGCAGATAACACATCACAGGATTACTTCACACAGAATGGATTTAGACAGTAAACTTCTCCTGTGCTACAGTAGTTACGTCAACAACTCCTCAAACTTAGTAACTTCATCAATCCAACATCAATTAGAAAAATAATTAACCTTGATCTTTGTGGTCGCTCAGTGTCATTCTTGTTGCTCAGATGTTAAGGTTTGCGGATGACACAAAGCAGGGTAGCAATATGAACTGTGATGAGGATGCTATGAGGCTGCAGGGTGACTTGGATAGGTTGGGTGAGTGGGCAGATGCATAGCAGATGCAATATAATGTGGATAAATGTGAGGTTATCTACTTTGGTGTCAAGAACAGGAAGGCAGATTATTATCTGAACGGTGTCAGATTAGGAAAAGGGGAGGTGCAATGAGACCTGAGTGTGCTTTTACATCACTCATTGAAAGTAAGCATGCAGGTACAGCAGGCAGTGAAGAAAGCTAATGACATGTTGGCCTTCATTGCGAGAAGATTTGAGTTTAGGAGCAAGGAGGTCCTACTGCAGTTGTGCAGGGCCCTGGTGAGACCGCACCTGGAGTATTGTATGCAATTTTGGTTTCCTAATTTGAGGAAGGACATTATTGCTATTGAGGGAGTACAGTGTAGGTTCACCAGATTAATTCTCAGGATGGTGGGACTGACAAATGATGAAAGAATGGGTCGATTGGGCTAGTATTCACTGGTATTTAGAAGGATGAGAGGGGATCTTATAGAAACTATAAAATTCTTAAGGGATTGGACAGGCTACATGCAGGAAAAATGTTCCCGATGTTGGGAGAGTCCAGAACCAGGGGTCACAGTTTAAGAATAAGGGGTAGGCCATTTTGGAGTGAGATGAGGAAAATCTTCCTCACCCAGGGAGTTGTGAATCTGTGGAATTCTCTGCTGCAGAGGGCAATGGAGGACAATTGACTGGATGTTTTCAAGAGAGAGTTAGATTTAACTCTTAGGGCTGAAGAAATCAAGGGAAATGGGGAAAAAGCAGGAACAGGGTACTGATTTTAGATGATCAGCAATGATCATATTGAATGGCGGTGCTGGCTCAAAGAGCCGAATGGCCTACTCCTGCACCTATTTTTCTATGTTTCTAAATATGGTGTTGATCAACTGGCATTGCTCAGCTAATGAACTGATGGGGTTTAACAGTGTTGAAATTCATAATTTTTAGGTACTTAAAGTAATCCATTCACTTGAGGCTGGTGAACAACTTGCAGATGCATTTGACTTTGATTCAAACCCTGTCAGACCATCTCTGGCTCTGTCTTAGAACTAAAGGTGCACAACTAGATGCTGCATAATTCTCAATAAAAAGGAAATACATGGCATATTGAAGACAAACACACCATTTCCACTATAAGTATCATCCACACTCTTCACAAAGCATTTGACAACATCAACCTAATCTTTCTCAATATGGTGTCAATTGTGCTTATGGACAGTTAAATAAGTTCTTTGCTCTTTGTAATTCATTGCTCTTAATAATTCCTCGATGAGAATCATGTATATTCTTTCCGCTGATTAGAAAGCTTTTCACTGTACCTCAGTACATGTGACAATAAACTAAAACCCAACTAACTAACTAACTAACTAACCAACTAACCAACTGAGTAACTAACTAACTAGCCAACCAACTAACTAACTAACTAACCAAACAACGAACTAACCAACTAACATCCTGAAAGCTTAAGAGGAAAGTATTCACTTGGAATTCTCTCTGGGTAACTATTTCAGTTGATTGGACCTTAAAGCTACAGATTACTTTCTTGAGTGGACACTCCTCGATTGAACAATGTTCAATACTTTCTGGTGATGAGTGTCACTTTCTGCTTCTTCTGCATTTTACTGTAGCTCTCTGATATTCCACCGTTGTCTGCTTGTCATTTCTAAAGTTATTTCCGTTTCTCCCACTCACACGGACTATAAACCTGTCCTCAGCTTCCTCATGTCCCGATGCACATTGCTCATTATTTTTCCCTCATAGCACTGCACCAATGTCTCGTTTGTCAATTAACCTCTCCTGCCTTCCATCCTCCCACAAATCTTCCCTCTCATTCTTTCCTTGCCTCTTATACCATGTTTTCATCTCTATTTTTTTTTCCCAATTCTAATGAAAGGTCATTAAACTGAAGCTTTAACTCTGTTTATCTCTCCACGAAAATAAGACCAGCTGAGTTTCTCCAGTATTTTCTTATTTTAATCTTGATTGTTACTTGCTGTTAATTTGCAATTGGAGAAACTTAGATGGAGCAAAAAGTTATCCAATCAGTACAGCTGCAATAACATCTATATATCCAGCAAGAACATCAGAAGTGGGGGATACTATATATACTTGTAATAAATTCAACTAATTCATTGTTGTAAACAAATTGCAGTAAAGTCAATGAGCCGACAAAGTGGAGTTTGTAATGCATCAATGGTTCATACATGTTACTGAAAGCAGAAACAAATATTGGAATAAACACAAGGTTCAACAGCATTGGAAGCAGAGCTTTCTGATGCAAAAAACTAATGCGAGGAATTGATCAGGTAGATGCACAGAGTCTCTGGCCCAGAGTAGGGAATCGGGAACCAGAGGACACAGGTTTCAGGTGAGGGGGAAAGACTTAACAGGAACCTGAGGGGTAACTGCTTCACACAAAGGGTGGTGGGCGTATGGAATGAGCTGCAGGAGGAGGTAGTTGAGGCTGGGACTATCCCAATGTTTAAGAAACATTTAGACACGTACATGGATTGAACAGGTTTAGAGGGATATGGGCCAAAAGCAGGCAGGTGAGACTTGTGTAGATGGGACATGTTGGTCGGTGTGGGCAGGTTGGGCCAAGGGGCCTGTTTCCATGCTGTAAGACTCAATGATTTTAAGATGCCCTTGTCAATATAGAAGGCAGTTTTTTACTGATTCCTAGGTCTTTGCTCTGGTTCCATTTCCTCCACATTTTACACTGAATAAGTAAAGGCAAAGAATTTCCTGGACAGGGACCCAATGTCCTTGCAGCCCATTAAGTGCATTGTTTTCCCCCGGCAACAGAAATGTCAATCTAGCATGGATGAGGCAACAGTATAATGTAACTCAGTGTAACAGGCAAGAAAGAAAGCCCATTGCAATTGATTGCATGGAGGGAATTGCTTGTCATCCAGCCTGTAAATAACTGTGTACTGCACAGCATTTTGCTTGGTTGCTGCACTGCCAGAAGTGTCCGAGAATGAGTTTACACAGGCAATTTGTATGCAACTATTTTCCATCCACTGCATTTTCTGGAGGATGGGACAGGTTTAGAGGGACATGGACCAAACGCAGGCAGGTGGGACTCGTGTACATGGGAAGTTGGGCCAAAGGGCCTGTTTCCACATTGCATGACTCTGTGAATTACTTTCACAAGGGGAAATTGCTGCAGCTTCATAATCTCTCTTTTCCTGGCTCCTTTAAGTAATTAAATGACACATTCATGATGGCCACTGGACTCAACTCTCTGACCAACTCAGATCTTGAATTCTGGTCTGACTACCACCCAGTAAGTCCCTGGTGGAAGCCCTGATCTCCACACACCCATTAAAGCAGAGATATCATGTCATTTCAACTCAGCCCTCGCCTGTCCTCTGATCCATTCACCCAGATCCAGTTTTCATGCTCGCTGCAACCACCATCCCACACTCCGCTTTTGTCGGTAAGGACCCCTCAGGCAGCTTTGGTCATCCCATGGTCAACACCCTCCCCACCACCCAGGCTTTGTCAAGCCTCCAGTTATCAACCCTCTTCCCAGCATTCCCAACACCCCACACAAATACATTTTCCTTTATGCCACAATAGCAACTCAGGTCTGGCATCTTCAACCTTAGGCACTCTTGGGGTTTGCAACCATAGAATCATTGGTGCATCACACAACAACAACAGAGAACATGACTTGAACACAAATTATAATTTCTAGGCTACTGTTTTCAGAATAAATTGATTTTCTTGGCTGAACAATGAACTGCGAGCTAAGTTAAGTCCTCCCTCCAAATCATTATCGGCTATTGGACAGTGTCTCTGAGCACAGAATCTCAATTACCAACCAACAGGCTCAGTAAAACCAGCTAGATCCCCATTGGGGTCAGTGTACAGCAAGGGGAAAACTTCCCTTTGGGGAGATTAGGCAGGGCGGGGGGGGGGGGGGGAGTAGGGTATGGGAGGAGGCATTTTAGGCCCATGAATAAATCCAAATGCTCTCCTTTCTAAACATGTAACGATGCCACTCACTGCATTCTGTCATGATTCACTTCTACTCCATTGTGGCCATTGTCTATGGAACTGTAAGAAAATAACTGCAGATGCTGGTACAAATCAAAGGTATTTATTCACAAAATGCTGGAGTAACTCAGCAGGTCAGGCAGCATCTCAGGAGAGAAGGAATGGGTGACGTTTTGGGTCGAGACCCTTCTTCAGACTATGTCTATGGAACTGATGCGCTACAATGCTAAGGACAATATTCTGCACTCTGTATCTTCCCCTTTGCTCCATTCTTCTCCCTGCTCCTATCCAGCAGAAGACACAGGAGCTTGAAAGCACGCACCACCAGACTCAGGAACAACTTCTTCCCCTCTGTTATCAGGCATCTGAACGGTCCTTCCATACGAATGCGATTTGCCACTACCCCATTGAAGACATTGGACCTCTTCTGGGCAACTGGTGTGCGACAATGTTGAGAACTATATTCTGCAATCTGTATCTTCCCACTATTTATTGTACTTGGGTTTGACTTGATTACATTTATGTATAGTAAATTGGGATAACATGCAAGACAAAGCTTTTCACTGTACCTCAGTGTACATGACAATTGGTTGTGGGCCAAAGGCAGTGAGCTGCCACAGACTGGCAGAGAGCCAGTGAGCTTCCAGTGAAGCATGGCTGAAGAAATGGACAGGGCCACACACATTGGATTCACCTCTTCCCTCCCCACACAGCGTTTGCTGCCTCTCTTACGTTTACACTGGCAAAAATCACTCTTACATTTGACCAGGTAGCCCTTCCTCAAGACACTTAGGAGCAGCACGGTGGTGCAGAAGTAGGGCTGCTGCCTTTCAGCACCAGATTCGATCCTGATTAAATGGCGCTGTCTGTAAGGAGTTTGTATGTTCACCCCGTGACCGCTTGGGTTTTCTCCAAGACCTTCAGTTTCCTCCCACACCCCAAAAACGGTTGGCACAGACCCGGTGGGCCGAAGGGCCCGTTTCCACGGTGTATCTCTAAACTAAACACAAAACACTTATGTTAGAAAGGGGTGAACACGTCACATTTTCCAATGTGAATTCCCACCGGTTCATACATCTCACTGTCACGCAATGGCGATCGATCATAAAATCATCTCCAGTGCATGCAGTAGCCATTGGAATAACATGCTCGATTGAAGTTGGTGGATGACCAATTATTTTTATGATGACGGGAACATTGCTATTGGGAAGCCTTAAGAAAATGGATAATGTTTACCCATCGTTTCAAATTCCATTGATTTCCTGTGTGTTCGGAGGTGACGATTTACCACTTACAATACTTGTGCAGCATTAGTGCTCGAAACTTTGCAAAGTGGACAATAATTTGCCTCCTATAATGATTTCCAATATTCTTTGACAAGCCTACTCTAATAAACAAATAATTTGATGCAATGCCTATAAACCCCCTGATTTATCACCACTCCAGCTTCCAAGGGTCCCTGGCTGTAATTTATCTGGATTTAACAACTGCCAGCGCTGTGAAACTTGTATCAGATTACATTTGAATGGATTAAAGTGTGCCTACTATCTCTTCACAGCTTAGTCTCTAACCTTACAAAACATTTTTATTGTGAAATATCGCGTTCTTATTCTTACACGATTCTTCCCTGGTGATGTGGTTTGACCTCTCATTAAGATTCAAGAATGGGTAATTTTTTAAAAATCATTTCAAATTGCAGCAGACAATGGATTTGAGAGCAACTAAATTTGCAATACAACTGAGCTGTCAAACCCGGCTGTCTTCACAAATTTGCCTCCATTATACACACTGATCTACAAGTCATCATGCCAAGAAGCATACTAAGAGGTCCACATCAGCACAGTGGTACAGCAGAAGAGCTTCTGCCTTACAGCGCCAGAGACCCAGGTTCGATCCTGACTACGGGGGGCTGTCTGTACTGAGTTTGTACGTTCGCCTTCTGACTGCGTGGGATTTCTCCGGGTGCACCGGTTCACTCCCTCTCCAAAGTCGTGCAGGTTTATAGGTTAATTGGCTTCAGTAAAATTGCAAATTGTCCCTTGTGTGTAGGATAGTGCTAGTATACGGGGGATCGTGTTCGGCACGGGCTTGGTGGGCCGAAGTGACTTTTTCTGCTCTGTATCTCTGAGGTCTAAAGCAGGTCCAATCTCAGTGCCGGCAATGTTGCGTGACTTTTCCCCATCGTTCTCACCACACTGCTGCATTCACCTCCAGCAAGTTCCCCACTGGAGTGGACCTAATGTCCAGGACAATTGCTTAAAACTGTTCAATCACTGTGGCCTCAAGAGAAATGGCAGTGCGTTCACCAGTGCCTTCATGCCAACTGAGAACCTTAAATTAATTAAAAACTGGAAATACTGGAAACACTCAGCAGGTCAAGCACAACATGTGGAAAGAGAAAAAGTTTAGCATTTTAGCTTTGGGACCGTTCATCAGAACCGGGAAAGTGAGAAAAACAAGAGAGACTTTAGAGGAGCAATGGTTAGAACAAGAGGAATATCTTCTGTCCTTAGTTCCTCTGAGAAATATCTATCCCCTAGTCTCCCTCTCCCCTGACTCTCAGTCTGAAGGAGGGCCTCGACCCAAAACATCACCTATTCCTTTTCTCCAGAGATGCTGCCTGACCCGCTGTGTAACTCCTGCATTTTGTGTTCATCTTCAGTGCAAACCAGCATCTGCAGTTCCTTTCTACACTGGAATATCTTTGTTTTGTTTTTAACTTTAAGCTAATCTTAACAGACATCTGACTGAATGTAAGGAATGACTAAACAAAGAATAACGAGACAGAGGTACAAGAGAACGCAGATGGTAGAATCTTGCGTAAAACACGAAATGCTAGAGGAACTCAGCAGGTCAGGCCGCATCTCTGGATGGAATAGACAGGCAATGTTTTAGGCTGGAACCCTTCTTCAGACTCACCATGGACTCTTTATTAGAGTCATAATCATGTTAAAATTCAGCAGGAATGCAATAATGCACAGATCATTTTCCAGTGATATTGACAAAGATAAATATTGGCCTGCACATGGTAACAACTCTCCGCTCCTCTTTAAAAGAGTGCTGTTGGATCTTTCACAGCCTTTTAAGAGAGCAGATGGGGTTTTGGTTCAACTTTTCATCCAAACGACAGTACACCATCCCATCAGTAAGCACAGAAGATTCGGCCAGGCCTTCTGTGTTCAATTTCTGAAGTGGGACCAGAACCCTGAAACATCTGACTCCGAGGCAAGAGTGGTCATCACTAAGCTACATGATGAAGAGCTTACTGTGTGTACCTACATGGGCATTCTATACATCTAACCCAGGCAGTGTAGATGTAAGGAGAAACATGAAGAGGCATGAGAAACTATTAGAACATGTGTGATTGGTTTAATAAACCAATTCTATGTATGTGCACATACACTCGTATATGTCAGATGTGCAAGTAATTCACTGTTTTCTTTATTGTTAAAAAAAACATATATTCACATAACCTAGAGATATAGAACAACAATCTTGCTCTTAACGTCAGTAAAACCAAGGAACTGATTGTTGACTTTAGAAGGGGAAAGCCAAGGATTCACAAACGATGTCTTCATACATTCATGAGTTCTAGGAGCAGAATTAGGCCATTTGGACCATCAAGTCTACTCAGCCACTCAATCATGGCTGATCTATCTTTCCCTCTCAACCCCATTCTCCTGCCTTCTCCCCATAACCCCTGACACCCGTACTAATCAAAGGGACAGTAATGGAGAGAGTCAAAGTCGTCAATTTCCTGGGCATGTGCATCTCTGAAGATTTGTCCTTGCACATTAATGCAATCATTAAGTAAGCCCATCTACGCCTCTACTTCTATAGATGTTTAAGGAGATTCGGTATGTCAACAAACACTCTCTTGAACTTCTACTGACTTACTCCAGCACTTTGAGATTTATGCAATAGTTTACATTTGATTCACGGTTAAGAAAACCATAACACATGAATAGCTTGGTAAGTGGCAGAATTGAGGAAACCATCACAAGATTCCAATTACTGGTAGCACACTCTCTGAGATGCTATGGGGAAAGCTAGTGATTATCAGATCCAGAGGCAGTTCTCATCAGAGGTGAGCCTGACCTTAGAGAACACACACTGAAATGTGTCAAGTGGTGGAATCGGCAAGTCTACAGGATTGCCGGTTCCATGTAACAGTGCAGGCGGCAGACACGGCCAAAACACACTGCGTCAAAGCAAACCGAGCATCATTTAAAACAGATAAACAAAGGCTGCTATTGCCGCGGAGGGTATCGTGCACTACTGACTGTGGTTCAGGCAAGAACAATTGTTACAAACGTGGTTTGTTTAAAGGTCCGGGATGCCAAAGCTTGTAAAATTAAGTATAAAATTGAGGAGATGGAATGGAAGAAAGAAATTAAAGGAAGACACTGTCACCATTGTCTTCATGTGAAGGAAGCAGTGATATAGGGAGTGTTTGCGATGTTTAATACAAAAGGAGCTGAGTTCACAAAGGAAGAACCGTTCATTGTTCAAACCGTCAGAGACTCCTCCTCACTCACCACATTCAAAACATCACTGAAGTCTCACCTGTTCAGCATTGCCTTCAACCACTGACCGTCACCTCACCTTCTGTCTCCTTTTTCTGTTCGTTTACTTATTTATCTATTTATTTTCTTCTCTATGTTCTAGTAATCCCTGTAAAGCGTCTTTGAGTGTTTGAAAAGTGCTATATAAATGTAATGCATTATTATTATTATTATTATTGTTGTCGTGAAAGTGATTGTTGGCGCTTCAAATGTTGAGCTTGACAACGGTACAATCCCCTGATGAACCAGACTCGAAACAACACCGCACCCGAAATTAAAAAGGCACTGAAGTGCTTAAGTTGATGATGTGGCAGTGAAGTACCAATGGGCGGTTTAAATCTTGCCTTCAGTAGTTTGCATGCGTTCCAGATCTGTCAGGAAGTGCAGGAGCTGGTTGGAAGAACGTCCCCTGGACTGGAAGAAAGTCATTGCATTGAGATGGGTGAGGCTGAAACATTACATGATACGAGAGAGTCATGAAGGCTTACACAGAGGAGCTGGGAATGTGTACTTTGGACATACAGCTTGGAAGCAGGCCCTTTGGCCCAGAAAGTCTGAACTGACTGGTGATCATACCGCACACTAGCACTATCCCACACACCAGGGACAATTTACAGAAGTCAATTAACCCACAAACCTGTACGTCTTTGCAGTGTCGGTGTCTAATGCAATGCAGCCAAAACTGGAGTCAGAAGCTGGCAGACGTCTCAGCAAATAAATATAATGGGCAGCACCCGTTAAAATATGACGAATTTGTGGAGATTGCAAACTGACTGTTAATCAAGTCTTGACTCTGGAACTGTATCCCATTCCGAGAATGCAAGACCTATTTACAGTTTTGTTTGGGAGAGCAGCAGGTGAGACGGGAGTCATGCACATCAACAGTGTTAGAGGATCGGTCCAAGAAGTCTCCGACTGTCATCAAATTTAACCGGGTACTCTGCGGAGTTTTTCGGTTGCACCTGCTATTATTCGTGGAAGAGTGCTGCAGGTCGCTGCAAACCTGGATGACTGGTTATGAGAGTCTCAAGACCAAAACGCATCTGAAATCAGGAAGTAGTATGGAGCAGAATGGAGGATGTCTAAAGAAACGTGTATGCCTTCTTTGGAAATGAAGTACAGGATTTAGGACACCACTTGGGTTGCTAAATGAACCAAGCCAGTTCAAGGGAACCAATGCTCCTGCCTCACTTAATGTAACTGAGCTAAAGGTAGATGTGGGATTGTTAAATTATCATAAATTCTTGTCAAATATAGCTATGCTCTTAGCTCTATTACAAGTCAAGTCGAGATTATTATCATGTGCACAAGTATGTTGAGGTTATGGCGAGTCTGGAGGCTTGTACTTTGTTAAAGAAGTTTATTGCGGCAGCAATATTCAATTACAAAGGATAACAAACGAGATTACAGACAACCATTAACTCAAACTGTTCACATCGAAGTTCTCTTCCCACTGCCTGGTTTTTGGGCCCCAAAACCACCACCTGACCTAGCTGGCCAATCAGCGGGTTCGACTCTCAGGACCAATCCCTATGGTCGCACCACCATGTGACCTTGCTGGCCAATCCGAGGGTTCGACTCTCAGGACCAATCCCTATGGTCGCTACAAGGTACAGGTATAATGAAAATCTTGCTTGCATCAGCATCACAAGCAGATAGATTCAGACGTACGTACACATCAACACAAACATTGAACATAAGTTACACTTATATTAGAGTGAAAGGAAACAGGCTACAAAAAAAAAAGATATTAACGCAGAGCACAATTGGCAAACGAGTCCATAGCAGTGCATGAGGTGGGCCCACAGTGTTCTGTTGCTGAGGTAAGCCAGTCGGTTCAAGAGCACCATGGTAATGGAAAAATAGCTGGTCTGGAATCTGGTGGTGTGGAACTTTAGGCCTCTGTTCCTGCTGCTCAACAACAACAGTGAAAAGCCCGGACGATAAGCATCCTTAAAGATGGATGTCCCCTTCTTGAGAGCCAGGTGGAGTCAGCATGTGAGACAGTTGTCGGACAAGATGCCAGCTGAAGAAAATCTAAATCATGTCATGCTCAACATCTGGGCAAACCAATCGTCTGTGTTTCCCATCACAAATTATACCATCTCTCTCTCAATCCCCACCCCCATCCATGTTCTTGAAACCCCTGAATACATAGGAAATAGCACCTGTTTCTATCTTCCTTTTGGAAAATAGAGCACAATATAAAAAAATGCACCTTATCAAATGTTATCTTGCAGAAATCATTAATAATGACTGAAATCAGCGTGTATTCTATTTCTGCAGTCTACTAAGATTGAGATTAGGTTACATTCAGATACATCAAGTCCCTCGCAAATATTGCAGGGTAAAAATTAATTTTAAACAAAATAAATTACTAAAACTGCTCATCAGCTCAGGAAATATATGTGGATATTTGCTGAGTAGAGTTGCATAGTGTTGGAAGAGGTGGTCTGTAATGTTCTGTTGCTGAGGTAAGATTAGGGTTGTGCAGGTCGGTTCAAAAACCCCATGCCTATAGCAAAGCAGCTGCTTCGAAATTTGGTGGTGTGGGATTTCAGGTCACCATACCTGCTGCCCACATTAGCCATGAGAAGAAAACATGGCCTGGACGGTGAGAATCCTTGGGTCCGCAGTGTTCTGTTGCTAAGGTAAGCCAGTCAGTTCAAGAGCCCCATGGTAATGGAAAAGTAGCTGTTCTGGAATCTGGTGGTGTGGAACTTTAGGCCTCTGTTCCTGCTGCTCAACAGTAACAGTGAAAAGCCCAGACGATGAGCATCCTTAAACATGGATGTCCCCTTCTTGAAAGCCAGGAAAAGTCAGCATGTGAGACAGTTGTCAGACAACATGCCAGCTGAGAAAATCTAAATCATGTCATGCTCACCATCAGGGCAACTCAATCTTGTGGGTTCCCCCATCACAAATTGTACCATCTCTTGCAATCCCATTCTCATCGCATCTTCTCGAGAGCTCCGAATACAAATGGCACCCGTTTCTGTCTTCCTTTTAGAAAATGGAGCACAAAAGAAAAACTGCACCTCATCAAATTAGGTGAGACAACTGTCGGACAAGACGCCAGCTGAAGAAACAGATCAATGACTTTTCATGAAAATCCCCTCCACAGGTGCCATCTAGCCTGCAGAATATTTCCAGCATATTCAGTGGTTTGCTCTTGAATTCCCTGTTAAAAATGAGCATTGCCAAAATTAGAGGATGAATCTTTAATGTGCCCACGTGATATTCCTTCAACTTCCATTTTAATGAAGCAATAAGCAGTTTATAGCAAATATTTTTACTGCCAGATGGAGGAACATCACATTAAAAAAATGAAAGAACCTATATTTACACAGCAGTTCCACATGTCCTGAGGCCAATCCATAGTTTCCCTTGAATGCAAAACAATTTTGTTTTGATTTATTTCATCAATGACAAAACATAACCAAAATATTAAAGTCGATACGAAAGCATTAATGACTTTTAAGGTACAAAATAATCATTACAGATAAACATGCAGCATATTCATAAAGCATCCGTGAAGTGCTTCCTGGCCTCTCAGGTGTCATTTTGATGTGGTTATGGCTCTATAATGTAGTACTGGCCAGGAGCTGTGTGTTCTTGATTCTGCGATATCTAATCAGATACTGAAATGGTGTAAGGAGGAACTGCAGATGCTGGTTTACACCGAAGATAGACACAAAATACTGGAGTTACTCAGCGGGTCAGGCAGCATCTCTCGAGAAAAAGAATAGGTGATGATTCGGGTCAAAACCCTTCTTTCGACTGAGAGTCAGGGAGAGGGAAACTAGAGAGATGGGAAGGTACAGAACAAAGCAGAGCCTGCACCGATGACTCAGTACGGTGGAGGCCACAATTGTCTGTGGATGGCTGGGGCAAGGTGATTACGAAGGGATACAAACAGTGAAATTAGCAAGACGACTAGGGTGGGGGAGGGACAGAGAGAGAGAGAGAGAGAGAGAGAGAGAGAGAGAGAGAGAGAGAGAGAGAGAGGAGAGAATGCAAGGGTTACTTGAAGTTAGAGAATCAAAATTCATGCCGCTGGGTTGTAAGCTGTCCAAGCGAAATGCTGCTGGATACACTAGTTGTAGTTTAGACCAGTAAATGTATTATTTATTTCTGGGCAACCACTTGCAATGTGGCAATGCTGTAACATCTAATAATGATCCGAAAGTTCAGTGTAATAATGATCCTGTTCACTTTCATCAAATGTTAGCCATTCATCTGAATGTATCTCACCCTCGGATGTAAATTTCCCCGGTGTGGGACGAATAAAGGAATATATTGTATGTCTACCAAAAGATAAAGAGATAGAAGATAGACACAAAATGCTGGAGTAACTCAGCGGGACAAGCAGCATCTCTGGAGAGAAGGAATGAGCGGCGTTTCAGGTCGAGTTCCTTCTTCAGACTGATGTCAGGGGAGTGGACGGGACAGAGATAGAATGCAGTCGGAGACAGTAAGACTGGTGGGAGAACTGGGAAGGGGGAGGGGATGGAGAGAGAGGGAAAGCAAGGGCTATTTGAAGTTAGAGAAGGCAATGTTCATACCGCTGGGGTGTAAGCCACCCAAGTGAAATATGAGGTGCTGTTCCTCCAATTTGTGCTAGGCCTCACTCTGACAATGGAGGAGGTCCAGGGCAGAAAGGTCAGATTGGGAATGGGAGGGGGAGTTAAAGTGCTGAGCAACAGGGAGATCAGATAGCTTAAGACGGACTGAGCGGAGGTGTCAGCGAAACAATCGCTGGTGTACAAAAGTACACAGCGGATACAGTAGATGGGGTTGGAGGAGGTGCAAGTGAACCTCTGTCTCACCTGAAAAGACTGCCGTAGTCCTTGGATGGAGTCGAGGGGGGAGGTAAAGGGACAGGTGTTGCATCTCCTGCAGTTGCAGGGGAAAGTACCTGGGGAGGGGGTGGTTTGGGTGGGAAGGGACGAGTTGACCAGGGAGTTGAGGAGGGGACAGTCTCTGCGGAAAGCAGAAAGGGGTGGAGATGGGAAGATGTGGTCAGTAGTGGGATCTCGTTGGAGGTGGCAAAAGTGTTGGAGGATTATATGCTCTATGTGACGGCTGATGGGGTGGAAGGTGAGGACAAGGAGGACTCGGTCCTTGTTGCGAATGGGGGGAGGGGGAGCAAGAGCACAGCTACGGGATATCAAGGAGACCCTACTGAGAGCCTCATCTATAATGGAAGAGGGGAACCCCCGTTTCCTAAAGAATGAGGACATCTTCGATGATCTACCATGGAAAACCTCATCCTGGGCGCAGATGCAGCATAGATGGAAGAATTGGGAGAAGGGGATAGAGTCTTTACAGGAAGCAGGGTGGGAAGAAGTGTAGTCCAGATAGCTATGGGAGTCAGTAGGTTTGTAGTAGATGTCGGTCAATAGGTTGTCTACTGTAATGGAGACGGTGAGATCCAGAAACAGTAGGGAGATAGATGTCAGAGGTGGTCCAAATGAATTTGAGTGCAGAATGGAAATTAGTCATGAAGTTGATGAAGTCAGCGAGTTCTGCATGGGTGCAGGAGGTAGCACCGATGCAGTCGTCAATGGAGTGGAGGTAGAGTTCGGGGATGGGGCCAATGTACGCATGGAACAGTGATTGATTGACGTACCCTACAAAGAGGCAGGCACAGCTGGGGCCCATGCGAGTGCCCATAGCTACGCCTTGGATTTGGAGGAAGTGGGAGGAGTCGAAGGAGAAGGTGTTGAGGGTAAGGACCAGCTCTGCTAGGCGGAGGAGAGTGTTAGTAGACAGAAATTGGCTGGATCTGTGGTTGAGGAAGAAACGGAGGGCTTTAAGACCTTCCTGGTGGGGGATGGAGGTGTAGAGTGACTGGACATCCATGGTAAAGATGAGGGAGTGGGGCCTGGTAAACGGAAGTCATTGAAGAAACGAAGAGCATGTGAGGTGTCTTGGACATCTGTAGGGAGGGATTGGATCAGGGGGGGATAGGATGGAGTCGAAGTATGTTTAAGAATTCAGTGGGACACACTCCAAAGATGTGCAGGTTTGTGGGCTAATTGGCTTGGTACGAATGCAAAATTGTCCCGAGTGTGTTTAGGATAGCATTAGTGTGCGGGGATCGCTGGTCAGGGCGGACCTGGTGGGCCAAAGGGCCTGTTTACACGCTGTATCGCTAGACTAAATTTACCTTGTCTATTGTTTTATTCTTCCGGATTTATTCATTTACTTAGCCTTTACTTACCGAATGCAAGTGCTTCGGTTATAATGCTATAATAAGGATTATTCTGTCATCATGAAGTTCAGAGTTAGTTTGATTGATTGCAACGATTTCTTGGAGTAAATTGGTGTGAATATCCCCAGGGGTCACAGCATCACACCACCGTATTTCTCCTGTTCTGTTTGGCAGCTCGAATGGTGCTTCCCTCAACTGATTAAACACCAAGATTCTCACATTTGCTTTTGCAATGTAGATTGTGATGCAGTTGCATAAATTACCATTCCAATACCAAAAGGACAAGTGCCAGGAATATCTTTCCTTCATTAGGCTTCTGGCAACAGAATGCAAATAAAATTGAAGATTATACCGTTCAAGTCAAGCAACAAATAACGCTTGCAGTTCTGTGCAAATTGAGAACACTGCAACAAGGGAGATATTTCACAGATCGAAGCACAGGTTTGTGATTTTTAGAGATTACAGGAGATTTATTCAGGACAGGTATAAGTTAATAGAACTTTCTGCGGGCTAAATAATATAGCCACATTTCATTGCTTTGCTAGATTCCAGACAAGCCATAAACAGCACTTATAGACCTCCATGATAACTAGTACACAGCCACCATACAAGCCTTGGCAAAGAAAATTATTTGCATTTGAAATTAAGGCTTAACTATAAGAATGTCACACACTGTGTGGTGGTAAAATGATATTGAAAAAGACTTTGCAATATTATTGTTTTATAAACAAGTGCTTTACTCTTAGTATTTGATTACGTGGAAATCATAACTTGGCATTGGTAATGATATTGAAAGGAACCAGTCTCGACACCTGGTTTCAAAATAAGTAGAAACGACCATATCAACAACCACTCTTCAGGGCAGAGATAAATATTAAATTCCTTAGCCAGAGGCAGAAGCTCATTTCTAAATGTTCTTGATTCATTTTCATGATCTAGGTCATGCTGGCAATGGCAATATTTATTGCCCACCCCTAATTGTTCCCGAGAAGGTGGCAGTGAATCACCTTTCGAAACAGCACAGTTCTTCTGGCAAAAATAATTCCTACACTGTCTTCGGAAAGAAGCTCCATGGTTTGGACTCAGTATTGATGAAAGGCTGGTGATACATTTCCATGTGAGGATGGAGAGCAGCTTGGATGTAAACCTGCAGGTGGTGATGGACCATGTGTGGGTTTTGGTTATCGATCGAGGTGGTAAAGGTGGCAGGGTTGGGCAGTGATATCAGAGTAGCCTGGCCAAGTAACAGCAGTACAATTTGTAGATGGTATGTGCTGCAGCCACAGGGTGCTGTTGGTAAAGGGAATACATGTTTAGGGTGGAGGATGGAGTGCTAGACAAGCAAACTGCTGTGTACAAGGTCATAAGATCATGACATAGGAGCAGAATTCGGCCATTCGGCCCATCGAGTCTGCACCGCCATTCGATCAAGGCTGATTAAACCTTGAAATCAGCTGCCACTCTATCCATCAGACAAATGGAAAGCCAAGTTAAACTAATCTCCTCTGCCATATCTCTCAATTCCATGTGCCCATTTAAAATGCTATTAAATGTTGCGATTATATTTGCTCCCACAACCACCTATATACATTCCAGGCACGTGCCATTCTCTGTGTAATAACGACTTGTACTGTACATCTTCCTCAGATTTCCCCCCTCTCGTATTTGAGATTTCCACCCCCAGAGAAAGGTTCGGACTGTCTACCCTATCTCTGCTTCTCAAAATATTGTACATTCCATCAGGTCTCCACTCAGCCTCTACTGCTCCACAGAAAACTATCTAAGTTTTCCCAACCTCCTCATTGCATTAACCGAGGAAAGCAGATGCTGGTTAATACACAAAAGGACATAAAGTGTTGGAGTAACTCAGCAGGACAGGCAGCATCTCTGGAGAACATGGACAAGTGACGTTTCGAGTCGAGGCTCTGAGTGGATGTAGAGAGGATGTTTCCGAGGGAGAGTCTAGGACCAGAGAGCACAGCCTCAGAATAAAAGAACTTACCTTCGGGATCGAGATGAGGAGGAATTCCTTAAGCCAAAGGGTGATAAATATGTGGAATTCATTGTCACGAACGGCGGTTGAGGCCAAGTCATTGGGTACTTTTAAAGCGGAGATTGATAGGTTCTAGATTAGTAAGGGTGTCAAAGATTATGAGGAGGAGGCAGGAGAATGGGGTTGAGCGGGAAAGATCGTTCAGCCATGATCGAATGGGTGGAGCAGACAATGGGCCGAATGGCTTCATTCTGATCTTATGTCTTATGAACTTACCCATAGAAGACAGAGAGGGTAGTGGTGGAAGGCTCTTACTCTGGCTGGAGGTCTGTGACCAGTGGTGTTCTGCAAGGATGTGTGCAGGGACCTCTGTTTTGTGCGATAGATGGGTTGATTAATAAGTTTGTAGATAACACCAAAATCAGTGGAGTTGCAGACAATAAGGAAGGCTGCCATATGATACAATGGGATTCAGATCAGTTCCATACACAGGTGGAGAAATAGAAGATAGAGTTTAATCCAAGCAAGTGTGAGGTGGCGTACTTATTGGAGGTCATTGGTAATGGTAAAGTATACATCTTCATATCTCTGAGGATGGACACAGAATGCTGGAGTGGCTCAGCGGGATGGTCAGTGTCTCTGGGGAGAGGGAGTGGGTGACTTGAAGGTCGAGACCCTTCCTCAGACAGTGGGGGGGGCGGGGGATCTCAACCCGAGGCGTTGTCCGTTCCTTCTCTCCAGGGGTGCTGCCTGCCCTGCAGGGTGGCTCCGGCTTTTTGTGTCCATCTCCAGTGTAAACCAGCATCTGCAGTTCCTTCCTACATCTTCCATATCTCTAGTGCCCCTCTCCCTGAACTCTCAGTCTCAACCCGAAACGTCACATATTCCCTTTCTTCAGAGATGCTGTCTGACCCACTGAGTTAGTCCGGCTTTTTGTGTCTATCTTTGGTTTAAACCAGCATCTGCAGTTCCTTCTTACAACAACATTGATGTACAGAGGGATCTTGGGGTCCAAGTCCATAGTTCCGTGAAAGTGACAACACAAGTAGATAGAGTGGTAATGAAGGCATGCGGTCGGTGTGCTTTCCTTTGTCAGTCGAGGCATTAAGTATATGAGTTAGGAAGTCATGTTGCTGCTTTATAAAACATTGTTTACCCCTCAATTGAAGAATTATGTGCAGGAAGAATGTAAAAGCTAAGGAGAGAGTGTAGAAGATGATTTCCAGGATGCTGTCTGGACTAGAGGGTATTAGAAGGTATTCGCTATCAGGAGAGTTTGGACAATCTTGACTGTTTTTCCACAGCATTGAATTATTTAAAATTCTATTAATGATAGAAATATTTAAAAATTATAAGAGGCATAGATTTGGTAGGCAGTCAGTGTAGGAAAATAACTGCTGATGCTGGTACAAATCGAAGGTATCACAAAATGCTGGAGTAACTCAGCGGGTCAGGCAGCATCTCTGGATTCAGGTCAAGACCCTTCTTCAGACTGATGTGAAGACATCAGTGACACATCAATCTGAAGAAGGGTCTCGACCCGCAACGTTACCCATTCCTTCTCTCCAGAGATGCTGCCTGATCCGCTATTACTTCAGCATTTTGTGGTAGGCAGTCAGAACCCCTTTCCACCTAGGTGGAAATGTCAAAGACTTGAAGGTCTAGTTTTAAAGTCAGAGATGGAAAGTTTAAAGATGAGTTGGGTACGTTATTTTTCCCCACAGACAGTATGTGTCTGAACAATAGCTCTGTTTAAGAGGCTTTTAGATAAGCATGGGTATGCAGGGAATAGATGAATATGGGTCACAGCCAGGCAGAGTAGATTAGTTTAACTTGTCATTGCATTCGGTACAGACACAATGGGCCGAAGGGCCTGTTCCTCTGCTATACAGTTCTGTGTTCTTTGTTTTATTTCTCAATTGTACAGCAAGTGGAAATCTGAAAAAATATATAAAAAACACTAGCAATATTTAGCAGATCAAACAGCCATTGTGAAGAGAAAGCCACGATTAATGGTTCAGGGCAATGAAACATTAATTTTATTGGAAATTAAGCTCTCTCAATGAGATGCTGCCTGGCCAACTGCACGTGTTGTTTTTATTCTGGCACGTAACATAAACCGGGATTTTCATCAATTTTAAAATATGCTCTCGTGATGTGCTCTAGTTACGTACCAAGTTAATTATCGGGGAAAACCTGGACTGTAATACATGCGGCAGATTGGTAAATTCGCCAAGCTGCCTGCTGATTTTCTGAAGAAGGGTCTCAACCTGAAACGTCACCCATTCCTTCTATCCAGATACGCTTCCTGTCCGGCTGCGTTACTCCAGTATTTTGTGTCTATCTTTACTGATTTTCTAGTTCATAGTGATCTCCAGGCAAAGCTCGGCGATCGTTTCGCTCAACACCTTTGCTCAGTCCGCCTTAACAAACCTGATCTCCCGGTGGCCCAGCACTTCAACTCCCCCTCCCACTCCCCGTCTGACCTTTCTGTCATGGGCCTCCTCCATTGTCACAGTGAGGCCCACCGCAAATTGGAGGAACATCACCTCATATTTCGCTTGGGCAGCCTGCAACCCAGCGGTATGAACATCGATTTCTCTAACTTTAGATAGCTCCTCTGTCCCTCTCTTCCCCTCCCTTCCCCTCCCCCTTCCCAGTTCTCCCACTGTCTTCCTGTCTCCAACTACATCCTTTCTTTGTCCCGTCCCCTCCACTGACATCAGTCTGAAGAAGGGTCTCGACCCGAAACGTCACCCATTCCTTCTCTCCTGAGATGCTGCCTGACCCACTGAGTTACTCCAGCTTTTTCTGATACCTTCCAGGCAAAGTAAAGTTTATCCTATTTTTACATTATACCACTATCGCCACCTTCAATGTGTTTACCTTCTTATGCAGAAGAACATTTAATACCTGTGTAACCATTTAAAAGATTATTAATATGAAAACACCACCAATCCTGATGCCCTTAAATAAAACGTTACTGATTTTATTCCAATGGCAAGATATTTTTATATGCTCTTTAGTACACTTCAAAGTTAGTGCCTGACATACATGGTGCAGTAATTACCCAGAATTATTTTTAAACTATTTTTTCCTGAAAAATCAATAATCAGAGCATACTTAGTGCTTAAACCAGAAGGCCAATTGCATCATAATCTTTGAACAAGATTGTAACAGATGATTTACCATGAGTAACTACTGCAGGATGGGGGATTGCAACATATAAGTGGACAGTGAAGGATATGCTGCATTACTTCTTGTCTCCTCTACTGCTGTGGTTATGCAGTGAATCTGCTGTGTGGTGATGTACCATTTTATTTTGCTTCTGGTGCCAATAAATTGCATTATGACAATTATTTATCACTCATTCTTATCTTCGCCAAGATAGCTGGATGATCAGCCATGATCATATTGAATGGCGGTGCAGGCTCGAAGGGCCGAATGGCCTACTCCTGCACCTATTTTCTATGTTTCTATGTTTCTATGTAAGATACATCAAGGCATTGAAAACATGGATGTTCATGGCATTTTCCCCTGGGTAGGAGTGTCTAAAACAAGAAGGAATTGGTTCAAGTTGAGAGGGGGGGGGGGGACATTTAAAAGGAACCGGGGGGGGGGGGGGGGTGGGGGGCAATATTTGCCACACAGAGACTGGTGGGGATGAAGAACAAGCTGCCAGATGAAGCTGTAGGGTCGGGAACAACTACAACATTTAAAACACATTTAGGCAGGTGCATGGATAGGTCAGGATAGAGGGAAATGGGCCAAATACAGCCAAATGGGACGAGCTCAGATGGTCGAGGTCCTTGATCAGCCTGGATGAGTTGATATGAAGGGCCTGTGTCCATGCTGTATAACTCTGACTCTGTGCCCAACTGACATTCAGTGTATATCATTTGTAGCCCAGTTGGCAGCATTCGTGGCTGCTAAGTTAGAAGATTCTGGGTTTATTCCACATCAGAGACTGGAACCTAAACGTGTAGGAGGAAACTGCAGATGCTGGTTTAAACTGAAAATGGACACATAAATGCTAGAGTAACTTAGCGGGACAGGCAGCATCTCTGCAGAGAAGGAATGGGCGATGTTTCCGGTCGAGACCCTTCTTGGTCTCGACAAGAAGCTGAACGTTGTACTCGTGCTTTACTGCATCAATTCTTCACTCTTCCAGTGCCCTCACGTGTCCAAGCATTCCACGCCAGTATCCAAGGAGCAGGGAGGTTATTTCTGGAACCAGGTCACTACCAATCCACAAAGAACATCCCCGAAATGATATTCTTTCTCATTGATTCAGTTTCGCCTTTAGAGGCTGTATTTCCTCTGCTACAACGCAGAGTACATGTTCAAAACTTCTTATTTGGCTATCTCAATCCCCATGGGATGACTGGAGGCTACAAAATGCACTTGAAAATTAAGTGGTTTTCCTTCCTAACTGATCCTAATTGGAAAAAATTGCGTTATGGGGGGGGGGGGGATTTTTTAGGTCAAGGCTGTGGAAGATCTCTCATTCTAAATCACTTGGAATAAATGAATATTAAAAAATTGCTGATGCAGAAAATATTATGGTGGCACGGTGGTGCAGCGGTAGAGTTGCTGCCTTACAGCGCCAGACACCCGGGTTCACCTGAAACCCAACAACCAGTCAAATTTAAACAGCCTCTTACACTGCCTTGAGGACATAAAATGTTGGATGGCACAGAACTTCCTCCAATTAAATGAGAGCAAGTCTGAGGTCATCCTATTCGGCCCCCCCGACTCCATCAAATCGATAACAGGCAGTCTTGGAAGCCTATCCTGCCTAGTCAAACCGCATGTCAAAAACCTCGGCATGATATTTGCCTCGGCATTAAAATTTGATAAGCAAGTCAACGCTGTGGTAAAAGCCAGCTTCTTCCAACTTCGTACCATAGCTAAAATCAAACCTTTCCTCCAATTCGACGACACAGAAAAAATCATTCACGCTTTCATTTCCTCCCGCCTACACTACTGCAACTCCCTATACACTGGGATCAGCCAATTTTCCCTGTCCCGCCTGCAACTGGTCCAAAACGCCGCAGCGAGACTCCTGACGGGTACCCGTAAAAGGGACCACATCACCCCGATTCTGGCCTCTCTCCACTGGCTCCCTGTACGGTACAGAATCAACTTCAAGCTCCTCCTATTCACGTATAAAGCCCTAAATGGACATTCCCCCCTACATCAAAAATCTTCTAACCCACCTCTCTAACTCCAGGTCCCTCAGGTCGGCCGACTTGGGGCTACTCACTATCCCACGGTCTAGGCTTAAGCTCAGGGGTGACCGTGCTTTTGCGGTTGCAGCTCCTAGACTGTGGAACAGCATCCCTCTCCCCATCAGAACTGCCCCCTCCATCGACTCCTTTAAGTCCAGGCTCAAAACCTATTTCTACTCCCTAGCGTTTGAGGCTCATTGAGGAGGCGATGTGAACTGTTTGCGTGCTACTGTATGTTTCATTTTTTTTCCTTAGTACCTAATCAGATGTACAGCACTTTGGTCAACGTGGGTTGTTTTTAAATGTGCTATACAAATAAAATTGACTTGACTTGACTTGACTTCAATCCTACGTACGGGTGATAGACACAAAATGCTGGAGTAACTCAGCGGGACAGGCAACATCTCTGGAGAGCAGGAATGGGTGATGTTTCGGGTCAAGACCCTTCTTCAGACTGATCAATGGGTGACGTTTCGGGTTGAGACCCTTCTTCAGACTAACCACGGGTGCTTGTCTGTACGGAGCTTGTATGTTCTCCCCGTGACCTGCGTGGGTTTTCTCGGAGATCTTCAATTTGCTCCCACACTCCAAAGACGTACAGGTTTTTTTAGGTTAACTGGCTTGGTATAAACATAAATTGTCCCTGGTGTGTGTAGGATAGTGTAAATGTGCGGGGAGCGCTGGTCGGTGTGAACTCGATGGGCCGAAGGGCCTGTTTCCGCACTGTATTTCCAAACTAAACTTGAAATAAATATATAAAATGTGGAAAATATTGATCTTCTGTTTCCATTAATTTCTGATTTTTAATTACTAGATCAGAGATGTAGTTTCATTAACAACATAGAGAATAATAAAATCATAAAATATTATGATCTGTCTCACAAAGAGCTATAAGGGTAGCGGATATGAACACAAGGCACCTTTAATACCGCAGCAGTATCAGTAACACAGGTTCAATCCTGAACACCTGTCTGTGTAGATTTGACACCTTCACCTGTGACAACAAAGGTTTCCTCTCGGTCTTCTGCTTTCCTCCATTACAGACGTGCAAGGTGAAAGGATCATTGTCCCTAAAGTGCAGGTAGCTAGTACGATCCAAGGGAAGTTCACGTGGAAAAAAGATAGACACAAAAGGCTGGAGTAACTCAGTGGGTCACACAGCATCACTGGAGAAAAGGAATAGATGACGTATCAGGTCAAGACCCTTCTTCAGACAAAATGGGATGAGTGCAATTAGTGGCTTAATGGTTAGCTTGGCAGTGCACTGAAGGGACTGTTTTCATACTGTGTAGTTCCATGGCCCCATGACTCAGGGAGATCAGTAAAAGAAGGGACATAAATTTAAGGTAATTGCAGAAGGATTAGCAAAAGTAGTTGCGAAAAGTAGTATTTCACTCAGTCTGTAAAGCGGCATAGTGGCAGCACTGATGGGGGCTGCTGCCTCACAGTGCCAGAGACGCAGGTTCGATCCTGATCCTGGATGCTATCTGTGCAGAGTTTGCACATTCTCCCAATGACATCTGGCTGCTCCAGTTGCCTTCCAAATCCCAAAGACAGACGAGGTTTTTGCTTAATTTGGCCTGTCTAAAATGCCCCTGGTATGTAGAGGATGCCAAAGTGGTTTATCATCAAACTATTGCAAAAGAGTGATAAATGATCGGCATGGACTCAGTGGGCCAAAGGGCCTGTTTCCACGCTATATCTTTCAATATTTCAGAAGTGGTAGGGAGCTGGATCCTCCTGCTGAAAAGGCTGATGAATGCAGAAATCTTCACCACATTGAAAAAGTATCTGGAGAACTATGATCTACAGCTATGAACTAGGGGATGAAGTGGAATTAATTGAAAATTCATTTTTGGCCCGCATGCACCTGATAGGATGAATGGCCTTCTGCCGTGTTATATCCTTCAGTGATTGTCTGAAAATAGATGCCCGTAATCCACTTAGCCTGATTTCCATAGACCTCAATGGCCCCTAAAACTGGACATGGTGTGGAACGGGCAACAAATATCAGAATAGATATTTAGAACATTGAAAAGTACCAGGTAAAAATCTCATCTGCATGCACCTGATCCATATTCCTCCATTCCCTGCATATCCATGTGCCTGTCTAAGAGTCTCTTAAACGCCACTCTCATATATGACTTCACCATCACCCCTGGCAGCGTGTTTCTGGCACCCACCACCCTCTATGTAAAAAAACATGCCTGGCACGGTCTCCTTTAAACTTTGCCCCCATCACCTTAAAGCTATGCCCTATAGCCTTTGCCAATTTCACCAAGTCAAGTCAAGTCAAATTTATTTGTCACATACACATACACAATGTGCAGTGAAATGAAAGTGGCAATGCCTGCGGGTTGTGCACAAAAAATAATTACAGTTACAGCATATAAATAAAGTTAATAAGTTACTATTAGTGTCGACAAAAATTTAGCCTCTGGGGTTATAAAAGTTGACAGTTCTGATGGCCTGTGGGAAGAAGCTCCGTCTCATCCTCTCCGTTTTCACAGCGTGACAGCGGAGGCGTTTGCCTGATCGTAGCATCTGGAACAGTCCGTTACTGGGGTGGCAGGGGTCCCTCATGATCTTGCTTGCTCTGGATCTGCACCTCCTGATGTATAGGTCCAGCAGGGGGATGAGTGTAGTTCCCATGGTGCGTTCTGCCGAACACACTACTCTCTGCAGGGCCATCCTGTCCTGGGCAGAGCTGTTCCCAAACCAGACTGTAATGTTGCCGGACAGGATGCTCTCTACAGCCCCAGAGTAAAAGCAATGAAGGATCCTCAGAGACACTCTGAATTTCCTCAATTGTCTAAGGTGGTAAAGGCGCTGCTTAGCCTTACCCACCAGTGTGGCAATGTTCTCTAGTCTTTCTCATCTCCACACTGGGAAGAAGGTTCTGACTGTCTACGCTATCTATGCATCTCATAGTTTTGTACCTCTGTCAGGTCTCCCCTTAATCTCCAGCATTCTTGAGAAAACAATGTTACAGAATTGACAGATTCTGCTGCAATCCTCCCAGGGTTGAATTTCACCCTTTGTTCTTTTTGCATGAAACATCATTGGAAAAATGTACGACTATAAGTCAACTTTACAGTTTACCGTGCACTGGAATGTGCTTTTAAATTACTTCCCAAGAAGTCAACCATTTTATATGAACTGGTAAAATGCATTTTGAAATAATTTATTCTTGTGCACTTATCCCAGTTTGAGCCCTCATTCGAACGCGATTGAACCTCAAATTGAACTGATGCACTCTGATAGAAGTAGATATTTCTGATGGGGTGATAATATGGCATTGCTGCTTCTGGTGTTGCTGGCTAAGACATTGGGCATTAAACAAACAAGATCCCAGGTCCAACCCTTCATCCATTTTAAGCTTAGGGATGGGGTTCTGAAATTGGACCTACCACAACCACAGAGCAGTGCTGAACTACTATCCACCTCTGATAATCCTCGGACCATCCTTGATCAGACTTTGCTGGCTTTATCTTGCACTAAACGTTATTCCCTTACCATGGATCTATACAGTGTAAATGGACCGATTGTAATCATATATTGTCTTTCTGCTGACTGGTTAGCACACTGTACCGCGGGACACGTGACAATAAACTAAACTAACCTGAGATTGGTGAAACAATAATAAACACGTGCTTCAATTTCAAGTTCACCTTTGGAAAGTGGAAGCAAGGGGATGTCAAATGAAAGCAGTTTTTATGTGATGCTCCATTATTATCTGTCTAAGCTTGCTATAGGTGTATGGATAACTTTAGCAAGGTAACAACACTTTTTTTTTTAAACCAGCAGACGAGAAGGAGCACAAACTAGAGGAACTGGTAAATCACTGAAAATGTATTGGCAGAAGATGTCTTGTACTGGTGACCTCAGTCCTATCTTTCTCACTCGAGTAACCATGGGCAGGAGAAACCGAGAGGAAATTTTGAGACAATAAGCTGCATGATTTTTCTAATCTGCATAAATCAGCCTAAACTACTCACCTGAAAGTCAACCATACTGCAGGTGCAGGGACCATGAAATAAAAACGGAAAATGGGAAGGAGACTCAGCAGGTCAGGCAGCATATTGACAGAAATACTTCATCTTTCATCACAAATTGCAGTTACTGTGGATGGTAAATTAATTTTAACATTCATTTTGCAGGAAAGTGAACAAGATCTCTTTGCATTTAATGAAATCTCTCTGTACTAACTTTCAACCTTACAACCAGTCATTCCATAGTATTCCATCACCGATTCATATGGGAAGCATAGTAACATATAATCAGACTGTATTCAATTCCTTAATATTTCCAAACCTTGTGTTAGTTCCGTCAACCACTTCCACTTTATCCTTGAAAGAATGCTATAAAGCTATTGTTTTTAAAATTATATTCAAAATGTCACATTTTTTTCATTTTGAATAAAATTATCTCTTCAAAAATTGTGTAAAATAAGCACATGCAATGTGTCTATTCACAGATGTAAACTTTAAAGAATCTACCCAGCCTGCCCAAGCATCTTCTTGGAAGATTCCAAGTGTTTTAAATGCACAAGATCGATTGTATATAATGCACGTCATATAATCCACAAACAAATTCACAAATTATTGTACACAATCCACGCAGCAACTAATGTTTATCTTATCTACTCCTACAATGTCAAACGGGTCAACATGGATGTTACATTTAAATAACTTTCTTTACTTGTATAGATAAGCAGATGACAAAAAGAAAGACATGGGATGAACTGCGATGGTGAACAACTGTATTTATTCACAAAATGCTGGAGTAACTCAGCAGGTCAGGCAGCATCTCAGGAGAGAAGGAATGGGTGAAGTTTCGGGTCGAGATCCTTCTTCAGACTGATGTCAGGGGGGCAGGACAAAGGAAGGATATATGTGGAGACAGGAAGACAGAGGGAGCAGTCTCTGCGGAACGCAGAAAGGGGAGGGGATGGGAAGATGTGGCCAGTGGTGGGGTCCCGTTGTAGGTGACGGAAATGTTGGCGGATGATTTGTTGGATACGCTGACTGGTGGGGTGGAAGGTGAGAACTGAACAAATGTGATTAGGACTATCTGTTCACCTAAAGGATTTAAAAAAAAAACATTTACTAATTTTACCAAGGTACCTAATCATGTTTTCTATCTGTTTCTGTGCTTGATATGTTGGAACGTTATTCAGGAAGCATCATTCCCTTGAAAATAATTGTTTTATTCAGAATTACTCATTTTCTTGAGCAGAACAGTGCAATTAAAACATCATATTTAAGTCATTTTCATGACTTTCATTATCATCCATCAGCAATACGCTCCCCAAATGACATCTTTAAAACTGATGGAGTGAAGACTGATCAAATCCACATGGAGTTCATCTCTTCATAACGGTCCACTTCCATAATTGAAGTAAGTATTGCATTTTTCTCTCCATTATGTGTGAAGATTAATTGATTTCCCAAAAATACACTTCTATCTACTGTGTAACCAGGTCATGTCTAGTTTTGAGATGCAGAGCAGAAACCACCAAACCCGTGCACACTAACCCTGTCCTACACACTAGGGACAATTTACAATTTTACCAAGCCAATAAGCGAGTCGGTATCTTGACTGCTCATGCCCAGGTCATAGGTCACTCGTGCTAAACATTCTCGCCGGCTGAGCTGCTGCGTGTATACACACCTGCATTTCATCCGTGTTTTCCAGTTTTGCTTCTTCGAGGTAAGAAAATACTGCTTTCAAAACTATTAACTAGATGTATTTATGGTTCATTTTGTACAAAACTACAATGATTTTATAGGTTTTATCGCTTTATGCTTCGGTGAGTGAGCGAGATCGTGACGATGAATAACAAGCATTGGATAGTTTTAATCAGTATTTGACATTCTAATTTTCTGTTATAATCTCGTGATTGTATAAATTAGATCAATATACTTGCATCTGGAAAATAAGCGAGTTTGGTATCTCGCTTCTTCAGACTTCTGAAGAAGGGTCTCGACCCAAAACGTCACCCATTCCTTTTCTCCAGAGATGCTGCCTGTCCCGCTGAGTTACTTCACCATTTTGTGTCTGTCATTTATGGGGTAGCTATGTGCAAAGATGTGGCTGTGGCCCTTACTTTATACCTCAAAAATGTTTTACTGTAAAGTGCTTCAGATTCCAATGATTAACTTCGATCAAAGTGCAGAAAATTGGGCAAGATGTAAAATGGGCAGCCCATTTCGTAGATCCTGGAGATTTGCTTCTTCGAGGTAAGAAAATACTGCTTTCAAAACTATTAACTAGGTGTATATCCTGCAGAGAACCCACACAGGTCACGGGGAGAACATACAAACTCCCTACAGACAGTACGCACAGTTTGGATCGAACACAGGTCTCTGGCGCTGTAAGGCAGCAACTCTACTGCTTACTGGTCATGTTACAGCATCCTTAATGGAAAGTTAAACACAAGTACATGTACACAAGAAATAGGAGCAGGAGGAAGTTGTATGCCTTGTGCATGCTCTGACATTTAGTGTGATCATAACTGCTCTTTTACTTCAAGTCCACTTTCCTGCATTACTCCAGATCCCTTAATATCTATAAATCCATCTTTCTCTCTCTCTCGAACATACTTAGTAACTGAACATCGCCCAGCCTTCTTGGGCAGTGAATTCCAAAGATTGATAGCCCTCTGACTGAAGAAACTTCTCATCTCTATTTGTGTGAACCTTTTTTTCTTTTTTCAAACCCCGACCTACAATTATCGATACTTCATCCAGAAGAAAAATCAACTCTGTATATCTTTTTTCAAGTCCTTAGGAATTTTTAATATTACAATAACCTCATTCTTCTAAACTCAAGGAAGGATCAATCCAGTCTGTTGAATCTCTCATAACACAAAAAAACACTATCCCAGGGATCAATCTGATGAACTCTCAATTAACGGCATCAGTCGCAAGTATATCTAAAGTGGTAAGACCAGACCTGTGCATATTTCAGGTCTCACCAAGGCATTACATAAATCGTGCAAGATGTGTTTTCTCTTATAACTAAAGCATCTTGCAATAAAGTCCAACATAGCATTTGTTCTCTTTATTGCTTTCTGTACACGTAAGCTAACATTTAGTAATTTGTGTGTAAGGATACCCTGACCTTTCTGACATTTGTGTGCAAGGATACCCTAGTTCTTTCCTACACACGGATCAGATGTTAGATGACACTAACATCTTTCAATTTTTCACCATTTCAAAAAGTTGTCTTTTTCTGTTTTTGACCAAAGCGCGTGACTTCACATTTTTCCCACATAAGCCATCATCCATCAGCCCCATCTTTTCCCATTGATCTAGCCTATCAATATCCCTCTGAAGGCTTACTGCATCCTCCTCACAGACCAACTTACCACCCAGCTTGGTATCATCTGCAAACCTGGGTATATTACACTTGATCCTATTGTTCAAATCATTGACATAGATTATGAACAACTGAGAATAGACACAAAAAGCTGGAGCGGGACTGGCAGCCTCTCGGGAGAGAAGGAATGGGTGACCTTTCGGGTCGAGACCCTTCTTCAGACTGATTAGGGATAAGTGAAACAAGAGATATAGATGGTGATGTTACTAGCAATGGCCTGTTTCCTTTATCATCGTTACTTTTTTCCATATCTTTCATTCATTGTTCTTTATCTCTCCACATGGGAGGTGTTACATGTCCCACTGAGTTACTCCAGCTTTGTGTGTCTATCTTCGGTTCAAACCAGCATTTGCAGCTCCTTCTTACACATGAACAACTGAGATCCCGATACTGATCTCTGCCATTCTCCAAAAATCACTCCTTGCCCCAACTGGAAAATAGCTTGCTATTCCCACTCTTTGCTTTCTATCCATGAACCAATTGCCAATGCACAACTGTAAATTATGCCCAATTGCAAGTGTTTCTTTTGCTAATCTCACTCAAGGCACCTTCCTGAAGGCCTTCTGAAAGTCTAAAAGCATTAACTGATTTGTTGGTTACCTATACATGGCTTTCATAACTTCTGCCCAAGCCTATATTAATTTTACAAACACATTGTTACCACTTCCTTAGCACCCTTCTACTGGTGTCAAGCCAACTGATCTGTGGTTCCTTATATTGAAGATAGACACAAAAGGTGGGGGAGTAACTTAGCAGATCAGGCAGCATCTCCAAAGAAAAGGAATAGGTGACATTTTGGGTCGAGACCCTTCTTCAAACTGAGAGTCAGGGGAAAGGGAAACGAGAGATATAGATGGTGAAATAGAGAGATGTAGAACAAATGAATGAAAGATATGCAAAAAAAGTAATGATGATCAAGGAAACAGTCCATTGTTGGCTGTGGGCTAGGTGATAATGAGATACACAGATAATGAAACTCAACAGGACAGCTGTGAAACTAGTAAGATGATTATGGTGGGGGAGGGATGGAAAGTGAGGAGATGCAAGGATTACTTGAAGTTAGAGAAATCAATATTCATGTCGCTGGGTTGTAAACTGCCCGAACAAAATATGAGGTGCTATTCCGCCAATTTGCGTTTGGCCTCACTCTGACAATGGAGGAGGCCCAAGACCGAAACGTCAGTATGGGGAGAAACCAGGAACGGGGTCCTGATTTTGGATGATCTGCCATGATCATATTGAAGGGCGGTGCTGAATCGAAGGGCCGAATGCGCTACTCCTGCACCTATTTTCTATGTTTGGCATCCAGGAGATCACATAGGCCAAGGTGGACTGAGCTTATATTCTCTCTTCCATAACTAGTTAGGTTACATTTGCTCCCTTCTAATGTAGGAGAATCTATGGAATTTTTGTAGTTGACAACCAGTTCATCCACAATTTATCCTGAAGAAGGGTCTCGACCCGAAACGTCACCCATTCCTTCTCTCCAGAGATGCTGCCTGTCCCGCTGAGTTACTCCAGCATTTTGTATCTACCTTTGATTTAAACCAGCATCTGCAGTTCTTTCCTACACACGGATCAGATAATACATCAATAAAATCAAGTCTAACACAAGTACAATAGAGAGAGCAAAGGGGTAGATGCAGAATATAGTTGTCAGCATTGTAGCGCATCAGTTCCAGTGACCAAAATCCAATCTCCACAATGGGGTGGAAGTGAATCAGACAGTTGTTGGCTCATGGAAGGACCGTTCAGAAGACTGATAACGGGCCTTATTAGACAATAAATCTCATTGTTATAATTAAATAACCAAGCAATTTCCCCCGAGCAAATAGGCCATTCCTCCCTTGTCCTGCATCGTATAAAACAATAGTGTGGCCATGGTGGCACAGCGGTAGAGTTGCTGCCTTACAGTGCTTGCAGCACCGGAAACACAGGTTCGATCCAGACTACGGGTGTCGTCTCTACGGAATTTGTACGTTCTCGCCGTGACCTGCGTGGGTTTTCGCCGAGATCTTCCGTTTCCTCCCACACTCCAAAGGTGCGTAGGTTAATTGGCTTGGCATATGTGTAAAATTGTCCCTAGTGTGTGAAGGATAGTGTTAATATGCGGGGATCGCCGGTCGGCACGGACTCGGTGGGCTGAAGGGCCTGTTTCCGTGCTGTATCACTAAACTAATCTAAATTATAAACAAAGTGTCAGTGTTTGTGACCAGCTTGGTTGTTGTTCTAGATTTTTCTGCATTTCAATGACTGCTATGGGCTCTAGCCCACCCTGTTAAGATTCAGCCAGGTGTGTCCGAGTGCTCAAAGCTGCAATGCAAAAACCCTGTGACTGCATTCACCTGGGGAATAGTCCTCGTTTGCCCATAAATTCCCTTGCATCGTACTTTGGCTCCGGAACAAGACTGCATGCCATTAAAAGGCAGGAGAAAAAGCACTTCGGAGCTGTCAAGAAGACACAAGTTGCGGTTTTAAAACTATCCCACTGACCTTTTGGGGAGATTAATTCTTTTAAGACAGAAGCTCCCCAGAGGGAAATTCACAAGACAACAAGTGCCAGTCCCTTAAACACAGCAGCATTTCTGCCCTAATGATTTTTTAAGTGCTCTTGCTTTATTCTTGCAGTTCTGACACCTAGCAAATGCCCAAACAAACTGCAGCCTCGAAGCACATTCATACAACATAGAACATTCCTGGAGATGTGCTGGTTATGAAGTTTATAAACCAGCGAGGGCACACGGCAGTCATTTTCTCTGTACATTTAAAAACAACGAACTGCAGATACTGGTATATACCACAGATTGACACAAAATGCAAGAGGAACTCAGCGGGTCAGGCATAATCTCTGGAGAACATGGATAGGTGACATTTCGGGTCAGGACCCTTCTTCAGACTCTGTATTCTCTGTTCATACTGATCAAGATCTTTCACCTGGAAAATGCTCGAGAATGTCTGCACCATTGTTCCAAGATTGCCATCCTTCGGGCCTGTTAGCTGAAGCACTGAAAACTGTATGAAAAGTGGACTATGCTGTTAAATGTACAAAGTGTTACTGCAATTTGTAAATGGTGCTATTATACTATATTAAATTCATTACAAAACTCAAGCTTTTCTTTCAATATTTTAGTTTTTTTTTCATATTTCAGTTTTCCCAAAATACTATTATCAAATTCCATTATTTCCACATGTGCATCTTTTTATTCAAAGGACAGTGTTGACATGTTCCACAAGTCTCTTGCACCAACAAACAACTGTGCTCCCGATAAACTAAACATTTGAAGGAACTCCTGGGTGTTTTGCCTCAACCGAAAGTGTTTGAATCACCAGGGATTTGTGGAAATAGTCAGTTCTAAAAATGTTACGCAACAGAATGGACAACACTTGGCTAATCATGTAAAATCTGGCTAAAACCAGAACTCATTGAACTCATCCCTCACCCTTTCTCTCAGTCCATAACCGACAAGGTCATAGACCTGCTCGTGCTTATTCTGGTATATATTATGGTATACTCTCCTGATGCCAACACACATAGCAGATAATGGTTGGAACCTCTGCAGTTGTCTCCCATAGAACCATAGAAAATAGGTGCAGGATTAGGCCATTCGGCCCTTCGAGCCAGCACCAGCATTCAATATGACCATGGCTGATCTTCCAAAATTAGTATCCCTTGATTCCCTTAGCCCTAGGAGCTAAATCTAACTTTCTCTAGAAAACCCTTGCTTTCTTTAAAAGACAGGCAACATAGTGGCAGAGCGGAGAGTTGCTGCCTTACAGCGCCAGAGATTAGTGTTTGATCCTGACTACAGGTGCTGTCCCTATGGAGTTTGTACATTCTCCCTGTGACCGTGTGGGTTTTCTCCGGGTGCTCCAGATTCCTCCCACATTCCAAAGACGTGCAGTTTTGTAGGGTAATTGGCATCAGTAAGTTGTCCTTCGTGTGTAGGATAGAACTAGTGTACGGGTGATTGCTGGTCGGCGCAGACTTCCTGAGCCAAAGGACTTGTTTCCACACTGTAGCTCTAAACTAAACGAAACATGGATGTCATCTGTCAGAGCCTGGTAATTTATCCACTTTCAAAAAGGTCAACCTCATTTCTGATGCTTATTCGTTCCATATTTTATGCTCTTCCCCCTTATTCATAATATCAGATTCATTAGGTTTTTTTTTGTGAAGATAACTGCCAGCACAGATTAAGAATTTACCCACATCTTCCACTTCAACACATGGGTTATTTCTCCTCCCCTCCCCCAACTCTCAACAAATCAAGTTCACCCAGCTCATCAGCACTCGCTGGCTTACACTGGTTCCTAACTAATCAATACCCTGATTTGAAAATTATCAATCTTACTTCCCTTCTTGGCTTTCCCATCTAATCTAACCCCAAACAACCCTCCAGGATTTCTGTGCTTGTTCAGTTTTGGCTTCATGATCATCTCCACTGTAAATTATTCCACCATTGGCAGTTATCCCTTCAGATACCAAGACCCTAAAGGGTTTAAACCTTTGAAGTTCCTTCCCTAAACTTCTCTGCCATCCTGCCAGGCAGTTGTCCCATGTCCATTAAATACAACGTCATTGATCAAGTTCTCTGCTCTACCTGTATGGCTCATGTAACAAATAATGTTATAAATGTATCACATTTATATTTCTACATGAATTGAAACTGCAGTTGCCATCAGAAACCTAGGCCTGCGATAGAATGACATACGAGTGCAACAACATTCCAAAATCATGCACCACAATATATTCTGGCTCCCAATCTTAATATGTTAATCTCCCAAACTAATCCCCCAAAGGATAAATCTGCAGTTCATAACAAATATCCAAAATTCACTTATGCATTCTATTTCATTATTATTTTAATTTCAACATCAATCAGAATAGATCACCTCATAAACCAAGTGGCCCTTCCTCATTCTACGAACAGTGCCTCTGCAATGATTAACCACTCTTTAATTAATTAGACAGCTCCACAAATTCTTTATCACCTGATTCTTTAAACTTTAGTCTTTAGAGATTACAGAGCAGAAACAAGCCCATCAGCCCAATGAGTCCGCGGTGACCAGCGATCACCCCGTAGACCAATACTATCTGACACGCAAGGGACATAGAAACATAGACATAGAAACATAGAAAATAGGTGCAGGAGTAGGCCATTCGGCCCTTCGAGCCTGCACCGCCATTCAATATGATCATGGCTGATCATCCAACTCAGTATCCCGTACCTGCCTTCTCTCCATACCCCCTGATCCCTTTAGCCACAAGGGCCACATCTAACTCCCTCTTAAATATAGCCAATGAACTGGCCTCAACTACCTTCTGTGGCAGAGAATTCCACAGATTCACCACTCTCTGTGTGAAAAAAAACTTTCTCATCTCGGTCCTAAAAGACTTCCCCCTTATCCTTAAACTGTGACCCCTTGTTCTGGACTTCCCCAACATCGGGAACAATCTTCCTGCATCTAGCCTGTCCAACCCTTTAAGAATTTTGTAAGTTTCTATAAGATCCCCTCTCAATCTTCTAAATTCCAGCGAGTACAAGCCGAGTCTATCCAGTCTTTCTTCATATGAAAGTCCTGCCATCCCAGGAATCAATCTGGTGAACCTTCTCTGTACTCCCAATTTACAATTTTACCGAAGCCAATTAACCGAAAAACACGTTCGTCTTTGGAGTGTGGGAAGGAACCGGAGCACCTGGAGAAAACCCATGTAGTCACAGGGAGAATAAACAAACTCCGTTCAGGCAGTACCCGTAGTCAGCATCAAACCAGTATCTCTGGAGCTGTATAAGGCAGCAGCTCGACCGCTACGCCACTGTGCCGCCCTTTCATGCACTTCAAGTAACTAAATTCCTGAACTGCTCCTCTTTGTCCTTTAAATAGTAAAGCAAATTCCATCATTTGAAACAGAAATCAGAGCCAGTATGAAAACAACCAAACTTTGCATTCACATTTCCTGCTGTGGGAACCTTAACCATTTGCTAATTGATCCGATAATTGATCAGTTTATCTCAAATGTTCCTCTGTTAATCCTGCCTCTGCTTCCAACCACTGCTCAATGTCTGTGGGTTGGGTCCTCCAGCCTAGATTTAAATTAGAAACAAGAAACTGCAGATGTTGGTTTAGAAAAAAGACACAAAGTGCTGGAGTAACTCAACAGCATCTCTGGAGAACATGGTTAGGTTACGTTTCAGGTTGGGGACCTTCGACCATGGATCGGTGACATTTTGGCACGGGTAGTGTCCTAACCCGAAATCTCATCTCACCTATCCATGTTCTCCAGGGGTGCTGCCCGACCCACTGAGTTTCTCAAGCGCTTAGTGCCTTCTTTAGATTTAAATGACTCTTGATTGAAGCCAATCACCTTGCTTCAATTGGTTGAGATGCAGCAATCCTGGGCCCGAGATTCTGCCTGACATTCTTTGCTCAATATCCAAAGAGGAGCCATGCTTTAAGACCCATCATTCCAAGAACTGGACAATGACCGACCACCTTCTCCAACCCCTGCCCTCTAATTGGAAACATCCTCCTTCTCATGAACCAAACTCCAAACTACAATTTCACCAAATGTCTTTCCTAACGTTTTATTTCAAAATTGACAATGCAGCCTTTGCACTCACACCACCCGGTGATTTTAACATTTGACGAACTGCGAGTTACACTGGAGATCACCAGAGCGCATTCTGCTGCTGTGATGTGACATTAACTCACATCCCTTCAACCAGGCCGTACAAAGAATTCATGCTGCAAACAAACTAAAATTATTTTATCTCCCAGCTACTGGTGAGGACCACAATTATGAGCAAGACTCGCTCACAGTTAAGGCTCAGAAGCACTAATGAAATTCAACCTCCATCATTTAAAAAATAAAAGAGCCTCAGAGAACTGCAGATGCAGGTTTTACAAAGAAAAATCACAAAGTGCTGGAGTAACTCAGCAGGCCAGGCAGAGTCAGTCAGTCAGTCAGTCAGTCAGTCAGTCAGTCAGTCAGTCAGTCAGTCAGTCAGTCAGTCAGTCAGTCAGTCAGTCAGTCAGTCAGTCAGTCAGTCAGTCACTCTCTCTCTCTCTCTCTCTCTCTCTCTCTCTCTCTCTCTCTCTCTCTCTCTCTCTCTCTCTCTCTCTCTCTCTCTCTCTCTCTCTCTCTCTCTCTCTCTCTCTCTCTCTCTCTCTCTCTCTCTCTCTCTCCCCCCCCCCCCCCTCTCTCTCCCCCCCCCCCCCTCTCTCTCCCCCCTCCCCCCCCCCTCTCTCTCCCCCCCCCCCCCCCCTCTCTCTCCCCCCCCCCCCCCTCTCTCTCAGGTCCTCAAGGGATGCTGCCTGACAAGCTGAGATACTCCAGCATTTTGTGGGATTTTTTTTTCATTTAAAAAAAACATGCCTTGCATTTGGAGCTGGTGGTGGATGTCATTCCAAAGGTCTTCACGTTTGATAGAAGAGAAAGCTTCCTCTAGGAAGGAGAACACAGCCCAATGTCATGTCAGAGGGGAGCAGCCTCTATCCCACAGGGATTCAACAAGCCATAAATGTTCTTTTTCTCAATCTTAGGCAGTCACATGGGGTTTAATTTAGTTTAGTTTAGTTTAGGTTAGTTTAGTTTAGTGATACCGAATGAAAACAGGCCCTTCAGCCCAATGAGTCCTTGCCGATCAGCAATCACCCATACGCTAGTCCCATCCTACACAATAGGGAAAATTTGCAGAAGCCGATTAACCTACAAACCTGCACGTCTTTAAAATGTGGGAGGAACGTGGAGCACCGTGAGGGAGGAAGTACAAACTCCGTACAGACAGCACTCGTAGTCAGGGTCAAACCCAGGTCTCTGGCTCTGTAAGGCATCAACTCTACCTGATAACAGAGAAGCTGTTCCTGAGCCTGCTGGTGCACATTTTCAAGCTTTTTACCTTCTGTTAGACAGGAGCAGGGAGAGGGAGGAAAGACTGGGATGGGACAAGTCTTTGATTACGTTGACTACTTTTCTGAGCCACATGAAGTGCAGATGGAGTCCAGGGTGGGAATTCTGGTTTGTGTGATAGTCTGGACTACATCTACAACTTTGCAATTTCTTGCAGTCTTGGGCAGAGCTGTTCCCAAACCAAGCTGTGAAGCTTTCTATGGTGCATCTGCAGAAGTTTGTAGGAGTCATTGGAGACATGCTGAATTTCCTCAGTTTCCTCAGGAAGTAGAGGCATTGGTGTACTTTCTTGGCTGTCACTGTGCAATGTGTAATGATTGGTAATATTAATGCCAAGGAACTAGAAGCTCTCAGGGGTTATGGGGAGAAGGCAGGAACGGGGTACTGATTGAGAATGATCAGCCATGATCACATTATGACAATAGACAATAGACAATAGGTGCAGGAGTAGGCCATTCAGCCCTTCGAGCCAGCACCGCCATTCAATGCGATCATGGCTGATCACTCTCAATCAGTACCCCGTTCCTGCCTTCTCCCCATACCCCCTCACTCCGCTATCCTTAAGAGCTCTATCCAGCTCTCTCTTGAAAGCATCCAACGAACTGGCCTCCACTGCCTTCTGAGGCAGAGAATTCCACACCTTCACCACTCTCTGACTGAAAAAGTTCTTCCTCATCTCCGTTCTAAATGGCCTACCCCTTATCCTTAAACTGTGGCCCCTTGTTCTGGACTCCCCCAACATTGGGAACATGTTTCCTGCCTCTAATGTGTCCAATCCCCTAATTATCTTATATGTTTCAATAAGATCCCCCCTCATCCTTCTAAATTCCAGTGTATACAAGCCTAATTGCTCCAGCCTTTCAACATACGACAGTCCCGCCATTCCGGGAATTAACCTAGTGAACCTACGCTGCACGCCCTCAATAGCAATGGTGGTGCTGGCTCGGTCTATTGTCAACCATTTCCACTTCAGCACCATTGATACTGATTAGGGCATGTACTCCACCAGGCTTTCTAAATTTGATAACTAGCTCATGAAGTCAATAACTGTAACATAACGTCCTAATTTCTATACTGATGAAGGCCAGTGCGCCAAAAGCCATCTTCACCACCCTATCGTCCGGGAGCCACATTGAGGGAACTATGAACCAAACGCAGGCAGGTGGAACTAGTGCAGCTGGAACAGGTTGTCCAGTGTGGGAAAGTTGGGCCGAAGGGCTTGTTTCTGCACTGTATCACTCTATGACTCTCCCTAGTCCTTCTGGAGAACCTCGCATGTACCAAGATCCTGAGAACTAAATTGTCTGGAGCTATGATATTGGCAGGGTCACCGAGGATGGAATAGTTGAAGGGAAGGTTGCTTTCAGATCGCAACCCAAGAAGACGACCTGAACAGTGAAACAGGTGGAGGATGGTGGCTGGCCAGTAGGTGAAGCACCACAATGGCTGAGAAAGTGGACGGAGGCTGCAATGGGGATAGACTCCCAACCATCATGAAGTCCATGCAGTTGGACCTGGGTCTGTCTCCTTCAAGTACCATGCATTGCCAGTCCATGCACTAGTCTCCCCACGTTAAAAGGCGTCAGGCCCAGGCCTGGATGGACATACCACTGAAGGGACCCACCAGGGTTACAATCAAACTCTACCTCAAGCGATCGCCACCAATGATGGATAGATAGAATCTTCCATCTACAGTGTCTGTTAGTGAGGAGCAATAGGCTCAGATACCAACAATATAACTTCAGGCACTGTCTTTACGTCATTCCGATTTCATAAAAGATTTAGTCGTTACTCAATCCATTGTGGAATGAAAAGGATCCCTGCCACACATTTACAGATGGCAGAGGCACATTAAAATCTTGATTGAAGTTGATGTCTTTTAAAAAAAATTGTATTTACAGACAATCAGAGTGAAATGTATCACAATAAAACCCACCAGGGACTGAGTTTCTAAATGGTTCTGTGCTATAAAGTCAATGTGAATGAATGTGTCTAAGTTGATACAAACAAAAGCCATACTTCAGACTGAAGAAGGGTTTTGCCCCAAAACGTGATCCATTCCTTCTCTCCAGAGATGCTGCCTGTCCTGCCGAGTAACACCAACATTTTAGGTCTATCCTTGATTTAAACCAGCATCTGCAGTTCTTTCCTACACAAATAGAAAAGCAAAGCGCCTTTTAAATGGCGCGTGCATTGTTGTTCAGTTTGACCTGGGTGCCTCCTTGTTAAAAAATGGGCACAGCAATCAATTAGAAAGTGAAACAACATCTTATTCCAGTGCTCTAGGATCTCAGCACGTCAGATTGCATCTCATATCATATCATATATATACAGCCGGAAACAGGCCTTTTCGGCCCTCCAAGTCCGTGCCGCCCAGCGATCCCCGTACATTAACACTATCCTACACCCACTAGGGACAATTTTTACATTTACCCGGCCAATTAACCTACATAGCTGTACGTCTTTGGAGGGAATGGACAGACGACGATTGGACAGACGACGATTCAGACTGCCTGACCCACTGAGTTCCTCCAGCATTTGTGTTTTGCAATCGAACCTTCATAATCCCAGTGGGCAGTGAATCTCAAAGAATAACCATCCTCTCTCATTGGGGAAAAAAAGGTTTCCACAACCCTGTCCTGAGTGGCTGAAACCTTATTTTCAGACCGGGACCCTTGGTTCTGTCATTCCAGACATTATCCTTGTATCCAATTTGTCAAGCCCCTGAACAATTTGGCCCCGTTCCTGCCTTCTCCCCATACCCCCTGACTCCGCTATCCTTAAGAGCTCTATCTAGCTCTCTCTTGAAAGCATTCAGAGAATTGGCCTCCACTGCCTTCTGAGGCAGAGAAGACACAAATCAACAAAATGTTTCTTCCAAACTCTATATACACTGGTCAGTAAATTATAGAAGAGCAGCCAAGTTATGAATTACGACTGTGAAGCAGATCCGGAAGAGTTAATTTTAGTTTAGCTTAGTTTAGAGATACAGCGTGGAAACCGGCCCTTTGGCCCACCGGGTCCACCCCGACCAGCGATCCCCGCACATTAACACTATCCTCCTACTAGGGACAATTTACACAAACACAAGCCAATTAACCTACGTACCGGTACGTCTTTGGAGTGTGGGAGGAAACCAAAGATCTCAAAGAAAACCCATGCGGTCACGGGGAGAACGTAAAAGCTCCGTACAGGCAGCATCCGTAGTTGGGATCGAACCCGGGTCTCCGGCGCTGCAAGCGCTGTAAGGCAGCAACTCTACCGCTGCACCACCGTGCCGCCCTACATCTATTGTTCTTCACTTTCCCCAATCTAATCAATGGACTTTGGTTTAACTGCTTCATTTCCTTCTCTACTAACTTTAGTGCAAATGTAAAGATTGCAACATTTACTAATCAATAATTCAATTCTGCCACAAAATTTTCTATCAGCGATGTTAATGCAACAGTTGCTTTTATTGCAAATGAAACATTCATCCTTAACAACTGCAAGAGGAGTTTAAAATAGCAACTTTGAATACTGCTTCTTTGTTGCATGATTAATGGGAAAAAGGTGCACACTAACCAATGCCTGCTGGAACACTAGCAACAAATCGCATGTACTGAAATTCTAGAACAGTTCTAAACAATTTGGGATGAATCAGATGATTAAATCAAAACAAAAATGCTTTCGTTGTCCTATTTTTGACTGAAATGAACATCTTACGGAGTAGGTGTCTTTAGTACATGCTGTGGAGATGCTGGATGGGTGCTGTGGTCTTACTAGGTCTTTGCATCATTGTGCTGAAGCTATATGCCTCACACCAAAAGCGTTTCACTGAACATCGGCACATGTGACAATAAACTAACACCGCGCCATCATTGTGCTGAACCATTCCGTGCTTTAACAAAGCCATGTGTGAAATTACTTATTCTTTGCTCTTTTAATATTAATTGTGAGGTCTTGCCTCTTTTATCTCAACCCACTGACAAATACCTTTTCAAACCCTTTCATACATGGAATAAAGACTATTAGTTGCCTTCCTACACATCACTGCTCTGGTGCAACAAAAAGGCCCCAAATCTCAGGTCTATTTCAGAGATGGTTGTGTTATTCCAAATACATGGAACTTAGATCTTTAATAATTAGACTATTATGCTGTAATGCGTCTTCGGAAATGAAATAAAGCTTCTGGATGACCTAATAACTATTACCTGCCATTTTAGTGAATCTTCCACAGATCAGATATCTCTCTTGTTAAATAATATTCAGAACTACAGAAACTGGACAAATATTTCTGCTGCATCAGCTTTTTGATGTGTGCTGGGACTATATATCAAGTGGCTTGCGCACTCCAAGTCTATAAATTGTGCTGTTAATAATCACATAGAGACGTAGCTGTTAGTGGCTGTCTCACAGATCCAGTGACCCAGGTTCAATCCTGACCCTGGGTGCCGTCTCTGTGTGCAGCTTGTACAGACTCCCCGTGGTCATGAGGTTTTCCTCTTGATACTCTGGTTTCCTCCACATCCCCCCAGCCAAGCTAGTAATTTAGGCAGCTTTTCCGAAGTTGTCTCTTTGTTCGTACTCAGTCTGCCTTGGCCTTTGTGATCTCCCAGTTGCTAAAGGCTTTAACTCCCCTTCCCATTCCCAAACTGACCTATCTGTCCTGGGCCTCCTCCAGTATCAAGGTGAGGCCCAACGCAAATTGAAGGAACAGCACCTCATATTTTGCTTGAGCAGCTTACAACCCAGGGGTATGAACATTGATTTCTCTAACTTCAAGTAACCCTTGCATTCCCTCTCTCTCCCACTATAGTCATCCTACTAGCTTCACTATCATCCTGCTTAGTTTCACTGCTTCACTCATTAGCTTCACTCATTATCACCTTCACCACAGCTGACAATGGACCATTGTGGGCTCCATCTTGATCATCGTTGCTGGGTTTGATTCGTCCTTTTGCATACTTTCCTTTCATTTGCTCTTTGCACCCCCTTCATATATCTAGTTTCCCTCTCCCCTGACCCTCAGTCTGAAGAAGGGTGTCGACCCAAAACATCACCAATTCCTTTTCTCCAGAGATGCTGCCTAACCCGCTGAGTTACTCCAGCATTTACTATCTGTCACTGGTGTAAACCAGCATCTGAAGTTCCTTTCTGCATATTTTTCTTTGTTATTCCCTGGTGCAGTTAGGTGGGAGCGATAATCAAAGGAGACTTGATGGGCATGTGATCTGACACAAGTTGCAAAAGGTTCAGGAAAATAAGAGAGAGAAAATAAAGAGGATTGATGGGGTTCTTCTGCTGGAAGATGGGATTAATGGGATTAATAGCCACCTCTATCAGTGTTGGAAGAAGTATGAGCCAGGAGCTACCTTGGAGAACTTTAACATCACTCCCATCATTTGTGTCCAAAGCCTTTGTTAATGAAATCTAGATCAACATTTATGACAATAGACAATAGGTGCAGGAGGAGGCCATTTGGCCCTTCGAGCCAGCACCGCCATTCAATGTGATCATGGCTGATCATTCACAATCAATACCCCATTCCTGCCTTCTCCCCATACCCCCTGACTCCGCTATCATTAACAGCACTATCTATCTAGCTCTCTCGAAAGCATCCAGAGAATTGGCCTCCACTGCCTTCTGAGGCAGAGAATCCCAAAGAATTACAACTCTCTGACTGAATAAGTTTTTCCTCATCTCCGTTCTAAATGGCCTACCCCTTATTCTTAAACTGTGGCTCCTGGTTCTGGACTCCCCCAACATTGGGAACATGTTTCCTGCCTCTAACGTGTCCAATCGCTTAATAATCTTATATGTTTCAATAAGATCCCCTCTCATCCTTCTAAATTCCAGTGTATACAAAACCTAGTCGCCCCAGTCTTTCAACATACGACAGTCCCGCCATTCCGGGAATTAACAATAGTGAACCTACACTGCACTCCCTCAATAGCAATATGTCCTTCCTCAAATTTGGAGAACAAAACTGCACACAGTACTCCAGGTGCAGTCTCACTAGGGCCCTGTAGTGCAGAAGGACCTCTTTGCTCCTATACTCAACTCCTCATGTCATAAAGGCCAATATGTCATTAGCTTTCTTCACTGCCTGCTGTACCTGCATGCTAACTTTAAGTGACTGATGAACAAGGACACCCAGATCTCTTTGTACTTCCCCATTTCCTAACTTGACACCATTCAGATAAAAATCTGCCTTCCTATTCTTACCACCAAAGTGGATAACCTCACATTTATCCACATTAAACTGCATCTGCCCACTCACACAGCCTGTCCAAGTCACCCTGCATCCTCACAGCATCCTCCTCACAGTTCACACTGCCAGCCAGCCTTGTGTCACCTGCAAATTTGCTAATGTTACTATTAATCCCTTCATCCAAGTCACTAATGTATATTGTAAATAGCTGCGGTCCCAGCACCGAGCCTTGCGGTACCCCACTAGTCACGGCCTGCCATTCTGAAAGGGACCCGTTAATCCCTACTCTTTGTTTCCTGTCTGCCAACCAATTTTCTATCCATGTCAGCACCCTACCCCCAATACCATGTGCTCTAATCTTGCCCACTAATCTCCTATGTGGGACCTTATCAAAGAATTTGTGGCATCACTCTTCACATATCGCATATCTAACCCAGCGTCATGCAAATTTTCACTTGCAGATGAATGAGTAGACCTTGCCTTGGTTAAACTTCCTTTCCGAAAGCCAGTGCTTCGAACAGTGAAAAATGGTGCGCTATTTTTATATAGAGAATTCTAGGTCAGTGAAGGAGTGAATTGATCTTTCACCACACTGTAGAGATTCCAAACTTAAGTGCAACCCTTATCACTCTAAGAATTAAAAGCTTGGCCTTGGTGGCATTGGAATAGTCATACTGTGAATATTGACTCAGTCCTTTGTATTAAAATGTTCCCATATGCGTTTTAATATTTACTGCTGCTCAACTGCAAAGCACTGCCAATGGTGGCTGAAATCACCAGGGACCATCTCTTCTGATTCAGACTGCGCAAAGATTTCAAGGGAGTTATTCTGCAATGTTTGTACATTGGGAACAAGTGTTCACTGAGGGGAGATTGCTGCATTGGGATCAAAAGGTTTGGAATAAACTTCAAACTAGTTTCCACCATAATCTGTATACTAAAATACAGTTACACAACTACTTATGTAAAGAGGTTCCTGTGCCAGGCTAATCTCCAATATATCTATCCAAATTTGCAAACAACGAAAAAGGTGGGGAAGAAATTGGACGGAGGAAGTGAAGAGGCTACAAGCAAAAATAGGTTGGATAAATGGAGAATATCTATAGATGCTTGGGATCCTGAGCAAGGAACCAAACTACTGGGAAGGTCAGCGATTCAGGCAATGCCTGCAGACGGAAATGGACGGATGATGTTTCGAGTCGGGACCTTTCTTCAGACTGATGGAGTAGAGGGGAGATAGCTGGTAGCACAAGATGGGTGGGCTAAGAGTTGGAAGTGTCAGAAGAGACAGAAGTATGTGGAACAAGTTGTCAAAGGAGGGAGTTGAGACAGGGACTATTCCAACATTTAAGAAACTGTTGGACAGGTGCATGGATAGGACAGGTTTGGAGGGATATGGGCCAAACATGACCAGGTGGGACCAGTGTCATGTTGGACATGACATGGGACATGTTGGTCAGTTTCTGCAAGTTGGGCCGAAGGGCCTGTTTCCACGCTGTATCACTCTATGATTGCAGAATTTAGAAGGATGAGGGGGGATCTTATTGAAACATATAAGATAATTAGGGGATTGGACACATTAGAGGCAGGAAACATGTTCCCAATGTTGGGGGAGTCCAGAACAAGGGGCCACAGTTTAAGAATAAGGGGTAGGCCATTTAGAACGGAGATGAGGAAGAACTTTTTCAGTCAGAGAGTGGTGAAGGTGTGGAATTCTCTGCCTCAGAAGGCAGTGGAGGCCAGTTCGTTGGATGCTTTCAAGAGAGAGCTGGATAGAGCTCTTAAGGATAGCGAAGTCAGGGGGTATGGGGAGAAGGCAGGAACGGGGTACTGATTGAGAGTGATCAGCCATGATCGCATTGAATGGCGGTGCTGGCTATAAGGGCTGAATGGCCTACTCCTGCACCTATTGTCTATTGTCTATTGTCTATTGTCTATTGCAGATGTTGGAATCTTGTGCGAATAACATGACACAGCTATCTGCAGATGCTGGAGAGTGACACAAGAGACTGCAGACTCATGCAGCACCTCCTCATTCACTTCCATTCAGTGACCTAAACAACCCTTCCAGGTCAGGCAGAGGTTTACATGCACCTCCTCCAATATCATCCATTGCACACGATGCTCTCAATGTGTCATCCTCTCTAAACGATGAGACCAGGCGACTGTTTCGTTGAACACTTATGCTCTATTTGCCAGGTCCAGTAAAAGCTCCTGTCAAAAGACTAAACCACGAAACAGCCCTCTGTCATCACCCCCGTCTCCTATTTTGATTGGTATTGTTCATGTGTATGGGATTAGCAATGATAGGTATAAAAAATAAAAACTGCAGATACTGGAAATTCAAAGTAAAAACAAAATGTTGGAAATACTCGACAAGGTCAGGCTGCATGGGTAAAAGAGAAACAAAAACAAAATTCAATGTGAATCCCTGTTGTTGGGACTGGGAATGAGAAAGGAAGCTTGCTAAGTGAATGTGGGGAATGCAGGAAAACTTTGCCAAGACATTTGTCGATGTTCTTTTATCCCACTCACTACAATTCTCATTGACCAGATAACTTTGTTTACAGCTTATCCCAGCAGGTCAGGCAGGATCTCTGGAGAACATGACATTTTGGGTCCAATCCTTTCTTCCGTCTGCGCATTAACCAGCATCTGCAGTTTTTTGTTTCTATGTTTTTAAAGGCGGCACGGTGGCGCAGCAGTAGAGTTGCTGCCTTACAGCACCAGAGACCCAGGTTCGATCCTGACTACGGGTGCTGATTGTATTGAGTTTGTACGTTCTCCCCGTGACCACATGGGTTTTGTCCGGGTGCTCCATTTTACGCCCACACACCAAAAATGCACAGGTTTGTAGGTTAATTTGCTTTGGTAAAATTGTAAATTTTCCCTAGTGTGTAGGATTAAGCTAGTGTAATGGGAAAGCTGGTCAGCATGGACCCGGCGTGCCAAAGGGCCTGTTTCCACACTGTATCTCTAAACTAAACTACAACTTATCCCTGACGTCACTCTGAATTTACCTGAGATACCTCCTGCCCCACCCTCCCTGCCAGAGGGACCAAAGGGGTTTTTTTAAGCTAAAGGGTTCCATTGGCATTTGGTCCATATCAATCTCCATGTGGATCAAGAGAGCTGGCCAGTGTCTGAAAGCCGGTGTTTTTAGGAATGACGTCCAACACCCATAGAAACATATAAAATAGGTGCAGGAGGAGGCCATTCGGCCCTTCAAACCAGCACCGCCATTCATTGTGATCATGGCTGATCATCCACAATCAGTAACCCGTGCCTGCCTTCTCCCCATATCCCTTGATTCCACTAGCCCCTTGAGCTCTATCTAACTCTCTCTTAAATTCATCCAGTGATTTGGCCTCCACTGCCCTCTGTGGCAGAGAATTCCACAAATCTCTGGGTGAAAAAGTTCCTTCTCACCTCAGTTTTAAATGGCCTTCCCTTTATTCTAAGACTGTGGCTCCTGGTTCTGGACGCCCCCAACATTGGGAACATTTTTCCTGCATCTAGCTTGTTCAGTCCTTTTATAATTTTATATGTTTCTATAAGATCCCCTCTCATCCTTATAAACGCCAGTGAATTCAAGCGAAGTCTTTTCAGTCTTTCCTCATATAACAGTCCCGCCCAATTATAGTGGTGTGGGGAATGCTTAAAGTTTCTTTGTGAAGTCTACAAGCACAGTCTCACAACTCCCAGCACTCTAATGAGCAAATTAATTAAAGAAAATTAACTCTCCTGCTTTATTCTTGATAAAATATAAAACATTTTGACAGAGCCTTAGGCAAAATTGACTTTATTTTGAACACGTTCATCAAGTAACTTAAACAGAGGACAAGCTTCAGTTACTCGTTATGACCTCAAGTTAAAGCCAAGACTCCTGATCTATATAAATATAAAGATTTTAAAATAAAACTCTTTCAGACAAGTCATAGCTCCCTTTGCAGATTATTTACAGTGAATGCTGTGCTTTTCTATTTCAATTAAGTGTTGCCTTCACCTTGATCAATTAAATTACTGAGCTGTTGAAGTACACATGAAATCAGGGATTCAGAAAAATGCACAGCAAGCAAAACATTTAGGTTAAACTATCCCTCAGAGTCTTAATTAAACAATCCTGTATCCCTGCTACCAGAGAGAGCTGCCATAATGAGGGTATCATATGACTCAGACTGTTATATGTAGATTTTAGGGTTTTCCATAGACACAGTATAATGGATGCCTCATCCCATAACTGAGTGATCGTTGGATTTCAGTAAATAACATATATTCCATTGTAATTGTGTTATTAATGTATTTATTTTTGGATTCAAGGTTGGTATGTCCCATAGTGTCCCAAAAACAGTTTCCTTCACCCACTCTGCTCCCTGGTTTACCCCTGAACTCCGCGTGATGAAAACTCATGCCCGCCAACTTGAAAGACTCCGCAACAAAACAGGTCTCACAATTCACTCCCAAGCCTACAAAGACCACATACAGCACTATAAAGATGCCCTCTCCCGTGCCCACTCCACCTACTACTCTCAAATAATTCACTCTGGCTCCGGAAACCCAAAAACACTCTTCTCTACAATAAACAAACTCCTCAGCCCCCTGGACACCATCTCCCAATCATTCACAGTTGACAAATGCACCACTTTCCTTTCATTCTTCCAAAGCAAAATAGACAACATCTACAGCACCTTAACCACCAACGCACCTGCTCCCCCTCAAACCACCTGCCCCCCCTTATCCTGTCAGCCCCTGCCTCAATTCTCCCCAATCTCCTCCACCGACCTCTCTGACCTCTTCACAGGAATAAAAACTGCCACCTGCTCTCTGGACCCCATCCCCTCCAGCTTTGTCAAGGCCTGCCTTCCTGCTCTCTCTCCACTTATCACTGCAACAATAAACTCCTCCCTGTCCACTGGCATCGTCCCGCCATCCCTCAAAATCGCTGCTGTCACCCCCATTCTGAAAAAAACCTGGTCTAAACCCTGACACCCCAAACAACTTCAGACCAATCTCCAACCTACCCTTTCTGTCCAAAGTTTTGGAATGTGCTGTAGCTTCCCAACTCAAATACCACCTCTCTACCAATAACCTGTATGAAACTTTCCAATCCGGATTCCGCTCAAACCACTGTACTGAAACTGCGCTCCTCAAAATCACAAACGACATTCTCCTCTCCTCCGACGCTGGCAACCTCAACATCCTCATCCTACTTGACCTCAGCGCCGCCTTTGACACCATAAATCACTCCATTCTCCTCACCCGACTTGAAACCTCCCTTAACATCACCGGCACAGCCCGATCCTGGTTCAAATCTTACCTCTCTGACAGACACCAGTTCATCTCCATTAACAACTGTAAATCCCCCACCGCTCCCCTCCCCCAAGGTGTCCCCCAAGGCTCAGTCCTTGGCCCCCTCCTCTTCATCCTCTACCTGTTTCCCCTTGGTCAATTAATCCGCCGTCATGGTCTCAACTTCCACTGCTTCGCCGATGATATCCAGCTCCTCATCTCCACCAAGTCAATCTCCCCCACCACACACTCTACACTGACAAACTGCATCACTGAAATAAAATCTTGGCTTCAATCAAACTTCCTCAAACTCAATTGCAACAAATCTGAAATCATCATCATTGGTCCAAAAACGCTCACCAAATCCACCCAAAACTTCATCCTCAACATTGATGGTCTCCCAGTATCCACCTCACCTCACATCCGGAATCTTGGAATCATCCTTGATCAAACCCTCTCCTTCAACAAACACATCAAACACTTCACAAAGACAGCCTTCTTCCACCTCAAAAACATTGCCCGTCTCCGTCCATCCCTCTCCTCCACAGCTGCAGAAACCCTCATCCACGCCTTCATCACCTCCCGTCTGGACTACTGCAACAGCCTCCTCTATGGCGCACCCTCAAAAATCATCAATAAACTTCAATACATTCAAAACTCCGCTGCCCGTCTACTCACACACACCTCGATCCGTGACCATATCACCCCCGTCCTTTATAAACTCCACTGGCTCCCCATCCCCCAGAGAATCCAGTACAAAATCCTCCTCATAACCTACAAAGCCCTCCATAACCTGGCCCCATCCTACCTGACCGACCTCCTCCACAGGCACACTCCCACCTGCACCTACCGCTCTGCCGCTGCCAATCTCCTATCCCCCCACATCCGGACCAAACTCAGATCCTGGGGGGACAGGGCTTTCTCCATCGCTGCTCCCACCCTATGGAACTCACTACCCCAAACCGTTAGAGACTCGTCCACACTCACCACATTCAAAACATCGCTGAAGTCTCACCTGCTCAGTACTGCCTTCAACCACTGAAGGTCACCTCACCTTCTGTCTCCTTTCTCTGTTTATTTATTTATTTACTTATTTATCTATTTATTCATTTCCCTATGTTCTCAAAATCTCTGTAAAGCGTCTTTGAGTATATGAAAAGCGCTATATAAATAAAATGCATTATTATTATTATTATAGTGAAAAGCAGTGGTTAAATCAGCATTTCAAAAGCTTGACAGCCTTCCCCAATTTAGACACAATTTCAGCAGCTCCACATGCCTTCCAGCCAATCCCATGACCTTTCCAACCAGCAAAGTTTTTCAGACTCATGGAATCATAGAGTCAGAGTCTTACAGGATGGAAACAGGCCATTTGGCCCAACTTGCACATACCGGCCTACACACATATCATATCATATCATATCATATACATACAGCCGGAAACAGGCCTTTTCGGCCCTCCAAGTCCGTGCCGCCCAGTATTCCCGTACATTAACACTATCCTACACCCACTAGGGACAATTTTTACATTTACCCAGCCAATTAACCTACATACCTGTACGTCTTTGGAGTGTGGGAGGAAACCGAAGATCTCGGAGTAAACCCACGCAGGTCACAGGGAGAACGTACAAACTCCTTACTTCTATCTACACTAGTCCCACCTACCTGCATTTGGCCCAGATCACTCTAAACCTGTCCTATCCGTGTCCCAGTCTACATGTTTCTTAAACGTTGCGATAGTTACCTGCCTCAACTTCCTCCTCCAACACCTCGTTCCATAAACCTCCACCCATTGCATGACAAGGTTACCCCTCAGGTTCCTATTAAATCTTTCCCCCCCTCACCCTAAACCTAGGTCCTATGGCTCATGGAGTCCCTGCAAATTCAATGCACCCTTCTAAATACCACGGCTCGCACCACAGCAGGTGACAGGTAGCTGATGCTCACTGCCTACTTTGTGCTGAGGATGTTGACACGAGGGCTGTAGACCCTTTAGCCATTCTCTGCTGTAAAATTAAAATGGGATCCTTCATTCTCCTGCCCCGAACCATGTTGTGCCACAGTTCTGCCTCTCTTCTCACTCTTTCACACAAATTCCCAGTTTTCCAGACCGTTTTCAAATCATGTTTTTCTTGCTGGAGGGGCTCAGCGGGTCAGGCAACATCTATGAAGGATGTAGACAGGTGACATTTGGCCATTTCCTCCAGAGATGCTGCCTGATGCACTGATTTCCTCCAGCACTTTGTGTTTTGTCCAGGATTCCAGCATCTGCAGTTTCTCGTGTCTCTACTTTAGTGTTTGTTATGCCTTCTGGTTTGCTGATTTACGGATTGACTTTAACCAAAGACTCCCACGTAACACAATGTGACAGGAGTTAAGCACACAAGTATAGAACTGAAGCCAATAGAAAAATAATGATCCTAAGATTACTCCAACTCTGTTTCTTTATGAATCGGAGTCACCACTTAACTTTAACTTTTAGTATAAGAAAATAACTGCAGATGCTGGTACAAATCGATTTATTCACAAAATGCTGGAGTAACTCAGCAGGTCAGGCAGCATCTCGGGAGAGAAGGAATGGGTGACGTTTCGGGTCGAGACCCTTCTTCAGACTGAAGAAGGGTCTCGACCCGAAACGTCACCCATTCCTTCTCTCCCGAGATGCTGCCTGAACTGCTGAGTTACTCCAGCATTTTGTGAATAAATTTTGTGAATAAATTAACTTTAACTTTTGATGAGAATGTAAGTAGATAGATCATAAGAGATAGGAGCAGAATTAGGCCATTCGGCCCATCAAGTCTACTCTGCCATTCAATCATGGCTGATCTATCTCTCCCTCCTGACCCCATTCTCCTGCCTTCTCCCCATAACCTCTGACACCCGTACTAATCAAGAATCTATCTATCTCTGCCTTAAATATATCCACTGATTTGGCCTCCACAGCCTCTCCACATCTACCCTATCAAAGCCTTTCACTATTCTGTATGTTTCAATGAGGTCCACCCCTCATTCTTCTAAATTCCAGCGAGTACAGGCCCAGTGCCTTCTAATGTTCATCATATGCCAGCCTACGCATTCCTGGGATCAGACTTGTAGATGTTTGTAGATGCTTGAAGAAGCCCTGTTGACTTGGAGTAAAGATGGTGAAAAGTATGCCTTGGGTATGATCCTTAGTTAAAGGTTCCCCAAATGTGAAGATTACCGCTTTTAAACACATTTCTTGCTATTTTGTTACCTTATCTCTCATATCGAACCTTTGAGCATCTATATCAATGCCCGCATGGGACATTTAATCAAACACTTGAAAATCCCCTTCACCTATCCAAATGAGAAAGTATTTATCAAATTTGATTTACACATATGCAGCCACTGTTAGGCATTGACCACTCTCTGCGACATCCATTCTGTTCCATGCGGTGTCATACTTGCATTATCACAACATTTCTCAAATTTCTGAAAAACACGTGACCTCTATGGAGAGGCAAAAAGACAGCCCTGGCCCTCTCATTTGCAAACCACTCACCTACCAAGGCTTCTTCCCCCCCCCCCCCCCCCCCCCGCCCGCACTCAGCCCTTCCATATCCATCAAATGGCAACAATTTCAATCGGAATGGAATCTCAATCTTTCTTGATAAATAAGATATTGAAGGCATGGAACTGGTGCTTTGGCCCAGCTCAGCTTTCTTTCCTGAATCTTCACAGCACTGGCCCTGCAAGAAGACAAAAACTCAAGACCACACAAGAGAGACCCGCTAGAAGTGTTATAAATGGAGAAAACTCTGTGCCTCTTCTTCCACAGTTGCGCTCTGCACATTAAACCTGGGCTTTTAATCCTTGTATTATTCCAATTTCAATTATCAATCAATGGAGCTTAACAGGACACTGAGCACCTTATGTACAAGCAAATACAGCCATATAGATGAAGAATGGAAAATATACATTGGGTATTATCCTTACAGGATCTCCACATATCATAAGGTCATAAGTGATTGGAGCAGAATTAGGCCATTAGGCCCATCAAGCCTACTCCGCCATTCAATAGTGGCTAATCTATCGCTCTCTCCTAACCCCATTCTCCAGCCTACTCCCCATAACCCCGACAGTAAACGTGAGGATTACCATTTGAAGTAATCGTTATGATGAGACAGAAGCTAAAGTAAATATTGAAACAAAGAACTAAACATGCTGGTTAATACACAATAGGACACAAGGTGCTGGAGTAACTCAGCAGGTTAGGCAGCATCTCTAAAAAATGAGGATAGCTGATGTTTTGGGTCAATACCTTTCTTCAGATTAAGTTACAAAGTAAACATTGTTCGAATCAAGTTTAATTTTTTTTAAGGCATGAAGCTCATTGCAATCACGAGCAACTTCAAATCTTGAGTGTCATTTTACCCGGTAACTGCTGATGAAATTTTGGTGGATAATGGCTGTGCCAGAACACACTATGCAAAGCAGCACAGGGTACATGTGTGCAAGGACCCACCTTTATCACTGAAATATCTCTACACCTGAAGGATACAAATACTGTGCACTGATCTTCAAAATGTGCGTGACATTGACAGATCTAATGATTGTAAGTCACTGAGGCTTTTTATTACCACTGTATTGATGAATAGACCCACGGCATTGAAGATGAAATTAGAACACTTTATCACACATCTTATGAAAACCCATATACGAGGCTATTGTGTTTACAATCAACCCCCAACTAATTACCTCATACCTTGCGTTCAGGGTATTGCTGTTAGGATTTTATCTGTTTTATTTTACTTGAGAATTTTTCCCCAGCACTCCTCTACAAAAGGCTTTGCTGCCTTCCTGACCTGCACGTGCTGGCCATGGAAGAACCACATGTACAAAGTCATTACTTTATGAACCATAGAACGAGTGTTAGAAAGTCAGTTGACCACAAGTAACAAAAAAAGCAAAGATAAATGCAGATGCTTAAGATCTGCAATAAAAGCAGTGGATATTAGAGGTATTCAATACTCAGGTTCGGCAGCAGCTGCAGAGTGAGAAACAGAGTTAACATTTCAGTTCAATGACGTTTCAATTTGTATTCCACTTTCTACTTCATGTCTGCACAAGCTGATTTCCAGCTGAGCAAAATGGGATGCTTCCCCCGAATCCAAAAACAAGTCTCCCGTTTGCAAACTCCCAACCACCATGCCGAGAGTCTTTAAACTGACCTCGTTGCTGCGCTTGTTGCTGGATAAATGTACCAAGGTAGGGAGAGGTGTACCAAGGAACTGCAGATGCTGGTTTAAACAAAATGAGAGACACAAAAAGCTGGAGTAACCCAGCGGGACAGGCAGCATCTCTCGGGGAGAAGGAATGGGCGACGTTTCGGCTGGAGGCCCTTCAGGCATTGAGGAGGCCTGAGCGCTGGTCCTCAAATGCAAGTCTGCCACATTCCAATTGCAATTTTCCAAATGTAAATTTTATCGTAACCTTGCCACAACAATGTTATTGCTATTGATTCCTAGTCACATTAACCTAGATAATAAGAGGACACAATAAGCCAGCAAAATCTATGTAAACAAGCTACTTCAATGAAGCACAATCTACTGGAAGAACTCAGCAGGTTGAGATTCAACTGCCGAGGGAAATGGACAGTCCAGATGAAGGATCCAGACCAGAAACGTTAACTGTCCATCTAAGACCACCAATGCTGCCAAACCCACTGAGATCCTGCAGTAGATTATTTGTTGCTTCAGATTCCAGTTTCTGCAGACACTTGTGTCTCCAAATGAAACACTGTCATCTTAATAAAAAGACAACATAAAACAGTGTGAAAACAGGTTCAGGGACAGTTTCGTCCCAGCAGTTATTAGGCAACAGAACCATCCAACTAGCAACTAGAGAACAGTCTGGAGATACCATCGACCTCATTGGAGACCCTCAGACTATCTTTGATTGGACTTTATCTTGCAGTAAATGTTATTCACGTTATTCCCTTTATCATGCATCTACACACTGTGGATGGCTCCACTGTAATTATGTATTGTCTTTCCACTGACTGGTTAGCATGCAACAAAAGCTTTTCACTGTACTTTGCTACATGTGACAATAAATTAAACTAGTATAGGAACAGGCCCCTCAGCTCAAAACGTCCATGCCAAACACGTTGCCAATTTAAACTAATCTCCTCGGCCTGCACGTGATCCATATCCCTCCACTCCCTGAATATCCATGTGCCTCTCTGAAGGCCTCTTTAATGCCACTATCGTATCTGCCTCCACCACCACCCCTGGCACTGTGTTCAGGCACAGGGCATGTTCATTGAACAGCTGCAAAACCCAAGGCAATCAATTCAGTACATCATCCTACTTTAAATTCTGTGTGTCGTTCTCAGCTTTAATCGAATTGCATGCCTCTCTGCACCCCTCCCAGCTGAATAATGCACTGCCACTTGCTAGGTTCACGTGTTGCAAAGGATGGAATGGGCATCATTGCCCTGCAATACTCCACACAATCAGGCCTTGCTGTACTACCGGTCCTTCATAGATATGGTTCTGCAGGAGAACACCCATCACCACAGATTCAGCATCTGGTCAGCACAGGGTGTTCCGAACGTCCTATGGGAGAAGGATCTGATAGATTGCGTGGAATACTTTCCCCAACACATTGTCAGTCATTTGGCAGAATGCCTCCATGCCTGAACTGGGTGGCACAACGGTTGAGTTGCTGCCTTACAGCGCCAGAGATCCAGGTTCGATCCTGACAACGGGTGCTTGTCTGCGTGGAATTTGCATGTTCTCCCTGTGACCTGCGCGTTTTTTCTCCAGGTGTTCTCCAGTGTCCTCCCACACTCCGAAGACCTACAGGTCTGCTGGGTAATTGGCTTGGTACAATTGTAAATTGTCCCCAGCGTGTTTCCGCGCTGCATCTCTAAACTAAACTCACAAAGAAGCACCAAGATGCCGTCAGGCTGGGAGCGAGGGAAGCTTTTCCTTGCCAGATCCCTCCTGCATGGCCGGAGCTCATTCCTTCACATGCAGCCCTCAAGATGGATATGATGCAGACAAGCCCATCATTCACCTCACAGTGGACTGTGCATTCATCAAGCCCAGTCGGGAAAAAGCATGCAATGGCCTTGTCAAGGTTCATCCTGAGCAGCTGCGTTACAGAGGTCTCTGTGATCTATGGTTGTTCCCAGAGACTCCGAGACAACTTCTGCTAGATCATTAACTCGGTAAAAAGAGATGCCTGCCCAAAATTGGTGGTTGTGGAGTGCAAGGCGTTTCCTGCAAGTGAGTGCTATAACCAGCATGCTCCATGGTACAAGAGTGTGTGCTGAGGGATGCTCTGAAGTTCAGTGTAGCCACTGCAAGGGCGATACGCAGAAGGAACACAGTCGAGAGCCCTGCAGTTACTGAAGAGCTGGCTCATGTGCAACCACCTCTCGATCACTTCACGGGCATTTTGCGTGAGGAAACGAGTGGCTTTGATACATTGCAAGGGAAAGCATAGAGTTGATGGTACCATATGAATGTCGCTTTCCCAAGTCACTAAGTCACAATTATATTTACTGTGTATTATAAATAAAATCTATTTTTGAAATAAAACGACTAGTCATGATTTTGCCGGTTGCCCAGAATCTGTGGAACTGAACTCAGGAAGGAAATTTCTCGGGGACATGATATTCCCATTGTTTCACGGGATACTGATCCACAAAGGACATGAATCTGTGCTTCTGTATTCCCGAGCTCAAAGGATCATCAAAGATCAAAGATGCCATGGAAGGCGAGAAGCTTGGGCACGGAGATGATGCGAGGAACTAGTTCACGTTCCTGACTTTGAGTTCATTAGTTATTTCCCAAAAATCAATTCCGATTCCTTTTTTTTTTTGCCAGCCACATTGCTACTTAATAAAGTCGTATATGGCTGGGTGCACCTGAATAAGTCATGAAGTGGTGTCAAAATGATCGGAAGCACACAAATCTGAAATAACAGCAAAATCGCTCAGGGTGGATGGTCCGGCATGGTTAGAGTTAATCAGGGAAATGGGCATCTTGTGAGAATCTAACTCCTTTACATCTGCACAAACTGAGCAGATCCACACTGAATGCATCCTGCAAGAACTGCCCAACAGGGCGATATTATAATGCCAGTGCTAATTCAGAGGCAGAACAGTGTAAATGGGGCACAGATTCCCCTTGAATCTCTGTTGCCATGGCGATGACATTTGCAAACACCTCTTCACTTGTGTGCTGAGCTTGTGCACAGAAAATGGTGTACTTCAGTTCCTGAGTATCCAGCTAGTAATGATGAAAAGGTAGCTAGCTGCTCAATATATTATAGGAGTAGCAATTTGTAACTCAGGAGGCCATTCATGCCCTTGCCAGCTGAAAGAAAAACAATTATTCAGAACGATCCCATTTTCCATCTCCTGCTCTGTAGCCTGCAGGTCGGCATGCATCAGGTGCTTATCAAATACCGAGCGTTGGACAGGGTTTGAGAAGGGGGTGTACTTTGTTAGGTGGGAACAAACGACAAGAATTCAAAGGCATGTATGTAAATACACAATGTGGTGAATAAGTCAGTGGGAAGGAACTGCACATGCTGGTTTATACCGACGATAGACACAAATTGCTAGAGTAACTCAACAGGCATCTCCGGCATCTCTGGAGAAAAAGAACAAGTGAACCCTTCTTCTAAAATGAAAGTTGAGGTGGGGTGGAGGGGGAACAGCACCTCATACTTCACTTGGGCAGCTTACAACCCAGCATTTTGAACATTGGTTTCTCTAATTTCAAGTAACTCCTGCAATCCCTCTCCTCCCCTCCCACCAGTTCCACTGTTCACTTCCTCGTATCCCTCCCCTGATCACATCTTCCCAGCCAACTATGGGCCTTTATGGGCTCCACCCTTGCTGAGGTCATCTGCCTGATTTGTTCTGACCTTTTCTTGCCTCCAGTTCATTGGAAAATAGCAGATGCATAGAGTCATAGGGTCAAACAGCACAGAAAACACCCCTTTTCATCCATGCCAACCGTTATGCCCATCCACATTAATCCCATTTGCCCATGAGGACCTTATCCTTTTATGCCTTACCTTGTTATGCCTTAAAATGATCCTGAATGCAACAATTGCATTTGATGCCACCACCTCCTTTGGTAGCAGATATCAAAGACTCTCCGTGGAAAAAAAACTTCCTCCTTTAACCCCCATTAAAACTCCTTCCCCTGACAAATTTACGCCACTGTGTTTTTGATACCTCCATCTTGGAAAAAAGATTCAGACTATCTACCTTACCTATGGCACATAATTTTATATAGCTCAATCAACGACAATACCTACCACATTCATATCCAAGTCATTAATAAATATCACAAGCAACAAGGATTCCAGCACTGATACTGTATTAACAAACGTTCAATCAGAAAAACATCCTTTCACGACTACCCCCGGCCTCCCATCACCAAGTCAATTTTGGATTCAAGTAGCTAACATGCCTTGGATCCTTTGTGTCTTAGTCTTCTGGACCAGCCAACCACGCAGGACCTTGTCAAGTGTCTTACTGTGTAGATGTGGATAGGCCTACCATCCTGCTTCACTAATCCTCTTTGTTAACTCCTTAAAACACTCGGTCAAATTAGTGAGACTGGATTTCCTAAGCAAAACCATGCTACAACTCCTGCTCAGCTTCTGTGTTTTCAAACATACACAAATCCTACCCTTAGCATATTTTACAATGATTTTCCTACCACTGGCATAAAGTTCATCGGCCAGTAGTTATCTAGCTTATCCCTAAATCCCTTCTTAAATAAAGTAAGAACATCAGCTGTCCTCTAATCATGCAAAAATGGGAACAGAAAGCAAGAAACTGTGGTGTGGGACTGAACTGCAGATGCTGGTTTAAACTGAAGATAGACACAAAATGCTGGAGTAACTCAGCGGGACAGGCAGCATCTCTGGATAGAAGGAATGGGTGATGTTTCAGGTCGAGACACTTCTTCAGACTGAAGAAGGGTCTCGACCCCCAAAAAATCCATTATTTTGTGTCTATCTGCAAGAAACTATAGGCCAGACAGCTTAACATCCACCATGGAGTATATATTAGAAGTGATCATTAACGGCCATATAGTAGCCAGCACAGATAATCGGATAATGCAATCAGGTAAAGGGAACACGGTTTTGCAAAGGGGATATTATATTTGACTAATTCGATGGAGCTCTTTGAAGGAGTAACAAGCTGTGGATAAAGAGAACCCTGTGAATGTACCATATTTAGATTGCCAAAAGGCGTTTGATAAGGTGTCACATCAAAGGTTGCCGTAGTGAATGAAAGCTCATGGTGTAGGATGTGATCTATTTTGCGAATAGAAGGTTGATTGGTCTACGGAAAACAGAGTGAGCATTAATGAGCCTTTCTCAGGCTGGCAATTTGCAACAAGTGGTGTCGTACAAAGACTGTAGTTGGGACCTTGATATTTCACAATTTATAAATGCTGCTACCTTGCTAATGGAATCGGTGTTATACAGAGGTGTATTAGAGATAGAAATACAGTTGCAGAAACCCGACCCAAACTGTCGCCTTCTATGAAAGAAAGCTCAATGTTGGTCATGGGCCATTAATCTCATTACCAGAGAAGTCCTGAGGCTGGGAAGAGCTGTGCTACAAATAGAAAGGACGAGGCGACATTATCTATCACATCCAATGGGAAGTGATTGACAGGAGGATCTAGATGATGTCTACGTGTGTCAGTCCACACTGTCCATGCCAGCTGGAGTATTGCCCAGAGACCAACATCTCAGTGTTGACCAGCCTCACCGCTCCCATAGACCTGCCCAACATTAACCCACATGGGCTGCCTCCACACATCAAACGATGGAGACACATTCCTGAAGGTGTGGAATCATGACAACATATTGGAACTCCAGAGGGTGATAATTAACACACGTCATTAGTGTGGTGTATAGTATTAGTCTTAAGAAATAATCTTGATGCTCCAAAACAACTTCAGGGCAAATTTGCAAAGCTGATGTTTGGAATGGGGGGTTGTCTTATGATGAAAAGGTGGATAGACCAGGCTGGTAGAGTTTAGAAGAATGAGACAGCATGAATAAAACATATAACATCTGAGAGCATTTGACAAGTTGTATGTGTAAGGGCTAACATTACAAATGCAGCAATGTGGGTTTTATTGCAGGAGTGTAAAAGCTCCAGCTCGGATTATTCCTGGGGCATCCTTTTGTCAGCATGGAAGCGGGGTTTATGGCTGATCGTATCCTCTGATATCAGCAACTGGCCTCAAAGCTTTGAAGTGTTAAGAAGAACATCTTGCCATATGGACTGCCCTTTGTTCCCAAGAAAGAAGAGGTCACGATGGACATGACGGACACGGAGGTCCCGAAAGACACATAAAGATTTATAGGGCATTGTAAACTTGCCATATAAGGCAGTGATGGAAAAATACTGGCACATGTATTTAGGGTATAAAAGGTGTGTAAATGTAAGCTTTCAGGGAGAGAGACTACACTAGCTTCCTGAGCGTTTCTGAAAGCCTCGGTATCTAAGCTCTCTCCCACCTGGGTGAGTAGAATAAAGAGGTCAAACGAATTCGGTTGTCTGCCTGTTTTTTCTAATAGGCCACGGACTACAACATTTGTGGAGAGAGTATTTGCCATTGAGATAGAGAAAACAGAGGAATCTTAGAGTCAGAGACATAAAGCATGGAAACGGGCCCTTCAGCCCAACTCATTCATGCCAACCAAAATGCCCCATCCAAGCTATTCCCATTTGCCCCATATCACTAATTGTTTCCTATCCAGTACCTGTCCAAGTGGCTTTAACATTTTTGTTATAGTATCTAACTCAATTAACACCTCTGGCAGCTCGTTCCATATACCCACCACCTATTCAAATACAAGTCTTGGCCAATTTCAGACAGACGAGTTGAACATTATTTTCTCTTAGAGAACAGAGAGTCTTTGGGTGCTGGGAGCAGAATCCTTAATCTGTTTATTTAAAGGTGGATAGGCATTTGTTAAACAAAGGGGTTTAGACTTTTGGGCAAGAGATACAAAGAGATGCAAGGAAGTTGTTTATGGAGCAAGCAGGAGGTGGAAATGGAGATCATTAATGATTTCAAAAGGAAATTGAATAAAACATTTGATGGAAAGCAACTTACTTTCAAGGAAAGAGCAGGACAGTGGGACTGAATTGCCTTCTATAACAAAAATATTCTATGACTTTCTATACATGTGAAATATACTTGCATCAATCATACCTCTCAGGTTGTTAGTGCTGGATCCCTCACCACACTTTGGTGGAAAAGGAAATTCATCAACTCGTCTTCTAATCACTTCAAAGCTAATTATTGAAGAATTGTCGTCATTAACCTCACTGCTAAGGGAAAAGGTCTTTTCTATTCACCCTACCTAATTTTGTATACCTCAATAAAATCCTCTCTCATCACGGGGAGAATGAACAAACTCTATACAGACAGCAACCACAGTCGGGATCATACCTGGATCTCTTGTGTTGAAAGGCAGCAACTCCACTGCTGCACCACCATGCCGCCTCGGTTGTTAATTGTTCATAGTGCACCATCTCCACTGTCTGTAGAAGGGTCCCGGCCCAGAAAGTCACCTGTCCATGTTCTCCAGAGATGCCGCCTGACCCACCGAGTTACACCGGCACTTTGTGTCCTTTCGTGTATTAACCTGCAGTTTCTTATTTCTACAAACTATTTCACCAGAATGGTACTTTATCATTGCCTTGGTGCCTTGGTGCTCCTGGCAAGTTCGGTAACCAGCTGAGAACAAGACCTTCCAGACTGCAGATCACAGCACAAACACAGTTGCGAACTGGATTACAGACGTGTGACTCTGGGCGAGAAGTAGGAACGTATTCCAAGTAGAAATGGCCTTCCAGTTGTAACCTGCAGCTTACTCCAAAGGCCCTCAGTATCTTTCAAAAATTTCTGGGGATTTTGAAGTTCCCAGGTTTGATCCTAAATGGCAAAACATGCTGCAAAATCTATGCTATGTTCAAATCAGCTAGAAAATTAAAAATGGATTTCTGAATTCCCTAATTAAAAAGGGAGGAGTCCTAATTCTTGGAGAGTACAAATGCTCAACAACTTCTCAGAGTATTATCAAGCAAAACAGATAACATTAAGAAGACTATAGAGCTACAGCGTGGAAACAGGCTCTTCGATCGATCTAGTCCACACTGACCAGCAATCACCCTGCACACTAACCAGCACTATCCTAAACACTAGGGATAATTTACAATTTACAGAACCCAGCGAAAACCCACGCAGTTACAGGGAGATTGTACAAACTAAGTACAGACTGCACTCATCGTCAGGATGGAACCTGGGTCTCTGGCGCTGTAAGGCAGCAATTCTACCGCTGCGCTATTGTGCCACCTCAGAAGTTCCATGTGCAACAAAAACAAATTGCTGGAGAAACTGAATGGGTCCTGCACTATCTGTGGAGGGGAAGGAAGGAATTGTCAGTGTTTCAAGTCGAGACCATGCTTCACTTCCAAGTGTAAATGGAATCGTGTCATTGTTTTTCTGTGCAACTGACAAACAAAGGTTCTCAACCCTTTATCTTCCATTTCTTTAACGGCTGATATAACTCTATCCTTCAAACTCTGCCCACTATTTTTTTTGTAAGGAAATGGTATGATAACTGATAGTGCAGTTTCATCATCATTGTTTACTAAAGTGCTTTTCTATCAGCACTTCTAGGGGGGAAAAAAAATATTACAAAATGCATGCAGCAGTAGAAGAACTGTGTGCTCTTCCTTGTAGCTACCGAACAATCAACACAGAGACGCCTCGGAAAAGATCCTCATCGTTTAATGCTGCAAAGAGCCAGTTTTTATTTTATTTTCAGGGTGCGGGTGTGTCTGGTAAGATCAACATGGGTTACCCATCTTTATGCCCCAAGATGGCAATATTGAGGCATTTTGAACCCAAATCATTTGTCCGATCATTTTCAGGGCAGTTGGACATTATAACTGGAAAATTTAGTTACTAATGAAATGAATTATGATAGACATGGCAATGCAGGCTGTGACCACTGTCTGCGGGTACAGTACAAAAACGTGGTCCACACTGACCATCAAGCACCCATTTTACACAGGAATAACATGCAAACTCCACACAGTCAGCGCTTGAGATCAGGATTGAACCCAGGTTGCTCCGAGCTGTGATGCAGCACCTCTGCCAAAAGCTGCTAACTCTACCTTCAGTGTATCTAAAAGGACCACACATGCTGGTTCCACCTTAACCTACTTATCACATCTATAAAGAGCCCAGTAGGTTAACTATGAATTCCCTTTCACGTCAGGGGTTATGGGGAGAAGGCAGGAGAATGGGGTTAAGAGGGAAAGATAAATCAGCCATGATTGAATGGCCGAGTAGACTTGATGGGCCGAATGGCCTAATTCTTCTCCTATCACATGAAATCCACTGGTGAAAGTAAACCTTTATCCAATTCTTCACCTGTTCTTTTTTTTCTAAAGTTAACTCTGATTCTATAAATCAAAGCAGTATTGCTTTCACGCTACTGTTAAACTCACTAAAGGAAATAAGACTGGAACCTCGTTGCCACCACAGAACAGGCACAGAACCTTATGCCCAGAAACTGACACGTGTTGCATCCATTTCACATTTGAGAAATGGCACGAGGATGCACAATTTGTTTACCTTCAATACTCCTCAACATTGTGTCCACAAGTTCACTAAAGAATCTCCTCTCACAACAGTCTCCAGTGGCGTAGTATTTGGCGAAGCAATTGCCTTTGGGTCCCACTGCTGTCTATTCATGTGCTCAGTATCACTGACAGCGAGAGATCAAGGGGGTTTTCCTATTACTTTGGCACTTGGTTAAGCAATTGCCTTTTGGGCAAATGTACATCTCTTCATGTTCTTCGTAACAAATGGAGATCAAGTGATTTTCCATCACAGTTAAGGACAGGTAACATGATACAACCTTTGAGTGTATCATGTTTCTATGGCACAAGAAGTGCCGAGGAACTTCTTAGAAGTGCCATGAACACAAATATCTTTGACTCAAGTAACGATTTGGGGATATTGGGGTAAATAATTAATAGCTTGGCAAAATGGAAAGGTCAGAAGGAGAAAGGATAAAAGAGAGATAGGGGTATACAAGCAGTCTGAATTGGTCTCCCTGGTGTTGTCTATTATTGGCATTATTTTATTATTGTCATGTCCACTGAGATACTGTGAAAAACTATTTTGCTTGCCATCCAAATAAAAACACCCAGAAATGATTATAATTTAAATCACATGAGCACAACAGGTAGTGTTTGCATTGAGTTACTGGGCTGGAGATGGTTACAGAGATAGAGGCGAGCTTATGAAACAAGTGTTTAGATTTTGATAGAGATTTTAAAAAATATATATAAACCTTTCACTGAATGTGCTTTTTTTATGGCAGTCATGAGCATAATATACACTGCATTGTTTTAAAATCCAATACATCCAAACCTTTCAAAAAGCTTGTCATTCGCTCTCATGTATAGAGGCAGAGGGAGGCAGAAATATAGGGGATTACTTTCATCAGGAGAAGAACAAAATCAAGGGGATGTATCACACAGCAAAGGAGTGGGTTATGTACACTCTGACATTCAATGCAATTTCTATCACCCAGTCTCCCACCATCAATACTGTAGGGGAATATTGGCAATAAACTCAACTGAAGCAGCTTTGTAAACACCATGGGAACATGGGTAGGTTATAGGCAGGGTAGCCTGCAACCTGTGATTCACCTCCTGCCTTTGCAAAGCCTTTCCACCACCTACAAAAGCACAGGTCAGAATCATGGTGGAATACTCGCCAGGTCTGGACGAGTGCGATGCTAACTCTCAAGGAGCTCAATCCCCATCCAGGAACAGGCAGCCAACTCGATTGGCACCTTACCCACCACCCTAAACACTCATTCCCTCCGCCAGTGCCAAACATCAAATTAAAGTCATAAAAGGCCAATTCTTCATCCCTCGCGCTGCCCCAGCAAGGCCAGCAGCATAATCAAGGACGAGTCGCACCCTGGCCACTCCCTCTTCTCCCCTCTCCCATCGGGCAAAAGGTGTAGAAGTGTGAAAACACACACCACCAGATTCAGGGACGGTTTCTTCCCAATTGTTATCAGGTAACTGAATCATCCTACCACAACCAGAGAGCAGTGCTGAACTACTATCTACCTCTTTGGTGCCCCTCAGACTATCCTTGATCGGAATTTGCAGACTTTACCTTGCACCAAATGTTATTCCCTTATCATGTATCTCTACACTGTAAATGGATGGATTGTAATCATGTATTGTCTTTCTGCTGATTGATTAGCATGTAATCAAAATTGCTTTTCACACTACCTCGGTACACATGACAATAAACTAAATAAAAAACTATCTCACAGTCCTTGAACTCCAGGCAATCTCTCAACCTCCATCCTACAAATTATCCTCAAAAATCAGATATTTCAATATGATTCCATCACATTCTTCCAAACTTCATTGAATCCATGCCAACATCATTCAGTTTCTGCTCAAAGGGACCATCCCCTCAACCCGGAAATTATACCAATGACTCTATGCTGAACTATTCCAAGGCAAATATCCATTTCATAAGTGATAAGACCAGGATTAGGCCATTCTGCCCATCAAGTCTACTCCGCTATTCAATAATGGCTGATCTATCTCTCCCTCCTAACCCCATTCTCCTCCCTTCTCCCCATAACCCCCGATGCTCATACTAATCAAGAATCTATCGATCTCTGCCTTAAAAATATCCAATGATTTGGCTCTCACAGCCTTCTGTGGCAATGAATTCCACAGATTCACCACCCTTTGACTAAAGAAATTCCTCCTCATCTCATTCCTAAAAGAACACCCTTTAATTCTGAGGCTCTGACCTCTGGTCCTAGACTCTGCTACTAGTGGAAACATCCTCCCCACATCCACTCTATCCAGCCCAGCAACCAACATCAATTCCCATCACCCTTTAAACCAGCATCTGCAGTTCCTTCCTACACAAACATCCATTATCTTGTATATGAAAACCAAAATTACATATAGACAATCGTTGTGTTACGGCAGTTTAAATAATGGAAACGTACCTATACCGAATTCAAAAATCATGATAATAAAATTGTGGGATACCACCATGTATGCTTCCATAGCAAAGGCATTAGACAGGTGGGGGGAGGGGGAGGCAACCATATTCTGGGCCTGCAGAATGCAGAAGTATTGAGCTAATTATGATCTGGAAGGAAGATGGTCCACCAGCCTTCTGATAACATACGACCTCTGACAGTGTTCTGAAAAAGGATATGGGTTCGATAATGTTCCGAACTGGAATGGAGGTATCTGACATCGCTCCTGCAGGCTTTTTGTTGTCACAACCCCCAATCCACGCAGTAGAAAATATCCATCTATTGCCTATCTATCTGCCTTGTACTTTTTCGCATTTGCTTTCCACATCAAATGAACCAACATATCAAGAACCCTCTGCACACCAACATGCACCATTTCTAGAAACAAGGAACTGCAGATGCGGGTTTACATAGGATATCAAAGTGCTGATGTACCATTTCTAACCATTTAACAGGCCATTTTACATTTGCTTTTTAACTAAAATGGATAACCTCACATTTTTTCTCGTTATTCTCCATCAACAACTATCTTAACAACTCATTTCATCAAACTAAATCCCATTTATTATAGATGCTGCGTGTCCTCTTCACAGGGGCGGCACGGTGGCGCAGCGGTAGAGTTGCTGCCTTACAGCGAATGCAGCGCCGGAGACTCAGGTTCGATCCTGACTACGGGTGCTGTACTGTACGGAGTTTGTACGTTCTCCCCGTGACCTGCGTGGATTTTCTCCGAGATCTTCGGTTTCCTCCCACGCTCCAAAGACGTACAGGTTTGTAGGTTAATTGGCTGGGCAAATGTAAAAAAATTCCCTAGTGGGTGTAGGATAGTGTTAATGTGCGGGGATCGCTGGACGGCGCGGACCCGGTGGGCCGAAGGGCCTGTTTCCGCGCTGTATCTCTAAATCTAAAAATCTAAAAAACTTACTTTCCAACTTTGCACCATTGACAAAACTCTGGTTGCTCTTACTCTTCCCTTTTTTTCATCCAAGTTATTAATGTAAACTGTGAATAGCTGCGGGCCTGGTCCTGATACTTAAGCCATCCCACTGGCAATGGCCTGGCAAATGGAAAAATGTTCCTTTTACTTCTGTTCCATGTTTCTGCCCTTTCACCAACTCAAGCTGACACATTACCCCCTTCCCATTAGCCCTTATTTTATGTAACAATTGTTCAAGTGGTGCCTTTATCAAATGCCTTTGAAACACCCAGATATTCTACATCCATTGGTTGATCCATGACCATCCTACTGGAAATTTCTCATAAAAGCTTTATTACATTTGTCAAATGTGATTTCCTTTGCAAAAAGTCTTGTTGTCACTGCCTAATAGTATCTGCCTAATAGTATTATGATTTGATAACACCAGCAAATGGCCACATTGATAGAAACATAGAAACATAGAAAATAGGTGCAGGAGAGGGCCATTCGGCCCTTCGAGCCAGCACCGCCATTCATTGTGATCATGGCTGATCGTCCCCAATCAATACCCCATGCCTGTCTTCTCCCCATATCCCTCGATTCTACCAGCCCCTAGAGCTCTATCTAACTCTCTCTTAAATCCATCCAGTGATTTGGCTTCCACTGCCCTCTGTGGCACAGAATTCCACAAATACACAACTCTCTGGGTGAATTTTTTTCTTCTCACCTCAGTTTTAAATGGCCTCCCCTTTATTCTAAGACTGTGACCCCTGGTTCTGGACTCGCCCAACATTGGGAATATTTTTCCTGCATCTAGCTTGTCCAGTCCTTTTATAATTTTATATGTTTCTATTAGGTCCCCTCTCATCCTTCTAAACTCCAGTGAATACACGCCTCATATGTCAGTCCCGCCATCCCAGGGATCAATCTCGTGAACCTACGCTGCACTGCCTCAATTACAAGGATATCCTTCCTCAAATTAGGAGACCAAAACTGTACATAATACTCCAGATGTGGTCTTACCAGGACCCTATACAACTGCAGAAGAACATCTTTACTCCTATACTGAAATCCTCTTGTTATGAAGGCCAACATTCCATTAGCTTTCTTCACTGCCTGCTGTACCTGCACGCCAACTTTCAGTGACTGGTGTACAAGGACCCCCAGGTCTCGCTGGATCTCCCCCTTACCTAACCCAACTCCATTGAGATAATAATCTGCCTCCTTGTTTCTGCCGCCAAAGTGGATAACCTCACATTTATCTACATTATACTGCATCTGCCACGCATCTGTCCACTCACTCAACCGCATCTGCCCACTCACTCAACAGATAGACCCTAGCATTTTACTGACAACTTGTATATGTGAAAATTATCAATAATTGGGCACTTTTCTCTGTTAATCATTTCTACATCCCAATTTGCTGGGTCTATTCCAAAATTAAGGAAATGCATCTTCATGGATTTCTCTCAGGACAATGCAGGTTATCTGACCCAGAGGATTTATTTGCTTTTATTCCCATTCATTTCTCTTTCCAAGCACAACAATGTTCCTCAGTCATAAGAGCCATCCCCCTCCCCCCATTAGTTCTGGTACATTCACCCTGTCTTCTTCTATGAAGATATTGTGGCTCCTTGCCTTTATTTCGGGCCTCTACCGACGCGCCACAATATTTCTTTATTCCCATCATCATTTCTGCTGTCATTGTCTCTATGGAAACCACATTTGCCTTTGCCATATTCTTCATTTATAAAAAGCCATACAAGTTCTTAATCAAAAAAATGCTTCAAATATTCAGAAGGTCGGGCAGCATCTGCGGAAAGAACAACATTTCAGGTTGAAGACCCTTCTTCAGAACTTTTCCAATTCATTTAATGGTTTTCAACTTGAAACATTAGCTCTGTTTCTTTTTCTACAGATGCTACCTGTATATTTTCACATCATTGCAGATTTTCAATTTTGGGGGATTTTCACCTTTTTACAATTTTTGGGGACATTTTCATGTTTATGTTACCTTCCCCTTTCATATCAATAATTTGTTTATCTATTGCTGGTTCCTAAATCTCCTCCAACCCTTTGGCTTACTATCTGCCTAGGCAACACCGAGTCTATTCTTTTAATGTATTATTCACCACCTCTTCCGATGGCCACAGGGACTATTTTGTCGATTGAGTTATTATTTCCTCAATAGTAAGCACATTCCATGCATAGAGGTAATTTATTTCTATTCAAAAGAATTTATTTTTGACAGAAGCTGTGATCTATGAAAGAAAATTTGTTCAATTTGAGACAAGATACAAATTTGTTTAGGCCAAGAAAGAATTTACTTCTTAATGAATAAGAAATCAGTTTCGATGCAGAAGACATTTCATCATTCTCTTTTGTGCAAGTCAAGAAATTATCTTGCGAACAATATGCATCGTTTGCTGAAAGAACATGTATTTAAGGCAAATTTATGTCATTTACTTGTTCCTTTACGAGGAACCATTGTGAGAGAGTCACACTTTGCACTAAAACCACAGTATTAAAAAAAATGTCTAAACGTAGCTTTGGATTGAGTACCATTTAGAAAGATACTATAACAGCATGAGGATAATAACATGATACAGCTTTTGTTTCTCTATGCAATGTTTCCATAAATGCACAAAGTCAACAGGCATCACAACAGAAAAGGGACTTATTTGCAAGGCAGAACACCTGACCTTTCTACTTGATGGGTCTTCAAGCTCCTGTTTTAAGACTGACTGCTCTAGTCATAGTCAAACAGAGGTCTCCTGTTCAACATAATCACAATATGTCCAACACATGGATACAAAGAGTACAATATCTCCCTGAAGACATAGAAACAGTACTGTTGCCCATTTATTCAAAGAATGGTATTTTAGATAATACCATTTTTTACAGCTCCAAACAAAAGCATGAATATTTTGTTATATTTTTGGTACACATTTCACAAAATAATAACAAGCTTTCTCTTTTAAATGAACAACTACAAATCTAGTCCAATAACTAATTTTCAGTATCGTTCAGATTTTCTCACAAGTTTTAGTGTGAAACCAACTCTTCTTTTGCTGGATCCTGAATTTGAACTCAATAGGTTATTTCAAAGATAGACACAAAATGCTGGAGTAACTTAGCAGGACAGCAGCATCTCTGGAAAGATGAAATGGATAATGTTTTGGGTTGAGATTCTGTATCAGACAAATTTGGATCTTGCACTTCATTTCCCATTTCCCCCCTTTCACCCTCGACTCCATCCTATCCCCCCTGGTCCGATCCCTCCCTACCTATGTTCAAGACACCTCACATGCTCTCCATCTCCTCAATAACTTCCGTTTTCCAGGCCCCTCATCTTTACTATGGATGTCCTGTCACTCTACATCTCCATCCCCCACCCAGAGGGTCTTAAAGCCCTGCGTTTCTTCCTCAACCATAGAACCAGCCAATATCCATCTACTAACACTCTCCTCCACCTAGCAGAGCTGGTCCTTACCCTCAACAACTTCTCCTTTGACTCCTCCCACTTCCTCCAAATCCAAGGTGTAGCTATGGGCACTCGCATGGGCCCTAGCTATGCCTGCCTCTTTGTAGGGTACGTCAAATAATCGCTGTTCCAGGCGTACACTGGCCCTATCCCCGAACTCTACCTCCGCTACGTTGACGACTGCATTGGTGCTACATCTTGTACCCATGCAGAACTCGGACTTCATCAATTTCACCACTAATTTCCATACTGCTCTAATTTCCATACTGCTCTTAAGTATTTCCATACTGCTCTTAGACCATCTCCGACAGCTCCCTTCCGTTTCTGGATCTCACCATCTCCGTCACAGGAGTCAGACTAGTGACCAAAATCAACTACAAACCCACAGACTCCCATAGCTATATAGCTATCTTGACTACACTTCTTCCCACCGTGTTTCCTGTAAAAACTCCATCTATGCCGCATCTGTGCCCAGGATGAGGTGTTCCATACTAGGGCATCAGAGATGTCCTCATTCTTTAGGAAACGGGGCTTCCCCTCTTCCATTATAGATGAGGCTCTCACTAGGGTCTCCTCAATATCCCACAGCTCCGTTCTTTCTCCCCCTCCCCCTCTTCAAAACAAGGATAGAGTCCCCCTTGTCCTCACCATCCACCCCATCAGCCAGCGTATACAACATATTATCCTCCAACATTTCCGCCACCTCCAACGGGATCCCACCATTGGCCACATCTTCCCATCTCCACCCCTTTCTGCTTTCCGCAGACCGTTTCCCCTGAAACTCCCTGGTCCACGTCCTTTCCCACCCAAACCACCCCTTCCCCAGGTACTTTCCCCTGCAACTGCAGGAGATGCAACACCTGTCCCTTTACCTCCCTCCTCGACTCCATCCAAGGACCATGACCGTCTTTTCAGGTGAGGCAGAGGTTCACCTGCACCTCCTCCAACCCCATCTACTGTATCCGCTGTTCCAGGTGTCAACTTCTCTACATCAGCGAGACCAAGCGCAGGCTCGGCGATCGTTTCATTGAACGCCTCTGCTCAGTCCGTCTCAACCAACCTGATCTCCCGGTGGCTCAGCACTTCAACTCCCCCTCCCATTCCCAATCTGACTTTTCTGTCCTGGGCCTCCTCCATTGTCAGAGCGAGGCCCAGCGCAAATAGGAGGATCAGCACCTCATTTCGCTTGGGCAGTTTACACCCCAGCGGTTTGAACATTGACTTTTCCCACTTCAGGTAGTCCCTGCTTCCCCTCTCTATCCCCTCCCCCTTCCCAGTTCTCCTACTAGTCTTCCTGTCTCCAACTACATCCTATCTTTGTCCCGCCCCCTCCCCTGACGTCAATCTGCAGAAGGGTCTTGACCCAAAACATCACCCATTCCTTCTCTCCTGAGATGCTGCCTGACCCGCTGAGTTACTCCAGCATTTTGTGTCTACCTTCGATTTAAACCAGCATCTGCAGTTTTTTTTCCCTAAACTTCTTACACTTGAAGCCAAATGATTTGAAACTGAGGGGCTATTGTCAGAAAATGCAAAAGCTAGCATTATGCTAACATCAACGTTAAACTTGGGTGGTGGTCCATACCATACTGGACCGCTCACTTCATTCCCTCATGGAACGCTGGAATAGTGAGAGCACTCATTGCAGGCATCCAATTTTCTTCAGGGTCCAGCAGATGTAATCCCGTGAAATGCGCTGAAAATCATTTGTAACTCAAATGGTAAAATAAGATTTCCATTGCTCATGCATTTTTATTTTTTTTGCAACAAGCACAATATAAAGAAGGGGATCAGAGGGACATTTCCAAAGGTATAACAGCCAGAGCATCAACATTTACGCTTATCATGGCCACCAGTTTCACTTGCAGAATCACTGCCCGTCAGTGCTGATCTTGACCTTTGGCTCAAGTGTCATAAAATCCAATCTCTCAATCAAACTTTGGTGCAGTTTTTAATGACCAGAGATAATCAGCAGCTTTCCACCAACTCTACGCAAACCTTACAAGTGCACCTGACACAACTGTTGCACTCGACTTTACACCTGATCCTAATAATATAATAAATTGTAATAATTAAATACGCCCCACAGATAATTCACGGAATAAATTATTTCATCTTCCTTTAGAAATGGGTTTCTCACAAATAGACGTCGCACAGAAATGGACAGATTGTTTTAACATCTTCGAATGTGCCCTGAATCAGTTTATTATCTGTAACCATGTCTGTACAGACACAATGTATTTATGCAAATGTTTGAATGATGGTGAAAAAATAAAAGTCATGCAAGTACTCCCACAAGAACTCCAGTCTTGTTGGGGAAAATATATCATCTTCTTTTCCACCTCATCCTAAAACTTTTCAGACAAAAGGCACACTAACAAGATATTTTTGAAAGTTGGATACTCCTTGAGGAAATGCCATTAATATGGCATAATACTGCTATATTAATGCCAAAAAAAAAGTCATGCAGGAACTTCCAGAACTTTATTCTTATTGTTGAAAATATATTTCTTTCCACATCATCCTAAAGTATTTCAGATCCAAAGGCACATTTTACAATATATTTTTGAGATTCTACAGGCCACCAGGAAAATGTGATCCACATTCCTGCTATATTAAGATATAGACCAGATATATATGGATAGAAAGACGCGTCCATAGTTTCCTGAAAGTGTAGATCGGGTGTCACTTTAGTGATAATGCAAGTAGTTTTATTGAAATCGGTGTTATATTTTTTAAGTTATTCACATTTTAAAGTTTAAATCTATCTCCTAGGGAGGGAGGGAGGTGGGGAGTGCATAAGAGGGGTTGAGGGGGAAGGGGAAGTGGGGAGGGGAGGGGGAGGGGGAGGGGGGAGGGGAGGGAGGGGGGTAGGAGAGGGTGCTGCAACAGGTCCACTTGGTCTAGTAAATATATAAAATTATGATAGGACAGACAGTCACAATATTTTCCCCCCAGATGGAAATGTCAAATACTGGATGGCATAACATTAAGGTAAGGGAGGATATGTGTCAAGGAGATATCCTGTACAAGGGCATGTTTTTTGTTTTTTTTTAAATCGAGAGCATTGTGCGTGCATGGAATGCACTGCCAGGTGTGGTAGATGCAAATATGATAGAAACATCTAAGAAACATTTGGACAGGCACATGAACAGAGAAGGGAGTGGAAGGATTATAGATCATGTGCAGGTAGATGTGCAGTTCAAATTAGCATCGTGGCCAGCCATAGACATCATGGGTTGAAGGGCCTGCTCCTGTGCACCAATACTGACTCCTTTGCAATGTGGAGAGAGGATCTTCCATCCTCTCCAAATTGCAAAGGAGCAAGTATTAAAAATGCATATTTTGTGAAAATGAAAGAAAAGCATCTGTAAGATTTTGAAAGGGAATTTAAACTAAACTAAAATGAACCATCCATGCCCCAAATTTAGTCACAAATAGAAATGTTTTGGTTCCCATCCTCCAATTACTTCTACAAAATGCTGAACTCTGAAATGCAAGAGTTCTCTCAGTCCAGCTGCTTGAAATGGAATTAAAGAACAACCTGACACATTTCAAACATTCTATATACATTACAACAATTGTTTTAAGCATTAAAACGCTTCTAATGTGAAGGATTGGACACCAAGCAGATTATGTTCTCTGATTCATGCTCGATCAGCTCCATGTTCTCCACTCCCATTTTAAATACTGGCTTCACAGCTCATCACAAACGGCACCATAGACCCTGTTGCATAATGTTGTTCAAAATAATGAGAAGCATCATGTTCTTGACATTCTTTGTCACTTTTGGAATCTCAAAGACACAATGCTTGAGCACAACCTTTGATTTAAAAAAATGTTGAATACATTGCATTAATAGGAAGCTTTGGATATCGGTAGATTTAAAAAAAACTCTTACCTGTGTAACTTCATTCAGTCCTACAACCCTCTTAAATCATTTTGCCTTCCAGATCTGGGTTCCTGAGCACTCCCTATTGTAATCATTCCACTCCTTGGTCCCAACATCCGGTATTTCCTTCCTAAAACTGTTAACTTCTCCATAAAATCTACTTCTTCACCCCTGCTCACGTGTCTTACAATCTTCCTCTCTGGTTGAATAGCATTTTTCTCTTTAACTTGAAGCTTGTTGGAAAAAGATACCAACTACACAAAGGTTGCTGATGTTGATACCCAGTTATTCCGTTTTGCACATTGTTCACTAGCAAGCAGCAGAGATGAATTCAAAAGTAACGAGAAGGTAATCGCTGTAAATTATAGTACACAATAATCCAGCAATTAAGTAGACCGCTCACCATTACATTACGTTCTCTTGAAGGGTATCGATTTTGTTTAGAGTCACTGAATTGGTACCTTCTTCAACATTCTACAAATCACCTCCAATATTCTTCACTTCCACTTAGCGTGATAAACAACTTTTTTTTCAACCTTTTTAAATCCCATAATACCTTGAAAATCCTTTGGGGGTTTTTTTTTTGCTTCAACCATTCCATGCAGCTAAATTAACTTTAGTAAAAGGCGGAAAAATAACTGATAGCATAAGACACTCAGTTTGATTTTTCCTTTCATTGATTTTTAATTTCAAAGGCAAAGCAACAGGAACATAAAATGTGCAGTTCAACACTGACCATCAACATTGCTAATTCAACATTGACCATTTTAATTCGCTGCCCAGAATTAATATTGTGGTACCATTACCCAACCACTACTACCCCTCATCTCGGTATCAAAACTGTCCACTATGCAATCATGCTGTGCTTGAGGATAATCGTCTTGGTCTCTCTCCTTTTGTAACAATTTTCCAGTAAAGGTTGCTCATCATCATTCCTCTAAAAGAAATAGGCATTCTCTCTTCATTTCTCTACTTTTCACACCATTCCCTAGACAACAATTTATGTATGTAATCTGCTGCTGCAGACATGTAGGGGAAGGCATGTGTGTGTGTGTGTGTGTGTGTGTGTGTGTGTGTGTGTGTGTGTGTGTGTGTGTGTGTAAAGTATAACGTGGAATTGAAGTACTGCTGCCCATTCTAACGGTTCTGAAGCTGCATGGATTAAAAGGCAGTCTCAAAGGGCAGCTAAGTATCAAACACAATACAGAGAGTACAGACACAAAAGACAAAACAACTACAGATTCAAAATTCTATCTCTAAAGGACATAAGTAAACCAGGAAAATATTTTTATTTGTAATATTCAGATGATTTCAGTGTCACCATTACCGGTACTACTTTTTAAAATGTATTTAGGACTTGACTGAATTTAAATTCCGCAGCTGCCATAGTGGGCTTTGAACTCATTATTTGATCACTGACCCAGGCTTTTGAATCACTCATGCACCATGCAATTACACACAGACAAACATCTCATCTGGCATCGGCAATATGCAGCCTACCCTGAGACTGCAACCTAGTGACATTGCAGCTGTGCCGACAGAATGGGGAATGGTCTGACTTGAGAACAAGCTCGAAATGGGTGCTCTTTAGACTCTGTGCTCAGCTCTATCCATCGCCTTGGAGGAACCAATGTCTACCTTGAAGAGCCTGACGTATCAAATGGATACGGGCTCCCAAGGAGTCACACATCAACAGTGGATACACACAAATATAGGTCTGAATATGAGGGACACTACTCCTCGCTTCATATGTTCAGGTTCTTCCGTTATTGCCTGTTGAGATTAAAGCGGAAGATAATACAGTGACTTGCCTGGGGAATAGTTCACGGAAGACCAATTAATAACTCAAACCACAGGAGGTCTTTCCCAGATTTCCCAAACCAAGCCCCCAGGTACATTGTGTTATGAATGTTTATTGGCCAAGTATGCATATACAAGGAATGTGCCTTGGTGCCTTATCTGACAAGTGCACAAATATAGAATGTTTTTACCCGATTGGAAATTAACAAACAGTTTAAATGGATTCCTTTTGCCCATCCCTTCCTCTTCCCCTAATATCTTTGTGCGTTACACCTTATTGATTAACTATACGATCATATTGAAATCTGCTTCACGGTACCTTTTACAGTATTTGATCAATTTCACGTAATAATTGTCCGTCTTCTGTCGCAACAGATTAATTACTGGAATATTCATCTTTTTGAAATTCAGCCCACTTTGTATCACCACACAGAATTTCACAGAAATTTACAAAACTAAACACGCTATTCAGCCAAATAGATGCGCAAGCTTCAGTGTTTCCTCACTTAATATTTCATTGTCAACATCACTTCTGCACCATGTTCATCATTTTATTGCCCATCTTCCTTCAATGTGCCTGTGTTATTATCCGTGTTCCCACCAATCTGAGTGTAGTTTCAACTGTAGACTTTTGTTTTCATTTTATCAATGGACACTTTTTAGAAACATAGAAACATAGAAAATAGGTGCAGGAGTAGGCCATTCGGCCCTTCCAGCCTGCACCACCATTCCGAGTCTATCCAGCCTTTCTTCATATGAAAGTCCTGCCATCCCAGGAATCAATCTGGTGAATAAGGTCATCGGCTGAGATCTCCCCATAAATATCTAAACACACTATCAAGCCCTTTCCTTTAAATGTCCTCCATCAGGACACTTTTAAGCCATCTAGAGAGATAATAAGGCTGTTTGTTCAGTATTCTCTGATTTTATTTCCATGAATCTGGTGAACAGAGGCATACAGCATGGAAGCAGGCCCTTTGGCCCACTGTGTCTGTGCTGGCCATCACGTATCTATCTGTACTGATCCCCATTTTCCAGAACAGCCTTCTCCACTGCGGCTCTTCAAAAGCTTGTTTGACTATTTCTTAAATATCTTTAGCAATACAGTGCGGAAGCAGGCCATTCGGCCCACTGAATCCACGCCGACCAGCGATCACCCCGGACATTAGCACTATCCTACACACTAGTGACAATTTTCAATTTAACCTCAGCCAATTAACCTACTAACGTGCATGTCTTTGGAGTGCGGGAGGAAACCAGAGCACCCGCAGACATCCCACGAGTTCACAGGGACAATATACAAACCACACAGACGGCATCCATAGTCAGAATCGAACCCGGGTCTCTGGCGCTGGAAGGCAGGAACTCTACCGCCACGCCACTGTGCCGCCCACCCATGTCCTGGGGCACCTGTCTCCAGCAGTATATTCCCACTTGTTTTTCACCCTCTGGGAGACAAATTTTATTTCTTAAATCCCTTTCATATCTTACATCCCTTGTGGTAAACCTGTGCTCTTTGGTCAGAGTCACCTCTGCCAAGGGAAAATATTTCCCACTTTCTTCACTATCCATGCCTCTCATCATTTTGTACACCTCAGCCAGGTCCCGGGGCTCTGAGGAAAATAAATGGAACCTATCTTGTCTCTCTACATAATTGAAAATTCCATCCCAGGCAACATTCTGGTGAATCCCCTGTCATCCTCTCCAGTAGTCAACTAGTAGCCAGATGTTGTCAAGCTGGAAAGTGTACAGAGAAGATGTAAGAGGATGTTACCAGGACTAGAGGATCTGAGCTATAGGAAGAGGTTGAGTAGGATGGGACTCTATTCCTTGGAGTGCAGGAGGTTGAGGGGTTGGGGAGATGGACAGAGTCTCTTGCCCAGAGTAGATGAATCAAGGACAAGAGGACAAAGGTTTAAGATGAAGGGGAAAAGATTTAATAGGAGTCAGAGGGGTAACTTTTTCACACAAAGGATGGTGGTTGTATGGAACAAGCTGCTACAGGACTGTGACCGTGTGGGTTTTCTTCAAGATATTGGTTTCCTCCCACACTCCAAAGGCATATAAGTTTGTAGGTTAATTGGCTTGATATAAAAGTAAATTGTTCCTTGTGTGTATGTAGGATAGTGTTAATGTGCAGGGATCGTTGGTCGACATGGATCCGGTGGGCCAAAGGGCCTGTTTCCGCATTGTATCTCTAAACTAAACTAAAGGAGGTAGCTGAGGCTGGGACTATCCCAATGTTTAAGAAACAGTTAGACAGGCACATGGATAGGACAGGTTTGGAGGGACATGGGCCAAACACAGGCAGGTGGGGCTAGTGTAGCTGGGACATGTTGGCCGGTGTGGGCACGTTGGGCCGAAAGACCTGTTTCCACACAGTAGTACTCTATGACTCTAGTCATATCTTTCCATGCAGTCATGGCAACCTGATTGCACACAATACACCAGCTACAACTTAACCAACAAGATATACAGCTGCATCACAAATTCTAAATGTTTATATTCTACACCCCAGCTAACAGAGGTAAGTGCTGGAGTAGCTCTAGCGGGTCCAGCAGCATCTGTGGAAGGAATGGACTGGCAATGTTACAGGTCAGGACCCTTCTTCAGACTGATTGTAGCAGTGGGGATAATGCTGGAAAATAGAGATGGGGGCGCCACAATGCCTGGCAAGTGATGGGAGGATACAGGTGATGGGTGGGGCAGATGGGTGCAGTAGATGACAAAGGCTAGGGATGAAAGGAAGACAAAAGAGCATCAGATAAGATGAGTGAAATATAAAGCCAGAGGGAGGGATATAGGTGGGATTTGGAGGGGGAGGGATATAGGTGGGATTTGGAGGGGGAGGGATATAGGTGGGATTTGGAGGGGGAGGGATGCATACAAAAGAGAGAGGAGATTATTATTTAAAATTGGAGCATTCAATGTTCATACCAGTGGGTGGTAAACTACGGCACGGTAGCGCAGCGGTAGAGTTGCTGCTTTACAGCGAATGCAGCGCCGGAGACTCAGGTTCGATCCTGACTACGGGTGCTGCACTGTAAGGAGTTTGTACGTTCTCCCCGTGACCTGCGTGGGTTTTCTCCGAGATCTTCGGTTTCCTCCCACACTCCAAAGACGTACAGGTATGTAGGTTAATTGGCTGGGTAAATGTAAAAATTGTCCCTAGTGGGTGTAGGATAGTGTTAATGTACGGGGATCGCTGGGCGGCACGGACTTGGTGGGCCGAAAAGGCCTGTTTCCGGCTGTATATATATGATATGATATGATACCCTGTGGATTATGACATGTTCTTCCACTAGTTTGTGTGTGGCCTTATTCTGGTGATGAGGGCAAGTGTCCTCACCATCTCATCTGGCTGTGCTGATGCCTTCAGTGGTCCCTGGATATGTATAATCTGCCCTCAGTATTAAGTACCAAGTCCCTCAGGATTCTATCATACAATCTGTCTATCCTAGCCATATTAGACTTCAAAAAATACGTCACCTCACGTTTTTCAGGATTAAATTCCATCCAGCCTATTTTACCGACTGACCAATATTATACTGTTGCTAAACACCAGCCACCTCACTGACAATCATCATATCACCTGCAAATCATTCCTCTTACATTCAGATTGTCAATGCATGTAACAGATAACCCCTTGAATCTTTGTTCTCAAATTCCACCTCAACGGTCCAAGCCGTTTGGAAAAAAACACATCCCGAATCATATAGCTTTCAGATATAAATTCCGATAGATCATGTATAAAATCACTTAAATAACCATTTGGTTATTGCCCGGGCTCTTTGCTGCCTTTTACAGTGACAAGGCACTGTCCAAATGAAGCCAATAAAAGAGATGGGCCAGAATATTGTGCAACCAAAAGTTCACAAAGTTAAGGAGGGTGAATCCATACAATACAATATATCTTTATTGTCATTGTACAGGGGTACAACGAGATTGGGAATGCACCTACCATACGATGCAATAAATTAATTAGCTAGTCAGTATTAATTTAAACAACCCAATGAAACAAATTAGAACAGTTTTAAAACAGAACATCAACAACCCATAGAAGTTGAAATAGCTACAAGACTATTTTGCAATAGCCAGAGAGAGGAAAAAATATAATTAAATCAAAAGGGGGATTTACTTTGGATGTAAGCCAACCTCCAGGCAAATCCTTAACTGGTGAGAGACCTAATTAGTGTTGATAATCGCGATCAAGGTAGTTCCAGAAATCGCTCTGCACGAAATGTATTTTCCCTAGTGTTAAACGTCACTACACGGGGTAAGAAACTGTAAGAGAGCTTCCATTGAGAAGATGCGTGTCTGCAGTAATTGCTCCCTTTGGTCTCACCGGCTCCACGGCAATAGCTCCAGCAACACACACACAAACACACACTGACATCTTCATTTAAACGGGTTACTATAGCAGCGCATATTTGACTAGAACACCAACCAAACCCTTTTCAATTGCCGTTTATTATATGTTTCCTCGCAGTAAAAAGGTTCTCCTGGGTGTGAAGTATGATGATGTTGTTGTGCAGCCGGCGGAATCTGGAGTGCCCCTTACCTGGCTCGGTACAGTTCTTTGTCTGGGTACCGTTGTCCTTCGCCGCTGCCATTAACTTCCTGTTCCACCACCTTAGGTCCCGCACGGCTTGTTGTCCAGTCTGTTTCTCTCGCTCTGTTCGGATGAACAATTGGCATGAGTTACTTACAAGGGAGATATCGACTCGACAGCTCAGGTCACCTATCGAACCCTACTAGACCCAGCGCCTCATTGTACTTTAAACCCACCACTAACACGCTACATACAGGGACAATCTCTCAAACTTGCATCCAATTGAACCATATAGCCATTAAGGTGGACAAACCCGCGATATAAAGTTAATTTATAAAACGAATTCCATTTTATTGCAAAATAATATCCAGCCTATGCTACCCCTCGGGGTTGGACAAGACTGACAGGATTAACACGGGAGCCTTTATGTGCGGTGGTATTCTTGAGGAAACTTGCAGGTGGCAGGTTAGCAAAGCTGTATTGCAGAGTGGCCGATTTCTAATCACCTTAACCTTCTCGGCTATTACAGTCCAATCGATCTCAGTGCAAGGCTCGTTCTCTGCAAGTTCACCGCTCCGCTGGTGTAACAAGGGGAAAATACAAACTTAAAAGCATAAATATATATATATATATATATATATTCTTTAAAAATAAAAATCTTCTAAACTGTCTAAATTGCCTGCAATGCATTTTGAAACACGGACGTAAGACCCTTCATTTATCTAAAGTCTGTCTGAAGAAGGGTCTCGACCCGAAACGTCGCCCATTCCTTCTCTCCTGAGATGCTGCCCGACCTGCTGAGTTATTTTGTGAATAAATACCCTCATTTATCTAGATATCTACAGTGGAAGGACAATTATCGTTAGTTTAAAAAAAAAATTAAAAAATATATATATATATATATATAAAGCCTTTTGCCAGCACAGATACCAGGTGGGAAAGTTGAAGAAGACCGAGCTCACTCACCTAGTCTGGAGAGCAGGCTACACATGCACCAGGCCAGGAACAGAATGCAGCAGGGAACGCCAATCTGATAGAGAATCATCTCTCTCCTCCTGCGAACTTTGGTCATTTTTTCAAACGCTGTGATTCTCGGCCGTCTGATGCCTGAATCCATCGCCTCTTACAAATTCGATGTGTTTCTTTTTTTTTGGGGGGGTAGGAGTAAAATGATCACAGCGAGATGTGGTGAGCCCCGGCTACCCACCCCCTTTGACCGCCTGTTTAAACTCCGGCGCCACTTCTCATTTCACGCCGTTAACAGGAGAGAGAGAGAGAGAGTGGGGGGAGGAATTAGAAGAAAAAAAACCCTTGATGCAGTGTCGAGATCACATGTGAGCACCAGGTTTCAAGAGAGAAAGAGGAGCCTGTCAGTTTGAGGACGCTCTTCGCTCCGGGTAATGACGAGGAACGGGGTTTTACCAACAAAAAACAAAAAAAAAATCCCTGACCCCCTGTCCCCACCAACCACATTTAAAAAAATAAATACGAAAGGGGACGATCAGAACAAAACGAAAATGATCCAGTACATAAATTACTCTTTAATACATTTTAAAACATTTGTATTTGGCAGATGCAATGCAAGGTCGCCCCCAGGTTCCACTGTGGTTCCCTGGTCCCTCTTTCCTTCTCATCTGATCTTCATCCTTCGACCTCTCTCTAACTTTGCCTCTGACCGCGAGTGACCTCCAATCCAAACCCTTTCCTCTATCCCTTGACCAGACCGCCGGACAGTCCCAGTCCCAGTCCCAGCCCCAGTCCCAGTCCCAGTCCCAGCCCCAGCCCCTTCCGACATAGACCCATATCTGCCTGTCCGGTGTGGCTGTGGTATTCGGTACGTACTGAAGAGCCCAGCTAGCGAGGCTTGGCCTTTATCCAGCTCACACCTGTGTGTGTGTGTGTGTGTGTGTGTGTGTGTGTGTGTGTGTGTGTATGTGTGTAATGCACACACGCGGTGGGTTGAATGCAGAGAGAGAGAGTAGTAGTGAACAAAGCTTTTCAAAAGGACACCAGCCATCCTTGTGGTTCAGTCACCCCGAGCGAGGGGCAGCAGTTATTAAAACCGTGGGCGCTAGATTTCCCCGGGAGCTGTGTGTGTGTGTGTGTGTGTGTGTGTCTGTGTGTCTGTGTGTGTGTGTGTGTGTGTGTGTGTGTCTGTGTGTGTGTGTGTGTGTGTGTGTTTCAGCCCGCAAGATGCCTGAGTTACAGCCATCCGATTTTAACCAAGAATCACACCCCTCACCCCTCTCAGCGCCCAGTTAAACGTGCCTGGGAGTATTTGTGGGCGGCTGTAGTTTTTACAGGGTTGACACGTTTTCCCAAGTTATCCTCAAAGAAATGTGTATGCATTTAGTAAAAAGAAGCGTGCCAGGTCGTTGCTGCGTAATTATAACGCGTGATGTGTCTCAGAGAAAAAAAAAATCATTTGATTACCATGGCTTACATGCGGGACCGGACGGGTTTGGGGGGGGGGGGAGAGGTGACAACATCTTTTCCAAGGTCATCACTGATCGGGTCAAGTCTGTTCTGTGGTCATCCTCGGGGCTGCTGTACTTGGCGCAAGTGTGGCCTGTCCCTCCCTCCTACGCCAAGGGGATCACCCGGGCTGTCTTCCACTTCATCTGGGGGTCGAGGATGGACCGGGTGCGACGAGCCACAATGTACAAGTCGGCAGACAACGGGGGTAAAAGCGTGCCCAACGTGGCCCTCATCCTGATGGCCACCTTCGTGTGTGGCTGCATCAGGCGGAGCGTAGAGCCAAGGCACGTGGGCACCAAATGCCACTACCTGCTGAGGTTCTACCTGTCCCCGGTGTTGCGAAGGATGGGCCTGACGCAGATGCCATGCAATGTGCCAGTCAGCTGGACATTGCCGAACCATCTGTCGTTTGTGGAAAGGTTCTTCCGGACCAACACCTTGGACCACAAGTCCATCGGACAGTGGTCAGCACGGAACGTCCTGCAGGCACTGCAGGGGAATGACTCCATGGATCCTGTGGCGTGGTTCCCAGAGCAGACTGCCCAGCTTGTCTGGCAAAATGCCTCATCGCCAGAACTAACCAACAAGCACCAAGACCTGGCTTGGCTGGCAGTGAGGGGAGCCCTCTCAGTCAGATCCTTCCTGCACCGCCGGAACCTCACTACCAGCGCACGCTGCCTCCGGGACGGCTGCTACGGAGAGGAGACGGTGGCCCACCTCTTCACAGAGTGTGGATTTGCCAAGAGAGTCTGGAGAGGTCTGCAGGGGTCCCTGTCACGATTCATTCCGAGCAGCTCCGTCACAGAGGAATCTGTGATCTACAGGACTGTTACCAGGGACGCATTCGGAGACTGACATCGAGTGCTGCTGGAAGGTCATCAACTCGGTGAAAGACGCTCTTTGGTCTGCCCGAGCTTTGTTGGCCTCCCAGCGGAGCGAGCTGTCCGTCAAGGAATGTTGCCGACTGGCCCGCTGCAGACTGCAGGAGTACGTGCTGAGGGACGCACTGAAGCTTGGTACAGCCAACGCTAAGGCCCTGTGGGGGAGGAGCACAGTCTAGGGTCCTTCCGCTGCTGGACATGGGGGGAAGGGTGTGGTGGAGAGAGACGCCCCTCCAAATAAGGGATACTGGGTAAATGTATGTAAATGTCTAAGTGAATGCCTGTATCGAATGTAACCTCCGGAAATGTCAGATGGGCTTGTTAAAAAAGATGTTTTGTAAATGATATTTATTATTTGAATAAAGTATTTTTTGATATAAAAAAAGGTCATCCTGATGGCCACCTTCAGGTGTGGCTGCATCAGGCGGAGCGGAGAGCCAAGGCACATGGGCACCAAGTGCCACTACCTGCTGAGGTTCTACCTGTCCCCGGTGTTGCGAAGGATGGGCCTGGCGCAGAAAGTTCCTGCAGAAAAATATATTTGACCACAAGTCTTTCAGGCGGTGGTCGTCGCAGAGCACCCTGCAGGCCCTGTGGGAGATTTGATATGATAGATCCTATGGGATAGCTTCCTGAGTAGACTGTCAAGTTATTTGAAGAATGCCTCATTGCCAGAGATCACCAATCTAAGAGCTCACTTGCCCGGCAGTGAAGGAGGTACACCCCATCGGCTGCTTCCTTCACAGCCAGAGTTTCATTCCATCCACATATTGTCTTGAAGAGGAATGTGGTGTGGATCAGATGATCGTCCACCTCTTCGTGGACTGTGCGTTTGTCAAGAAGCCAATATTTGTGGTGACACTGTGGCGCAGTGGTAGAGTTGCTGCCTAACTGCGCCAGGGACCCGAGTTCGATCTTGACTAAGGATGTTGTCTGCATGGAGTATGGACGTTCTCCCTGTGACCATGTGGGTTTCCGCTGGGTGATCCGGTTTCCTCCCACGCTCCATAGATGTACAAGTTTGTCACTCAGTTGGCTTTGGTAAAAACTGTAAATTGTCCCTACTGTGTAGGACAGTGCTAGTGTATGGGATCGCTGGTTGGCACGGACACGGTGGGCCGAAGGGCCTGTTTCCACACGGTATCTCTAAACTAAACTAAAGTATCATTTTGTGGACACTGGGAGATACTTAGCAAATGGCAGACAATCCCAGAAAGACCCTTAAAGACTTGCATTTGTGCGATGCTGCTTGTAATGTCTGGCAACCCTGAGCACTCAGAGATGATAATGTACCATATCTTTATCATCCTGACGTGCTTAGCGGCTTCCCACCACAAATAATTTTATAACAGAGGAAATGTAGCTGCCAACCTATGCACAAGATATTAGAGAATGCAGTGTGATAGTAATTGGATGTTCAATTGTGACTCATAGAGTTATACAGCACAGAAACAGGCCCTGCATCCCAATGTCCATACCAACCAAGATGCCCCATCTAAGCTAATCCCATTTGCCTGCATTTGGTCTGTGTCCTTTTAAACCTTTCCTATCCATGTACTTGTGCAATTGTCTTTTAAATGCTGTTGTAGAACATGCCCCAACTACCTTCTCCTCCAGCAGTTTGTTCCATATACCCACCACACTCTGAGTGAAAATGTTGCCCCTTAGGTTCCTATTTAAGCTTTCCCATCTCACGTGAAACCTATGTCCTCCGGTTCTTGATTCATCATGTACAAGTGGGCCTCGACGTAAATAGAAAAGTGGACTCTTCTAAATTAACAACGGGCTGTCTAACTCACCACGAGCAATTCCTTCTGAGACTTGAAACTTGAATACAAGCTTCAATTCTGTTCCTGAGGTAATTTCAGAAGCAAATTACCTTTACAGCACAGACGTAACAGTAGGGAACTTTACACTTTTAGAATAAAGGGATCTTGTTGTGCAAAAGTCAGCATGAGATCCCTTGAATCTCTGCTGGATCTTTGAAAGGGTTGTATAATTTATTTCTATCCTCCAGCCCTTGCCCGATAATCCATGCCCATTTGATTTTGAAAGTTTCCACTGCAATATGCACCCTCCGAGGAAGTACACTCAGTACATTGGCAACTCCCTATGTGAAGAAATCGCTCTTTGTATTTTTTTGACAGGGACAGCGTTTATTGATCATCCCAAGGACCTCTGAGTCAAAGAGGGAGTTGGAGTCACCAGCAGGACCAGCAGGAGTGACAGATTTATTTTCTCGAATGTCATTAGACAGGGAGACAGGTTTGCACAGCAAGCCGGCCATTGCATCGTTCCCATTACTGACGCTAGCTTTGCAATTTTAATTCCAGATTTATTTAACTACTTAAATTTAAATTCTCCAGCTGTCACAGTGGGATTTGATCACATGTCTTCCGATCATTGGTCTGGCTTTCTGGATGCCAGCCAAGTAAGTTAACCACCATGCTACCTCTAGCATTTTGGCAATTATTTTAAGCTCATAACATCTGATTACAGATATATATCAGGGGAACATTTCTCCCCTATCTGATGTAGCACTTCATTAACATGAATAGTCTTTTAGATATTCTACAAAGAACAGTCTCCATTTCTTCCATTTCTCTACATAACTGAAGACTCTCAGCATCCTGGTAAACAGTATCAGCAATTATTTCAGACCCTTGAATTTCTCGCAAATTTGTGGCACCCAGCTCATAACACGAGAGTCAAGAATCAAGATTGTTTAATGTCATCTGTCCCAAATCGAACAATGAAATTCTTACTTGCAGCAGCACAACAGAATATGTAAACACTATAAACAATATAATAAACGAGAAAAAAAGTTCAGTGTGTATATATACACATACGCATATATACACATATAAACAGATCATATATATACACACACACACACACACGCATACATACACATAAAAAACAAACCTACAAACAACAACATTCCAGCTCAAGCCAAACATGGGAACAGTTATACATTTTGTCTTCTGCTTGTTGATGCTCATAATGTCAGTGCTGCCTTCTGTGTGGACAAGCTTGTGTATTGAGAGAGGAAAATAAACAAGCTAAAGTGATAAGCTCAGTGAGTCACCTGTATAAGGGAACTAGTTCTCGGGTGAGGGGAAGGAGAGGTATTGTGGAGGGCAGTAGGAGGATACATGACTGGGCAGGAGAGAACAGAGATTGGGAGGAGTTAGTGGATACGTAGTAAAGAAAGCATTTATTTCAAGAGGGCTTGTATACAAAAAAACAGGGATGTAATGTTCAGGCTCTATAAGGTGCTGGTAAGGCCGCATTTGGAATATTATAAGCAATTTTAGGCATCATATCAATAGTCAATAGTCAATAGTCGTTTATTTGTCACATACACATAAATGTGTAGTGAAATGAAACATTACCCGCAGTTGAACAATAAGACCAATAAGAATAATCAATAAAAATGCAATAACACATACAATCACAACTAACACCAAACAAAAAGAAACATCCATCACAGTGAGTCTCCTCCAGTCCCTCCTCACTGTGATGGAAGGACAAAATGTCTTTTTCTCTTCCCTGCCTTCTTCTCCCGCGGTCAGGCTGTTGGAGTTGCCACGTCGGGGCGGTCGGGGCTCCCGATATTGAAGCCCCCGCTGGACGGTGAAAGGTCCACGGCCTATTCCAGGCCGCGCCGGACGGTGAAAGGTCCGCGGCGGGCCGACCCAAGCCCCGCGATTCGGGGCGGGCGAACACGCTGCCTCTGCCGCTGCCGGAGCTCCCGATGTGGGCCCCCACCCAGGGGCCTGCGGGCTTCCGACGTCCACGCGGCCCGCGTCGGAGCCTCCAGAGACGAATTGCAGCCGCTCCCGCAGCATCCGCAGGCAGCCAGCGCCGCAGGTGGTGAGTCCGGGCCGCGGGCCCTGCGAACCAGAGCCCCAGGTGGTCCCAGGTGCATGGCCGGTGGTAGACCGCAATGGGAATGGAGACACGACACAGAAACAAAGGTCGCGTCTCCGTTCGGGAGAGAGAATTTTACAGTTCCCGTTCCCTCCCCAAACCCCCCCCCCCACCAAACATAACATACAAACCCTACACCATATTAAAACTACAATTCAGACAAAAACAACAAAAAACACAAAAGACAGACGGACTGCAGGCAAGCCGCAGCTGCGACGGCATCTGAGGAAGGATGTGCTGGCTCTGGAGAGGATCCAGAGGAGGTTTACAAGAATGATTCCAGGAATGAGTAGGTTAACTTATGATGACCGTTTGTCAGCACTGGGCCTGTACTCGCTGGAGTTTAGAAAAATGAGGGGGGACCTCGTTGAAACATACAGAAATGTGAAAGGCTTGGATAGAATGGATGTGGAGAGGATGTTTCCACTAGTGGGAGAGTCTAGGACTAGAGGTTATAGCCTCAGAATTAAAGGACGTTCTTTTAGGAAGATGAGGATAAATTTGTTTAGTCAGAGGGTGGTGACTCTGTGAAATTCTTTGCCACAGAATGCTGTAGAGGCCCAAGTCAGTGGATATTTTTAAGGCAGAGATAGATTTTTGATTAGTACAGGTGTCAGAGGTTATGGGGAGAAGGCAGGAGAATGGGGTTATGAGAGATAGATCAGCCATGATTGAATGGCAGAGTAGACCTGATGGGCCAAATGGCCTAATTCGACTCCTGTCCCTTATGACAGTTCATACAATAAATTGCTGGAGGAACTCAGCGGGTCAGGAGGATCTCTGGAGAGAAAATGGCAGCTGATGATTTGGGTCGGGACCTTTCTTCAGATTGACGGAGTGGAGGGGAGAGAGTTAGTCAAAGGGGGTGAGGGAAAGAGGTGGGGCAAAAGGTAGCAAGTGATGGGTGGATCTAGGTAAGGCATGGTCGATTGCCACTTGAGTTGTCAGAGGAGACAAGGGTGGCAACAGTAACCGAGGCTGGAGGTGTTAAGTGAAGAAGACAAAACAGTGCAATTGATGAAACACGAAGAAAAATATATTTTGGGAGAGAAATGGTGGAAGACAAATGGGGCACCCAAAATAAGGAGAGGGGGATGATATGCAGATGGAAGTGGAGGAGGGGAAAAGGAACTGGGTGTCAGGCGGGAGATGTGGAAATAAAGATGTATGTGTGGGGAAGGGGGTGGGGGAGGTGGATAGAAGCTGATTAGAAAGTTTGATTTTTACTCGAGTTTCTAGCATCTACGGTCTTTTGTGTATCTATTCATTAGTCTCCGGAGCAGAATAAGGCCATTCGTCCCGTCGAGTCTATTCCGTCATTCGATCATGGCTGATCTATCTTTCCCTCTCACCCCCATTCTCCTGCCTTCCCCCCATAATCCTCGACACCCTTACTAATCAAAAATCCGGCAATCTCCGCCTTAAAAACACCCGATGACTTGGCCTTCACAGCGGTCTGTGACAATGAATTCCACAGATTCACCATCCACTGACTAAATAAATTTGTCCTCGTCTCCTTTCTAAAGGTACGTCCTTTTATTCTGGGCATCCTATTTTATTTGTGTGTAATTCAGTGGATAGTGCCATAGGGGACGGAGAAGGACTGTTGGGGGAAATGCAGTTGTTGGGAAGGGAACTCATGTTAATACACGTTGAATTAATGACTATTCCCGCTCCAGTCGACATGTTCCAGATTCTCTATCTGTATCAGTGCAAGCTACAAGATTCCCAAGCATGATAAAAAAAGATGAAGAATTACCCTATTTCATTCACCAAATGCCGGATAAGTCAAAACTCTGGTCCTTTTCCGGGTAGTTTACGCGATGCAGAGACGATGATGAATGCCAGACAACATGAATCGTGCTTGAAAACACGGTGGGAAATTTGACCATTTTCGAATTGATCACAAATACACGCTGCCCATCTTAATCTCCTCTGCTCCACACAAAATATACAATTCAGCATAAAAGAATATTCAAAGAGTAAATGTCCAACAAAATAACATTTTAAAAATATTGACTGGTATTATTTCGTTCTTGAGAAAGAAATATTTAGGGCAACGTCATTCATCTCAACCAGTCATTCAAACATTGAAGATAGACACAAAATGCAGGAGTAACTCAGCTGGTCAGGCAGCATCACTGGACACGAGGAATAGGTAACATTTCCGGTCGAGACCCTTCATTAGATCTGAAATGTCACTTATTCCTTATCTCCAGAGATGCTGCCTGACCACTGACCCATTTTATCTTCAATGTAAACCTGTATCTGTAGTTCCTTCTTACACATTCAAACAATGAATATCTCTGCACTCTTCCAATTCTCTGTTCTGCGGACCAATTTTAATGGCTTCACATCTATTAACATGCTTTCAACAGCTTGGGCTCTAACTTGAAATTCCCTGCCCTAAACCTCTCTGACCAAGAGTAGGCTCGGCGACTGTTTTGCCAAATACTGCACTTGGTCCGCCAAGTTCGGCTGGATCTCTCGATTGCTAACCATTTTAACTCCCCTCCCCATTCCCGTACTGACCTTTTTGTCCTGGGCCTCCTCCATTGTCGGAACAAGGCCACATGCAAACTGGAGGAACAGCACCCCATATTCTGCTCGACTAGTTTACATCTCAATGATATGAACATTGGATACTCTAATTTTAAGTAACTAACCTACAAACACACCCACCTTTTCCCTTTCTTTCCCTGTCCCACCTGGATGCACATTCATTTTTCAGCATCACAGCAGATAGTTACCGTCACATCACTGGCAACAGTCATGCTCCATAAATCAAATGTACCTTTGGAGACTACATTTTCTGGAATGTCAGTTAAGATCTAGGGATGCTTGAAAGTGGATGATTAACTCAACCCAGCTGTCAGATCTATTGTTGCATGGAGCTTTTAGTCTAACTATATGGCTGCGCATATCTGGGTCACCTCCCACACTTACCTCAGTTCCAGAGCTGTTCATCACGGTAGTTCTATCGCAACATCACTTGGATGCTGTTTACTCGCCGTTTTCCAGAATGGGAGTCCGCTTCTTTGGTCCACTGAACTAAACCAACTCTGGAGGATGCAGAAGTATGATATAAGTGCATGTCACTTACTCCCTGTACTCACCCTTCATGACCTTTCAGCCCTTCACTAGCTGTATGCAGGGACACGCCTGGTGGCAGCGGCATAGGAGCCTGACTGTTGACAACACCGAGTTGCTGCTTTACAGCGCCAGAGACCCAGGTTCAATTCTGACTACGAGTGCCGTCACATATGGACATTGTACGTTCTCCCTGTGACCACGTGCTTTTCCTCCGGGTGCTCTGGTTTCCTCTCACACTCCAAAGACGCACATGATTTTAGGTTAATTAGCTTTGGTTAAAAAAAAATGGTGAATTGTCCCTAGTGTGTAGGATAGTGCTAGTGTATGGGATGATTGATGGTCTGCACAGACATGGTGGGCTGAAGGGCATGTTTCAGCACTGCACCTCTAAACTAAACTAAACACTCAAGCAAGTCCAGAGCTCACAAGATACTGGTATAGCCTGGCACTGAGGGCATTTTACATCTCCTTCAGCCCCATAGAAACATAGAAACATTGAAACATAGAAAATAGTGCAGGAGTAGGCCATTCGGTCCTTCGAGCCAGCACCGCCATTCAATAAGATCGTGGCTGATCTTTTAAAATCAGTTCCCGTTCCTGCTTTTTCTCCACATCCCTTGATTCCCTTAGCTCTAAGAGATAAATCTAACTCTCTCTTGAAAACATCCAGTGATCCAGGGAGGGCGTGCAGCGTAGGTTCACTAGGTTAATTCCCGGAATGGCGGGACTGTCGTATGTTGAAAGGCTGGAGCGATTGGGCTTGTATACACTGGAATTTAGAAGGATGAGGGGGGATCTTATTGAAACATATAAGATAATTAGGGGATTGGACACATTAGAGGCAGGAAACATGTTCCCAATGTTGGGGGAGTCCAGAACAAGGGGCCACAGTTTAAGAATAAGGGGTAGGCCATTTAGAACGGAGATGAGGAAGAACTTTTTCAGTCAGAGAGTGGTGAAGGTGTGGAATTCTCTGCCTCAGAAGGCAGTGGAGGCCAGTTCGTTGGATGCTTTCAAGAGAGAGCTGGATAGAGCTCTTAAGGATAGCGGAGTGAGGGGGTATGGGGAGAAGGCAGGAACGGGGTACTGATTGAGAGTGATCAGCCATGATCGCATTGAATGGCGGTGCTGGCTCGAGGGGCTGAATGGCCTACTCCTGCACCTATTGTCTATTGTCTAATTGGCCTCCACTGTCTTCTGTGGCAGAGAATTCCACAGATTCACAACTCTCTGGGTGAAAAAGTTTTTCTTCATCTCAGTCCTAAATGGCCTACCCCTTATTCTTAAACTGTGACTTAAAGACTATCCTACACACACTAGGGACAATTTACAATTTTTACCGAAGCCAATTAACCTACAAACCTGCACGTCTTTGGAGTGTGGGAGGAAACCGGAGCACCTAGAGAAAACCCAGGCAGGTCACAGGGAGAACGTACAAACTCCGTACAGACAGTACCCGTAGTCAGGATCGAACCCGGGTCTCTAGCGCTGTGAGGCAGCAACTCTACCACTGCGCCACCGTGCCGCCGAACTTCGTTCAACCTTTAACATACTTTCGCAGCATGTGGGGTAATAAACAATTCAACACATTGAATGCTTAAGCCATGCTAAGTGATAATCTTATCAACAGCAGTGCGTTAGAGACCAAATTGATGATTAACAGATGCCTACTGACAAGATTATTGGTGTTGCCCACGCCCTGAATGTATGGCACTGCATCATTTTCTGCTGGGTGAAGCTGCCTGTATCTGTCCCATTGACATGTTCAGCAATAGTGAAGCTGATTTAGGGAACTAAAACATCATCAAATGTTTCTAAAAGAAATGACTAAAGGAATGCATCGCTCCCTTAGAGGATGGAGAACATAAGAACATGAGAAAGTAAGGCACAAAATGTTAGAGTAACTCAGTGGGGTCAGGCAGCATCTCTGGAGAAAGGGAATGGGCGACGTTTCGGCTTGGAACCTTTCTTTGGACTGTTCTGAATCAAAGCGTCACCTATTCCTTTTCTCCAGAGATGCTGCATGACCCGCTGAGTTACTCCAGCATTTTGGGTCTATCTTGGGTATAAACCAGCATCTGCAGTTTGTTCCTACACATGAGAAAGTAAGAGTAGGAATTAGTCGCTAACTCTAACTTGTCCCTAACTACCTCCAGTGACCTGGCCTCCACACCCATCCAGGGTGAAGAATTCTAGAGACTCTGTGAGTAAATGCTTCCAGTCACATCCAAGGTAGAAATGCAGGAAAAACTCAGCAGTCCACGTAGCATCTGTGGAAGGAGAAGCAGAGTTAAAGTTTCAGGTTGAAGAAGTTGTGGTCTGATCTGCTGGATATTTCTGGCCCTTTTATTTAGATTTAATTTCATATTTCCAGCATCTGCGGATTATTTTGATTCCAGGGTGGAGACATGGATCTGGTGAAGGGGGAAGCAGTCTCTGAGTCCATTGGCGACCAGCCTTGCACCAGACCATGGCTGGATTTCGTGGAAGCAGCAAATTGGGAAAAGGATGGCGAGGACTGGATCCCCATGTGGAATTTTTTTTCCCCTTTGTCCGTGTATTAAACTGAATGGATGGAATGGGATTCAATGCAATGATACTTTATTGTCATATACACCTAGGTACAGTGAAATGCTTTTGTTTTGCATACAACCCAGTAAAATCATACGGCAGACCTCACCGAGGCAGTTCACGTGTCGCCACATGTCTGGCGCCGACAGTTACATAAGTTCACCGAATATTCCTATCTACTGCCTGCCGCCGCACATGGCAGCAGCCACATCCCCTCCCCCACCCTCCCTCCCCCCCACTCTCGCGATGGGTCTCCCTTCATTTTCACCCTCCCCTTCCCCTCCCCCTCCCTCCCCCCCGCTGCCCCCCCCCCTTTGTTCTTGGCACCTTCCCCCCTCCTCCCCCTGCCCTCCACCCCCCACCAGTTCCCCCCCAATATTTGACAGTCTAATTACCTTGTGCAGCTCTGCCATTTTTCCCTCTGTGTAACCTGTTTGGATACAACAGTAATTCTTCCCCCTTTGAAATAAGCTTGATGTGACAACAACAGATTAAAAGAGAATTATTCATTCTCTTGGGTCAAAGTTGGCGCCGTAGCTCTCTTACAGTTTCAAATCTATCGGCTGCTGATCGACAGGTAAAAATATACAATACAACAGTTTCAGCATGAGGCTTATTTGGAAATTCAACTAATTCCGATCACGATCCTTTGCCTATCCCAATGTTGCAATACTTCAAACTGATACCGCAACTGCCTCCTGGGTGGGTATGCGTATATCTCAGCCAGGGGTCCCACAATTTCATCTTAGTATTCGTGGGCAGTCCTGACCAGGCCCCAGAGATTCATCTGCCTTCTTATATCTTAAGATGTCCAGCACCTTCTCTCTACTGTAATGTGGACTATCCCCAAGACATTCCTATTAACTTTCCTGAGTACCCTAACCCTTCATGTCTTTGTCCTTTGTAAAATGAGAAATATTAACTGGCCACCCTGCCCATCTACAGCAGTTCCACACCTACATATACACCTTGTTCTTTGAGGGACTCTATTCTCTCCCTTGTTACTCTTTTCCCCTTAATATACTTATAAAATCTCGTTTGATTCACGTTAATCTTCTCTGCCAAAACCATCTCATGCCCCCTTTTTACCCTCCTGGTTTCCTTCTTAATAAGGGTCTCGACCCGAAACATCACCCATTCCTTCCCTCCCGAGATGCTGCCCGACCTGCTGAGTTACTCCAGCGTTTTGTGAATAAATTCCTTCTTCAGTATATTTGTGCATCCCCTGCAGTAATCCAAGGATTCATTTGATTTCCGCTGCTTGTACCCGATCCTTGCTTCTTTCTTTTGTTTTTCTGACCAGAGCCTCAATATCTCTTGTCATCCAGGGTTCTTTACTCCTGCCTGACTTGCCCTTCACTCCAATGAGAAGATGCAGCCCTTGAATTTTTGTTATTTCACATTTAAAAGCCTCCTCTTGTCCAACATCTCTTTGCCTGCAAACAACTCAACTTTTGCAAGCTTCTGTCTAATACTGATAAAATTTGCCTTGCCCCAATTTAGAACTTTAACATGTGTAACTTGTTCTGCCCTTTCCTATAACTATTTAAAATCTAATAGGACTGTGGCCGTTGGTCCCAATGTGCTTCCCCATTGACACCTCAGTCACTTGCCCTATCCAATTACTTAAGAGTGGCTCAAACTTTGCCCTCTCTCTTGTTCGGTCTTCTATGCATTGGCTGGGGAAGCTTTCCTGAACACACTAAAAAAATCCACCCCATCTAAACCAGTCCCGACCTATATCAGAAAAGTTAACGTTTCCTACTATGACCACCCTATTAAGCTTGGACCACAATCGCGATGCTCTCCTTAATCAAATTGCAACTCCCCCTCCACTCTTTCCTTCATCTCTATCCCACCTGCAGTATCTGTACTCTGGAGCAAAAAGCTACCAGTCCTGTCCCTTCCTTAGCCACTTTCTGTAACGGCTGTAATGGCCCTGTCCTATGTAACTACCATGCCCCGAGTTCATCTGCCTTGCCTGTCAGGCTTGTTGCATTGAAACAAAGGCAATACAATCCAACAGTCTTCCCTTAATCCCTGCCATTCCCCTGCCTGTTTTATCTACTGAACGTGCTGTGTTGACCTCTACATCAACTTCCAGACTCTCAACTGCCTCACCATTGCTTTGGACTAGATGGGCTGAAGGCCTCCTTCTTCTGCGATAACCATTCTATGATTCCACAATCGACCAATACTGTTTTGGATGGCACAATCACAGACACATTGCTCTAACTTTGATCTCACTGGACTTTGCTGCATTTCCTACATCAATGAATCAAATTGCTTTGGTGCTTATAAAGCATTTTCTTGTCCAAAGGTCACAGAAAAGACGATATTAATGTAAGCCTAAAGTTTTCCACTCTACCTCAGTACACGTGACAATAAACTAAACTAAACTAGGAAAACTTTTTAGTTACTGCTCTATCTTCAGTATATTTTCAAGGCTCTATCCCCTGATGTTTACAGCATCTACTGTTCGTTTGGTTGAAGGCTAGAATTCAGTTTGGGAATTTACTTTCAGCACACAAGTAAATCATCTGTTGAAAATATATCCAGCTGCTTAGAGGAGAAAATAGGCTGAAACGGATTTTGTGTTAGACCAATGTAATATTTATACGTATGTGTATCCAGAAGCACTTTACGAAAGGAGACATCAGAATTCTTCTGGCGACTCAACTTATGTCATCCCATAAACATTCAAAGGGTAAAACTGGAGGCTCTGCAACTAAGTATATTTGAGACTGAGCGCTTTTACTTTTGGAATCTACAATAAGTGTTGGGTAAGTGTGAAAAATTTGAATATTCATTTGCTGCGACTCCAGGACATCTACGGGTTTGCCACTCTGATATTTTTGGGTTTAATCTGCTAAGTGAAGTCTTATTTGAATCATGATGCAAAGCCAAGAACCATGTTCCTTGACTGAAATGGTGATGTGGTGAACAGCTTCTAAGAATGAGGAGCATGTTATAGCACAGCACTCTGGGGAAGGACAGGCAGCATCTGCAAAAGGAGAAACAGAGTGGAGGTTTTAGGTGAATGATGGCACAGTGGTGCAATGCTAGAGCTGCTGCCTCACACCACCTGAGACCCAGATTCTATCCTGACTACGGGTGCTGTCTATGTGGAGTTTGTACGTTCTGCCCTGTGACCGCGTGGGTTTTCTCCAGGTGCTCCACTTACCTCCCACATTCCAAAGACGTGCAGGTTTGTAGGTTAATTGGCTTCTGTAAATTGCCTCTAGTGTGTAGGATGTGAAAGTGGGATGACATCGAACTAGTGGACGTGTGATCGATGGTCGGCGTGGACTCTGTAGGCCAAAAGGGCAATCTGCGAGCTGTATCTCTCTAAACTATAAAGACCTTTTCTCAGTTGATAGAGTCAAATCAAGCATAAATCTGGGGAACTCATAACCACCACTCCAATTTCGTCACAAACACCAGTGGAGTAAAGCCATTCCTTTGGCTGATGATTAATTCTCTATCTGAACACAGCCAGCCGCTGGTTCTCATCCATAAGGTCAAATTGCCTTTTTCCTCCCACAATTTTTACATCTTGTTACATTGTAACATAGAAACATAGAAAATAGGTGCAGGAGTACGCCATTCGGCCCTTCGAGCCTGCACCGCCATTCATTATGATCATGGCTGATCATCCAGCTCAGTAACCTGTACCTGCCTTCTCTCCATACCCCCTGATCCCTTTAGCCACAAGGGCCACATCTAACTCCCTCTTAAATATAGCCAATGAACTGGCCTCAACTACCTTCTGTGGCAGAGAATTCCACAGACTCACCACTCTCTGTGTGCAGAAATGTACATTTGTAGATTTGTTAATTTCCCTATTCCCCTCTCTCTATTCCTTTGAAACAATTTTCAGCTGCCCTATACCTGCCTTTTGTTCTTCCATTAGTCTCATGTCACTCGCCTTTGCCTTTTGCGTCAGCGTCCCTTTGTCAGATCAAAACTCTCTGGCTCTTGTCCATACAATGAACTGCAGATGCTAGTTTACCAAAAAACATACAAAGTGTTGGAGTAACTCAGTGGGTCAGGCAGCATTTCAGCTGGGTCAGGCAGCATCTAATCTCAGCATCTCAGAAGCAGCCTATTCCTCTGAGTAACTAGCACTTTTACTCATTTGAACTGGCTCCAGGCATATTTTTTGTAAAGAAAACTGTCTGCCTCTGTCATTTTCTCATTCCATTTGACTTCAGAGTTTAACTTCCTTCCACTTATCACTGGATGCCACCCGACCTGCAGAGTATCTGCAGCATATTTTTCATTGTGGAATTCAGTGGAATTCATTGCCACAGACGGCTGTGGAGGCCAAGACAATGGATATTTTTAAGGTGGAGATTGAAAGATTCTTGATTAGTACGGGTGTCAGGGGTGATGGGGCGAAGGCAAGAGAATAGGGTTGAGAGGGAAGGATAGATCAGCCATGATTGAATGGCGAAGTAGACTTGATGGGCCAAATGGCCTAATTCTGCTCTTTAGAACTTATGAACTTATGAATTTATATTTTTGTTTCAATTCTAGAGTTCCAGCTTATGCAATATTTTGCAGCTGGAGAAAGATGACAGACTGACTGCTGGAGTCGGTCCCTCCTCAAACACTGCTGTTTGCAGCTCTGAAATATAGGTTACGTCTTTGGAGAAATAAAAAAAATCCTTTCATGGTTGGAAAAGCAGCTGAGCAGGGATTCAGTGCCATTTTGGGATTAAGCAAACTAATCCCTAACAACATCGACATCAAACCGGAATGCATTTTCCATTGAGTATGTGGTGCTAACCGAAAGAAAAAATATCTCCTTCAGCCAGGAGCTGATAGAAGTGATAAAGGAAGAAGCACTTGGACTTGCAACAAAACATGGAGAAGTGGAGGATCAGATGAACCAGGGGCCACAGTCAAAGAATAAAGGGGAGACCATTTAAACCTGAGATGAGGAAGAACTTTTTCACCCAGAGAGTTGTGAATTTGTGGAATTCTCTGCCACGGAAGGCAGAGGAGGCCAATTCACTGGATGAATGTAAAAGAGAGTTAGACAGAGCTCTAGGGGCTAGCGGAATCAAGGGATATGGGGAGAAGGCAGGTACGGGTTACTGATTGTGGATGATCAGCCATGATCACAATGAATGGCGGTGCTGGCTCAAAGGGCCAAATGATCTCCTCCTGCACCTAAGTTCAGTGTTTCTATGTTTCTATGAAATTGGCCAGCCTAGCAAAAGACAAGGGAATTTAAATCCAAGCATGTTCTGTAAAAAAATCAACAGACTTCTGATCTAATGAAACTGGCCGAAAGGGGATGTGGTCAGCTTTCAAGGTTAAGATATTTTCCCACTAACCTCTCACCCTTCCATTTCCCACCCATTATATGTCTCCACTAATGACAAAAAAGCCATTGGGTTTTTACTCCTTAAAAAGCCATTACTCCTTTGGGCAATGAGAAATCTGCTCCAAAATGTCTTCTCTGACTCCTTTAGGTCAATAAATCTAGTAATGGACCAGACATGATCCATTAAACACACCAAGACGTTCAGTCTGAAAAAGTGTCCCAACCCAAAACATCACTCATCCTTTTTCTCCAGGGATGCTGCCTGACCCACTGAGTTACTCCAGCACTTTGTGTCTACCTTCGGTATAAACCAGCTCCGCAGTTCCTTCTGACACACCAACTGCATTTTGTCAGCTTTTTCAGCATTACGTGATTGAAAACATCATTATTTTGTATGTGTTGTGAAAGAATATCACACTTTCAATGCCTCAACCCGGCCTGGGTTGCCCTGTACAGTGGCATGTTTTTTATGCCTTACATTTTCTAGCCTTTCCGTATGATGGGTGGGGCAGAACAGTGGTCCAGCCATCCACTGGCCCTATCCCCAAACTCTATCTCCGTTGCATTGATGACTGCATCGGTGCTACAGTACCTCCTGCATCCATGCAGAACTCATGGACTTCATCAACTTCACCTCCAATTTTCAGCCTGCACTCAAATTTACTTGGACCATCTCCCATACTTCCCCCCCCCCCCCCCTTCTTGATCTCACAGTCTCCATCACAAGAAATAGACTATTGACAGACGTCTATTACAAACCCACTGACTCCCACAACTATCTCGACTACACTTCTTCCCACCCTGCTTCCTGCAAAGACCCTATCCCCTACTCCCAATTCCTCTGTCTATGCCGCATCTGCGCCCAAAATGAGGTGTTCCATACTAGAACATCCGAGATGTCCTCATTCTTTAGGGAACAGGGGTTCCTTTCTCCCATCATAGATGGGGCCCTCACTCGTGTCTCCTCAGTACCCCACAGCTCCACCCTTGCTCCCCCTCCCCCTAGTCACAACAGAGACAGGGTCCCCCTAGTCCTTACCTTCCACCCCATCAGCTGTCGCATACAACACATAATCCTCCAAAATTTCGGCCACCTCCAATGGGATCCCACCACTAGCCACATTTTCCCATCCCCACCCCTTTCCGCCTTCCACAGAGACTGTTCCCTCCACAACTCCCTGGTTAACTTATCCCTTCCCACCCAAACCACTCCCTCCCCAGGTACCTTCCCCTGCAACCGCACGATGCAATACCTCTGTCGCTATACCTCCTCCCTCGACTCTATCCAGGGACCCTGACAGTCCTTTCAGGTTAGGCAGAGGTTCACTTGCACCTCCTCCAACCTCATCTACCTGTATCGTTTGTTCAAGATGTGGACTCATATACATCGGCGAGACCAAACGCAGACTGGGCGATCATTTCGCGGAACACCTTTGCTCAGCCCGCTTGAACCAACCTGATTACCCGGTTGCTGGACACTTTAATTCTCCTTCCCATTCCTACACTGACCTTTCTGTCCTCGGTCTCCTCCATTGTCAGAGTGAGGCTAAACGCAAATTGGAGGAACAGCATCTCATATTTCGCTTGGGCAGCTTACAGCTTACAGGTATGAATATTGAATTCTCTCACTTCAGGTAGCCCCACCATTCCCTCTCTCTCTATCGCTCCCCCATCCAAGTCGAATTAGCTTCTTATTTTCACCCTACAAACAGCTTACAATGGCCAGTTTCCTTTATCATCGTTACTTTTTTGCATATCTTTCATTCATTGTTCTTTATCTCTCTGCATCACCGTCTATATCTTTCGTTTCCCTTGTCCCTAACCAGTCTGAAGAAGGGTCTCGACCCGAAAAGTCACCCATTCCTTCTCTCCAGAGATGCTGCCTGTCCCGCTGAGTTACTCCAGCTGATGGAGCTGGTTGCTATCCATGTAACTGTCTAAATTGTTGTTAAGTGTTGTTACTGTACCTTTGTCAGCTATTTCCTCTGGCAGCTTGTTCCATATACCAATCACTGTCTGTGTGAAAAGATTGCCCCTCAGGTTCCTACTAAACCTGTCTTCTTAAAGCTATGCTCTCGTCCTTGATTCCACTGTCCCGGTAAAGAAGACTCCATGCATTCACCCTATCTATCACTCATACATACATTAAAAAATACTCTTTAATGGTACAAAATAAAAATAATTTACTATGTTCTATGAAGTAACTTCTTTGCACTGATTCATGGAAGGTTTTGTGCTTATGATTATCCAGATTAATTTTAATGGAGATTTGAATCATGACCTAACCAGGGTAATTTAGGTTCTGCATAAAAATGTTAAATTAGGTAGACAGCATGCATTTGTGCATATGTTTGAATGCACATTCACTGTGATGTGACCTGGTGATAAAACATGGTTCTGTATTTTCACATTAATGCATAACATAAAAATCTCGAAACTTAGAAATGGCAATGGTGATTTTAAGCTACGAATACTTAATGCACTTGTGTGTTATTTTTTCGCAATTGAAACAGAGCCATACAGCTGTTTATTTTAAATTTGTTCGTGTCTCAGTAAAAATAACAAATTAATGTCACTCAAACATATTCATTAAGTTTGTACGCTGATTTCACTGACATTTCTAGGCTATATCTAATTGTATTGTATTTAACTGATAACAAAACCCAAAACTACAGCTTTTTGGGTGAATTTACAATATAAGTTATATAACAATATCTAACATACATATTAAGATAGTTTTAATATGTTATGTACTATATGGGAAATAAATGTACCCTTACAAATTGTTATTCGTAATTATTCATCCCAATTGCTTTTTAGAACCAGAAATGATTGCTTTTAATGTTAAATTTCTAATCTTCAGCAAATTGCCAATTTGTCTTTTCGGGACACCTACAGTAAAACAAAATGCAGCAAACACAATAGCAAGCACATATGGTGGAATAATTTAATACTGCTTTGGTTCACAGGTTGGATCAGGGAGCAGGGAATGCTGTCAAAGCACATTTAACTCAGTCCATGCTAATCCAAACTGAAAGCAATTTCATGGTATGTTTGTAATAAAAGGTCTGGAATAGTAACTGTAGAAAACCTCTTTGCATTGTTTAATATTAATAGTGAAACATCATGCATTGCACCTCTACCCAACACCCTCCCCACCCCATGTGCAGTAAGGTATTGCTGATGTGGGTTTACACCGAAGACAGACACAAAATGCTGGAGTAACGCAGCGGGTCAGGCAGCATCTCTGGAGAAGAGGAATAGGTGATGTTTGGGGTTGAGACCCGTCTTGAGACTGAGAATCAGGGCAGAGCGAAACTCCCTCTCTCCTGAGTCTCAATCTGAAGAAGGGTCTTGAACTTGAATGCCACCGATGCCTTTTCTCCAGAGATGCTGCCTGACCAGGTGAGTCCCTCCAGCATTCTGTGTCTACGCTCCCCCCCCCCCCCCCCACATTGTCTTCAAATTAGGATGAAATATCAATGCCCGGTCTGAGGAGTCATAGACACACATGGAGCAGCTATTGGCTGGGTCTTTACCTAATGACGTAGCCAGTCAGTACAGTCAGCAGGGTAGGCCGTGCTATTTTCGTAGGTAATTGCTGATCAGGAGAGAGAAGGCAAGGTGGAACAACTGTGAACCATCAGTCTGAAGAAAGGTCCTGACCCAAAAGGCCGTCTTTCTTTTCTCTCCATAGATGCTGCCTGACCAGTTGAGTGTCATCACCTCTTTGTTCTTTTTTCTGTTAGCTAAGGTATCCTACGACCTATTTAAAGAAAGGTGCACTGTTGGTAGAGAGTTCGAAGAGCTATTCGCATGATTTGACCTTGGGCCCATAGATGCTCAGATTATATGATCAAAGTGCACTTAAAGCAACAGAAAGACTATTTGGGTTTCTGGGTGGTGGGGAAGCAAGAGGTGAAAGGACAGGAGTCATATTCCATCATTTTTACCTTCTTTTGAAAGAAGGAAGCTGGCGGCAGGCCCATCATCCCCCTGTCAGCCAGTGTGCTTCCTAACATGTCCTTAAATGGGGTCCAGTTATTGATGCAGAAATTAAAAATAAATGCAACCCTAAAGCGTGTCAAACATGTGTTTAATCTTGAGCTCCAGTTCTGTCTGTATGGAGTTTGCACGTTCTCCCTGTGAAACCATAGGTTTCCGCCAAGTGCTCCTGTTTCATTCCCTATCTTAAAGGTTTGGTAAATCGATTGACTATATGTATTACCCCTTTGTGTGGGAGGGTTGTGGAATCTTAGGAAACGCTGATGGGAATTTGGAGAGAATAGGTTACAGGGAAAGTTAGCGGAGAAATAGGATTGCTTTTGAGAGCCATCATAGAGTCAATGGGCTGAATGGATTATTTCTATGATCTATGGAAGCAGACTGTTAATTGTCCACCACTTACACAAAGCTGCAACTTCACTTGTAAAAGTAAGATTGGATCCGTTTAGTTTTGCCAAAGGGTTTACTAAAATTAATGATCAACATGAGACAAACTTACCCTTTGCCTGCTTTCGTGACTTTCATGTTCCTTTAAACTTCAAAAATAGTGTAATTAGCTGTTCCAAATCACATTAGTCAAGCATTTGATTGTTACATTTCATTTGTTCTCTGCAAAATTCTATCTTACAGATAAATCAGTTAAGAAATAAATTACGATCAATCTGAGTCTTCTGAATTGAAGTCAGGGGGAATTAGTATGGCGTGGAGAGATAAAACAATATGGGCAGAGCAGGAAGTTTCCAGTTTGTTCTAATTTTTAAAGGCATTTGAAAATCTTGCAAAACTGTGCGCATTTCACATGTAAGACGAAACTTGCTGAGAGTCAGACTGAGAGAGTTTGGGAGTTGGTGGTGAGGGTCATTGACCGAAATGTTCAATCTGTTTCCCTCTCCACAGGTGCTGCCTGGCATTTATTGAGTGTTGGCTGCTAGTGTCTTGTTAATTGAGAGATGATAACAAACGGAATAAACAGGACATCTAGTTATTTTTCCAAAATGCTGGAGTAACTCAGCAGGCAGGCAGCATCTCAGGAGAGAAGGAATGGGTGACGTTTCGGGTCGAGACCCTTCTTCAGAAGAAGGGTCTCGACCTGAAACGTCACCCATTCCTTCTGAGATGCTGCCAGAGCTGCTAAGTTACTCCAGCATTTTGTGAATAAATACCTTCGATTTGTACCAGCATCTGCAGTTATCTTCTTATACTAGTTATTTTTCCAAATCAGTTTACAGCAAATTTTGAAGTAACTTCACTTCAAGATGCACTTGCCTTAAAGGAGATGAAATGCAGGCTGCATTCCTGGTCGGAGAGACTCTCCTCTATGGAATTTAGAAGAATGAGGGACAATGACTTTACAATGCATAACATTCTCCGAGGCAGCACAGATGCAGGGAAGCCATTTCCTGTGGCTGGCCAAACCAAATGGTAGGGTCATAAACTTAAGACAAGAAGTCAACCATAGAATATCGAGATGAAGACATTGCAAATCCTTGGAACTCTCTACCACAACCTGTGGATGTTCAGTCGATGGGTATATTGAAGAAATCAGACTATTCTTGAGTGCTAAAAGAATAACCATATGGCATAATGAAGGATTTGCTTGCACAGTGGTTGACAGGACATTTGTATGCGCCCATTCCCATTTTGCACATCACTGTTCTCAACTGTAGTTCTTTGTCACAGAATCTTATCATCTGTCCCATTACCTTCTGGCGTTTGCATCACCTCCAACGCAATGCCTCCACCAAATGGATCCTACCTTGTTCTATCCCTTTAGCATAAGATAAACTTATATCTATATAGAACGTAGATCCCCCATATCTGACAGGGTTACAGCTAGAGGGGATACAAGGAACTGCAAATGATGGTTAACAAAAACAAAGACACTAAGTGCTGGAGTAACTCAGTGGGTCAGGCAGCAACTCTGGAGAACATTGCTCGGTGATGTTTCTGAGTGGGGCCCTTCTTCAGCCAGATTGGGGGGGGGGAGAAAGCTGGAAGAGAGGGGGCAGAACACAGGTGAGTGATAAATGGATACAGTTGAGGGAGGGTTTGACAGGCATTTGTTTGGGCAAAGGCCAGATATGAAAAGACAAATGGTGTGAGATAAGAACAGAAGAGATGGGAAATGTGAAGCCAGAGAAAGGAATATTTGGAAGGGGAAGGGAATGGGAGAAATGGGTGCAAGTCCACATGGGGCAGAGGGAAGGGGGGGGGGGAGAGGACAGGAGAGGGTGAGTTGTTTGTAGGTTAGTTTCTTAAAGTTAAAGAATTCAGTGTTCATACTGATGGGCTGTAAGTGGGTGCTGTTCCTCCAATTTGTGCGTGGCCTCACTCTGACAATGGAGGAGGCCCAGGACAGAAAGGGCAGTATGGCGATGGCAATGGGAGTTAAAATGGTTCGCAACCGGAAAATGAGCAGTGTTAGTTAAAAGGAATTAAAGTTATGGTGGGGTTAGAACAGGAGCAACATCAAAGGTCAAAATCATGGAAGGATGTAAAAAACATCTTTGACTTTGAGCAACCTTTCAACAGGCTGCCAGGAAGGTGGGAAGAGGAAAAGGGTAAAGTGATTGGATAACATTGATGGAAGATACATTTAAGAATGCATCTGCGTGCCTGTGATGGAGCAGTAGTAGCACAGCAGTAGAGTTGCTACCTTACAGCGCCAGTGCCCCAGGTTCGATCCTGACCACAGGTGCTGTCTGTACAGAGTTTGTACGTTCTCACAAGTTCACAAGTTATAGGAGTAAAATTAGGTTGTTCGGCCCATCGAGTCTACTCCGCCATTCAATCATGGCTGATCTCTACCTCCTAATCCCATTTTCCTGCCTTCTCCCCATACCCCTTGATACCCGTTCCAATCAAGAACCTGTCTATCTCTGCCTTCAAAATATCCAGACTTGGTCTCCACAGCCCTCTGTGGCAATGAGTTCCACAGATTAACTACCCTCTGACGAAAGAAGTTCCTCCTCACCTCCTTTTTAAATGATCGCTAGGTTCTCGGGTTTCCTCCCACTCTCCAAAGATGTATGGGTTTGTAGGTTAATTGACTGGTAAAATTGTAAATTGTCCCAAATGTGTAGGATAGGGTTAGTATACGGGGTGATCGCAGGTCAGTGCAGACTCGGTGGGCTGAACGGCCTGTTTTTGCACTGTATCTCTAAAGTATGAAGTCTAAAGGAACAGCATAGATCTCTTGTCCATAAATCCATGAACCCAGGATCTGGTAAACTAACAATAGAGTAGTCCACATAAATCACTCGAGCATAATTATCAATAGATTTCTTGTGTGCCACAATGTCTGAAAATGTTTTCTTCAATATCCATATTTCCTGTTGTTAAATATTTTAAATGAATGATTGTGCATTTTGTTTGTCATATCGGTGGCAGTGCTCTGCTGAGCTTCCTCAATAGAATCATTTACTTCACAAAGGCAAACTCTAAAAGTTTAGCTTATTTTCATTCTATCCTACGCACTGGGGATATTACAGAAGCCAATTAATCGACAAACCTACACGTCTTTGGAATGTGGGAGGAAACCAGAGCACCCAGAGAAAACCCACGGGGTCACACGAAGAACGTACAAACTCCACACAGTCAGAACCCAAAGTCGGGATCGAACCTGGGTCTCCGACTACTCTGCCACTGCCCCACCGTGCCACCCAAATTTATTGAGCCATGTTAAATGGTGGGAATAAAGCATTGTTCTCAAATGGGGAACAATGACCATCTATAGCTCTGGGTCATTCAGGTCAATTCAATTGGCAGATATTCACTGATGTAAAGTATTTATTTGTCTTATTATGAGACAGACGTGCACTGTTAGCATTTCAGGAACAATATCATGGATTTGAGGATAGGTATTTTGTAAAATATCCCATTCGATTTACATATGAATTAGTTTTCTAAAAGGAAATCTAGTGCAAAAGGCTCCTTCTGTTCATCAAAATGAGCAAGACAGAGAAGGATGAAGTCCCAATGTAGGTAAATTGGTTTAGAGTAGGTTGGTTTGGACATAGTAGCCCATTTCTGTGCTGTAGAACTCACTAGGACACTATGGCTATGTATTATGCTCCTCCGAAGAAACATTTTCCTAGATCATCTTCTAAATAACAGGTGCCTATCCTTTAAAATGGATAACTAAATTCTTCCTGGGTTATCAGTAGAGCAGGGTTGCTTTTCCATATCTAACAGCATGGTAGTGATCTCATTCTGTCATCCAGTGGTGTTTCTCAGCCTCCTCATGGGACGCACCCAAGGGCCATTGCCAGCGTTACAGTGGAGCAACAATGATGCCTGCTGCACTGCCAAGCAACCAGAGGTTGTGCAGCAGGTGTTTGTACCTTACAGCTCTGAAGCAATTAAGGCTTGAGATCCAATTTTGATCAGTCCTTGGACCTCCTGTTCTCACGCATGGATTACCGTTGCTTCTGGTTTGGCGGGCAGGTACAATGTAATTTCCACGCCTTGTAATTAGAGTTTGGACAGCAAAGTGTCACCTATACATGTTCTCCAGTAATGCTGCCTGACCCGCTAAGTTACTCCAGCACTTTGTGTCATTTTTGGAAAGGAACATCTGCAATTCCTCGCATCTGTAAAGACATACAATTGTTTGCCTTCCCTTTCACAAACGTTGTGGTGGAATATTTTCAGACATTGAACATTCCAGGCCCATTCCTGAACATAAGACACAGAGACCAAAGATAGACACAAAATGTTGGAGTAACTCAGCGGGACAGGCAGCATCCCTGGAGAGAAGGACTGGGTGACATTTCAGCTCGAGACCCTTCTTCGACCCGAAACATGACCCATTCCTTCTACCCAGAGATGTTGCCTGTCCCGCTGAGTTACCCCAGCATTTTGTGTCTATCTTCGGTGTAAACCAGCATCTGCAGTTTACCTTCCTAGACACGGAGACCACTTACAGAACTGGCCAGTTTACTGAGCCAGAGACATTACACATGGAAGATCCAAAATCTGTGACCATGCCAAGAAAGCAAGGGATTCCATAAGAAAAGAACAATCAGAATTTGTTTATTTATCAATTGGATGAATCGTTAACTCATTCGTTAAAAATACAAATAGGGATATGTTGTATTTTATTAAATTGGAGAAGATTAGGTACACTGTTAGGGAGTCAGCTGACAAGTTTACATTTGATATGGCAACCTTTCCTTAGCTGTATTGATGCTTTAGGCTCTGATAATTTTATGGTTGAGTAGAGTCTTTGATATGTATGTATGTAATTAAGAGTGGAATTGAAATATTAGAATGGTCCCTGATGTGTCTTAACATTCCCATTTTTCTGCTTCCCTCTTGTCTGTTTTTATGGATGTTAGTGCCCTAGATAATATAGTGTAGTGCTTTAAACCTCTAACAATTTATTTTTATTTTTTATTTTTATCTTTAACGATGATTATTTTACATCATTTGTATGTTTATGTTTATTTATTTACTTATTTTCCTTGCATAACTTAAGTTGTATACCCTCTGAATGGTATTGTGGGTGGGGGGGATATCGATCAGTTCAAATGTGTTCATGCATTGAATTGTCAAAGCTGTATTAACAAAAATTCAGAAATAAACTTTGTTCAAAAAAAAAATAAAGGATGGAAATCATATGGGCAATATTAATGTACAAAACAACATTGCAATAAGTTATGTTCTTCTGATAGAGTTATCCTATTATTCTGTGAATTTCCTGTGATCTCTTTAAGCATTGATATAATATTTCACAAGATAATTTCCCGGCAATATCCAGTGAAAATAGAACGAGAGCACTTTGAGAGCAGGAGCTGAAATTTTGTATGGTGCAATTTCTACAGTGGTGATCTTGTCTATGTCATTACCATTGACAAGCTGGTGAATAAAAGGAAACTTTTGTTTATTATAATGTCCTTGATACAGCTATCCAATCTCAGGCTCCTGCGATTCGTGCATTACTGTCAACTCGTCATCAACCCTGTCATCTAAGACAAGATTTTGACATATGCCAAAATATAGAAGTCATTACTTTCAAAACCCACTCGGAGTGATGGGATGGATGTTGTGCCAGCTGTGTTGTAAATCAATGGAGACCACGATATGCTGCATGGAATCCAGTTTTAATTCTACTTTGAAATGTGATTGGAATCACACATTCACAGCACCAGGCCAAGGATGTTGTCATAAGATCATAAGAAATAGAAGTGGAATTAGGCCATTCGGCCCATCAAGTCTACTCCACCATTCAATCATGGCTGATCTATCTCTCCCTCCTAACTCCATTCTCCTGCCTTCTCCCCATAACCTCTGATGCTTTTACTAATCAAGGATCTATCTATCTCTGCTTAGAATGCAGGGTGTAATGTACTACTTAAGCGTCTCCTACAACTGGACAGTGTATCATGTTCCAATAACCTTGACATGCAACATCATAGGAGCAACGCTTCTTTCAAATTTCATCATTGATATAATATGCAGCAGCAATAATTTATGCAATGTTTTGCTGCAGATATGTCAGCTGAGATTCTGGGTAGATTTCTTGCACAATATACTGTTATCCTACACTTTACTGCTTCAAGTTTCATTTTCTTTAAACTTTCTTTTCTGTGGAAAGTTATAATCAAATGATTAGTTTAATTTCGTTTGGAGATACACCATGGAAACATTAATCAATGGTTCAATATCCATAATTTTCATGCATTTTCTGTGAGTCTGTAAATCACACAGATCAGGATACCAATGTTTTTTTCCTGGATGGTCACTTTTACCATCATATTGATTGATTCATTGACAGATACAGCATGGAAACAGGCTCTTCAGCCCACTGAGTCCACGCTGACCATCGATCACCCCGTTCACACTAGTTCTGTGTTATCCCACTTTCACATCCACTCGTTGCACACTAGGGGCAATTTACAGAGGCCAATTAAGCTGCAAACCCGCACATCTTTTTTTTACAAAGATGAATGTAATCAATTATTGCAAGAATACAATACAAAACAATATCAAACAAACCCACCACCATAAGACAAAATCACCCAATCTAAACAAATATCCTTAAATGTCAAATACATTCTTAAACAACGATATTACAATCCTTGTCAAGGATGCATTCCACCCCCCGCGGTGCCCAGCCATCCCGGAAATCCCCCAGTCTGTGAGTGGACAGTGCAAAACCCACACATCTTTGGGATGTGGGAGGAAACCGGAGCATCCGGAGAAAACCCACACGGTAACCAGGGGAGCGTGCAAACTCCACACAAATGGCACCACAGTTCAGGGTCAAACCCAGGTCACCGGTGGTGTAAGGCAGCAAGTCTACCGGTTACGCCATACAACATTAAAAAAATTATTCACTGCAATGTATTGTCTTTTATAATTCAACAGAGCGCCGGCTTGTGAATTTGACAGAGTCCAACATTCGCATTAAATAGGAGCAGTGAATAATTTATTTATTTTTAAAATTAGATTTTTAAGAACAATTTTTGAAAGTCCTATATATGTAAATATACATTCTTACTTTCAGCTTAATTAGGCACTATCCAAAAATATGCCTAAGGTAAATTTGCTAATGAGCATCTTGTGAGACATTACAGTGGATGGCACTACAATAGCTTTCTGAGGTCACACAGACACTAAAGCAAAGTTTTTGTTATTTATTCTTAAGGAAGCACAGTTTTAAGGAAACAAAAACCATGTAACTCTTAAGCACTCAACTATAAAAGCTTGGCAGGACAAAAGGCACAATAGCAAATTCAGGCACTAACTGCTTATAATTTTTCTTCTTAACTTAATCATATGCATCTATTGAGATTTTAAGCCCATTGGAATGAAAAATGAAAAACAAAATTATCATTGTCTCAAGACACTTTGAGAGGGCAGCATGGTGGTGCAGCTGTAGAGTGTTGCCTTACAGCGCCAGAGACCTGGATTTGATCCTGACTACGGGTGCTGTCTGCACAGAGTTTATAAGTTCTCCATGTGACCTGCATGGGCTTTCTCCGGATGCTCCAGTTTCCTCCCACATTCCAAAGACATGCAGGTTCGTAGGCTAATTGGCCTGTAAAATTGTAAATTGCCCCTAGTGTGCGTAGGATAGTGAAGGGACCATTTCCGCTCTGTATCTCCAAACTAAACTAAACACGTCAACGCCATTTACAGCTAACAAAGTTGCCTCAACGCACGATCATTATCATGCTGTCGAAAACACGGAGCCAATATGGCCATAGAAATGTCTCACACTCAGAAATCGGATAAATGTACCACAAAAAGGCAGATGTCTCCCTCCAAAAAGTGGATAGTGAGGCACAAACTTCTTATCTCTTACCTCTTATCCGATCCATCAACCATTTCAGTTCAAGAACTAATGAGACATGCTGGTATCCAATGCCCAAAAATATCAGGACACAAGGAACTGCAGATGCTGGAATCCTGAGCAAAATAATTAAATTTCTAGAACAGAAAGGGGGAAAAAGTCATAGGTCATGGTTATGGTTTCCTTTAGTTTTTTTTAATTTGGTGATGCAGCGTGGAAACAGGTCCTTTGGCCCACTGGGTCTGCACCGACCAGCAATCCCTGCACACTAACACCATCCGACACACACCAGGGACAACTTTTACATTTAAAGCCAATTAACCTACAAACCTGTACGTCTTTGTGGTATGGGATGACACCGAAGATCTTGGGGGAAACCCACGCAGTTCCTGGGGAGGACGTACTAACTCCGTACAGACAAGCACCCGTCGTCTTTCTTTTTGCTCTGCTGAGAGAGTCCAGAACACGGTAACATATATTTAAGAATATCATAGTCCATTCTTCCTGGATAATCCTGGATAATCTCAGGATGCAATTCTTCATACCAAAGTTTGTGAAAATGTGGGCCCCTCTCCTCCCAAAATGCCATCGAGGCTAAGGTAGTAATTAAAAACTGAAATGATGGATACTTGTGCGGATGGAGCAAATGGGATATGGAAGCAGAACAGGTCAATGCAGCTGAGGTCAAGAGCAGCCAGAATCCAACGAAGTGCAGCAGGAATCAAGGGAATAGATTCTACTCCTGGTGGAGACACAAGGAAGTTCAGGCGCTGGAATCTTTCGTAGATCACAATACAATACAATACAATATATCTTTATTGTCATTGTACAGGGGTACAACGAGATTGGGAATGCGACTTCCATTCAATGCAATAAATGAATTAGCTAATCAACAGAAATTTAGACAACCCAGAGAAACAAAATTAGAAACAGTTAAAACAGTATAACGTGCAAATAGGTCTGTGCCGGGTCGATGTGCGACGTGACCATCCGAAGGAGACAGTTCATGGAGGGACACTCAGTAGGACTGGTTCAGAGCAGCTATAGCTCTGGGGATGAAACTGTTCCTAAGTCTGGAGGTGCAGGCATAGAAGGCCTTGTAACGCCTGCCGGATGATAGAAGTTCGAACAGACTAGGGTGTGAGGAGTCTTTATGAATGCTGGTGGCTTTCCTGAGGCATCGTGTATTGTAGATGCCCTCCAAGGCTGGCAGCTGTGTTCCGATAACCTTCTGAGCTCTGTAGACTACCCGCTGAAGAGCTCTCCTTTCTGGAATGATTCACCGAGTCAGACAACAAAAAATGGAGAACATGGATAGGTCACATTTCAGGTTGGGACTCTTCTTCAGACTTCTTCAGTTAGCCCAGCACTATGTGTACTACTTTCTGTTCATTTGTTCCCCTGAAGTCTCTCAAAGTGCCAGAAAAATAAGGACAAAAAAATGTTTTATCAGCCAAAACTTTCTGCCAAGTTTTTATCTCAAACCCTTTCTGTAATTTTCCAAATACTGCAGTGTGAAATTTTATTAAAGCATGTCAGTGTATTACATAAATATCATTGTACCGGAAATGGACCACATTTTGTTTTCACTTTCTATTGTATTAGATTGTGGCCTTGCAGTCATAATGTGGATTTGAGAGCCATCTTCCTTGCAAACATTTATATGACAAATATCTACTAACAAAGAGAGCCAGCGTGGTACAAGATGCCTCAAAACATTCTACAATAGATTAGGTTTTTGTTTAGTTTGGTTTAGAGATACAGCATGGAAACAGGCCCTTCGGCCCACCATGTCCACACCGACCAGCGATCCCTGCACATTAACACTATCCTACACACACATTAGGGACATTTTGCATTTACACCAAGCCAATTAACCTGCAAACCTGTGCGTCTTTGCAGCGTGGGAGAAAACCGAAGATCTTGCAGAAAACCCACGCTGTCACTGGGAGAACGTAAAAAATCCATACAGACAGCTCCCGTAGTCAGGACCAAACTCGGATCTCCAGCACTGCAAGCACTGTAAGGCAGCAACTCTACCGCTGCACCACTGTGCTGCCCAAATAAATGAGCAACTATAGTTGATGATTGTTGAACATAAATTATAAAACAAACGACTGCAACGCCATCAATGCCGAGAAGGTTGTGCGATAATGCGAGCAAAATATATTTTGCAGAACAATCAGCCACAATGAGTTAACAGTTATTGAAGTAGGTATCCTTTGGTAATGTACAAAAAACATCAAGGCGAATCATGCAGGAATGGTGTTCTGGGCTGAGTCTGTGTGCTCACAGGCAATTGAGATTAAAGAAATTGATTTTTATTCTTCATTGTTGAGTGAAATATTGCTTTTAAGAGTTTGGAAAAGATTGCTCATGCATGTAACAAAGCATAGTAGGAATCTTTCACTTATGCCCCCTAATTCTTACTTCTAGTCATGCTGTGAAATAAAAGAAGCCTTTCCAGAGATCAAGATAATTTTTTAGGAGAAATTGAAAATACAGTAGGATTAATTATGACTAACTTTAAATCGTAAGCAATTTAAACAACTTAAACTCACATCAAGAATGCTGTAGACTGAATTGAATGATACTGACAAACAAATGGCTGTATGGTAGCAATTTAAAGTGCAAGGAAATACCACTGACCTGGAATCTCCTCTGTAGAAACAGGAACTGCAGTTGCTGGAGTATCTCAGCAGGTAAGGTAGCATCTCTGGAGAACATTGATAGGTAATGTTTTGTGAAGGGACCATTCTTCAGACTAATTGTGGGAGGGCAGGGGGGGGGGTGAAGGCTAGATGAGAGGTGAGACAGATAAAGCCTGGTAGGTAATAGGTTGATACAGGTGAGGAGGGTTTCTTGATAGGCAGACGTTTGGACAAAGACTAGTGAAGAAAATACAAAAGGTGTGAGACAAAAGGATTGAAGAGTTGTTAATTGTGAAGTTAGAGGAAGGAATGTGGGTGGAAGGAGACGGGGAGGAGAGAAATTAGTGTGCGTCCAGATGGGCCACAAGGGATGGTGGGGGGCGGGGCGGGGGGGGGGGAATGAGGGGTGTATGGGAGAAGAAAGAAGAAAAGGGCGGAGGTTTATGTAGATACCTAAAATTGGAGAATTCAATGTTCAATGGAGTATTGTGTTGTAAGCTACCTGAGCGGAATATGAGGTGATGTTTCTCCAGGTTGGGTACGACTTCACTCTGGCAATGGAGAAGGGCCCAGGACAGAAAGATCAGTATGGGAATGGGAAGTGGAGTTAAAATGGTTAGCATCCGGGAGATCCAGCAGGCCTTGGCGGACCGAGCGCAAGTGTTAGGCAAATCGGTCGCTGAGTCTACGTTTGGTCTTTTCTCTGCATTTGTATTCCATTGAGGTGTAAATCCAGATATAAGTAAATTACATAGGTTAAAATAATTTTAGCCACAGTTTACAGGCATGAAGTTGACACACTCAGCTATCCTCTCTGTTGTGTATCTACACGTCATCTTATTCAGTTTGGATCTCAGCCTAGAAAATTGGCCCACTCCAAAGCTAGCTCCTAAATGCAAATGCTTTACTTCTAGTCAATGCAGATGGAAATACACAGATTGGGTAGACAGTCAGAACCTTTCTCCCAGAATGGAAATGTCAAATACTAGAGGGCATAGCTTTAAGGTGAGAAGGGAAATGTTTAAAGGAGATGTGTGAGGGCATTTTTTTTTTTGCATCTACCTCCAGTTACATATAAAGGGTAAGCTGGCTAAGAACATAAAGAAGGATAGTAAAAGCTTCTTTAGGTATGTTAAGAGAAAAAGATTAGTAAAGACAAATGTGGGTCCTTTGAAAGCAGAAACAGGTGAAATTATTATGGGTAACAAGGAAATGGCAGAAGAGTTGAACAGGTACTTCGGAGTTGTCTTCACTAAGGAAGACACAAACAATCTCCCAGATGTACTTGAGGATGGAGGATCTAGGGAGAAGAGGAACTGAAAGAAATTTGCATTAGGTGAGAAATAGTATTGGGTAAACTGATGGAGCATCCCAGGGTACTCAAGGAGGTGGCTCTGGAAATCATGGATGCATTGGTGATCGTTTTCCAATGTTCTATAGATTCAGGATCAGTTCCTGTGGATTGGAGGGTAGCTAATGTTATCCCACTTTTCAAGCCATGATCCTCCTGCACCTGTTTCCTGCACCTGCATGGCCTCCTCCTGCACCTATTTTCTATGTTTCTATGTTTCTTTGTAACTGCACATGGAAGCCTTTTTAAAAAAAATCACTCAGCTGTATATAAAATGTAGATGTGATCACTGATAGCTGGACAAAACTATAGGATTGATCACAGCACCACATAAAAGGAAAGATTAACTGTGGGAATTCTAACAGAACCCATTAAACCTACCTGCATATGGAATATTTAGTTCCATCACTCAATGGTAACTTGGTTGACCTTGCCTGCAATTAAAACCTACAATATGAATTCTGTCAATTGAGAACCTACTCTGAAGACTGTATGCGATAGCTTGGCAGTCTCTGAGCACAGAACTAAAGATATTAGTCGTCCATGTAATACTTTTAATATTGTCTGCCAATTCGATTTCTATTGCTAATGATTCTTTCATAAGGCCCCAAGCTCACTATTCATGAAAATAATACTTCTTTCTAAAAACGATCATGTCTGTCAAGGATATTAATCCTTTCAATCCTCTTAAAATATGTACACTTTTAGCCTGTGGTTTTAAGTGCCTGAAAAAAATAGAAGGTTGCAGAGATTAAGATGTGCATTTTTGGCCCCATCTTTTTACGTGATGGGCAAAGATTATATATCTAAAATTCATCATTGCATTAATTTGCATGATTTCATTAAAAGCCATTCACCAATAATATTCAGCTCAAGACTGAAAGAATGAACTGAATTATTATGAACTAAACTGTACTTTGATTTTTACTTTCAGAATCTGTGTAGGTTGATCTTAAGTCATAGCTGATGGATATATTTTTTAAACAGATGATTACTTGTTAAGGTGTTTGAGATGAAGAACTGAGAACTAAGTTATAAATAAAATCATCACTATTGCCAGCAGGCTCGAGTTATTAGCCACACTGGCAGCTTTCTGTCATAACTCCAATGGAAGATCTGGAGAATTGTTTGGGGACTGGTTTCACAGTGGAATTTCACTGGGCTTTTGAAGGAGGGCAGCTTCCGACCACCCCTTAAAGAGGCACTGGCACAAGGTGGGGTGGAACCAGAAGACCCCGATTTCCCACTAACTGACTGATGAAGAAGAGTCATGTTCATCTGTGACAGAAGGCATCGATGTACAGATGGGAGCCACATGCATATGCCCTTGTTGGGTTCATAGTTGGTACATGAGGAGCGGAGTTGCTATTTTTAACATTTTTTAATAGCCACATTTTTCTGGCATCAAGTGATAATAGCAAGCTATTTCAATGTCTTAAAAATACATTAGAATTGCTTGGCACCAGTTCTAAAACAGCATTAGTGTTCTTCTAATGCTCCTCTATATCAAGGACATTGGGATGTAATTTAGTTTAGTTTAGTTTAGTTTAGTTTAGTTTAGTTTAGTTTAGTTTAGTTTAGTTTAGTTTGGTTTAGTTTAGTTGTGGAAACAGCACGGAAACAGGCCCTTTGACCCACTGAACGCTAACCAGCGATTCCCGTACACTAACACTATCAAGCACATACTAGGGACAATTTTTCAGTCAGAGAGTTGTAAATCTGTGGAATTCACTGCCACAGAAGGCAGTGGAGGCCAAGTCTCTGAATGCATTCAAGAGAGAACTAGATAGAGCTCTTAAGGATAGCGGAGTCAGGGGGTATGGGGAGAAGGCAGGAATGGGGTACTGATTGAGAATGATCAGCCAAGATCACATTGAATGGTGGTGCTGGCTCGAAGGGCCGAATGGCCTACTCCAGCACCTATTGTCTATTGTCTATTATCTAATTTACAACTATACCAAGCCAATTAAGCTGCAAACCTGTACATCATTGGAGGGTGGGAGGAAACCAGCATCCAAATCATTGACATGCATTCCAAACAAAATAGAGTAGCTCTTTTAGTAGCTCTAATCTGAGGAATGATCCCTGGAAGGATATATTGAGAATCAGCCAGCATTATCTCAGCTACTGGTGAAAGTGGGCTTGTTCGGAATGAGTACATGCTACATGGTTGGACAACCATTTACCTATCAAACCCCCTCTCACGTGTATCATCTTCTCACTTGCCAGGCTTTGTCCTGCCCCTGTCTCGCTTCCAGCTTTCTCCCCAACCACAATCAGTCAGAAGAGGTGTCCCAACCGAAGCATCACCTATTGATGCTCTCCAAAGATGCCTGACCCGTTGAGTGACTCCAGCACTTTGTGTCTTTACCTGGATACTGCAGAAAGACATGCGTGAGTTTCTTGCACCTGAAGATCCATCTTTATTAACGACCTATGTTAATCCACTCAGAAATATGTGTAAAAATGTCCCATGCAATTGTTTGCTGCAATTTTCATCAGTGCAATACAGATTTTTGAGGAGTTACACAGATGAATCTCTCAGCCTACATCTTCCAGAGAAAGTGATTTAACTTTCATGCAATGAGAATATCATTGAATCAAACTTGACAACACTACCCTGCTAATCTGATATTCTATTTTAGTTTCTAATTTTGTTCATGGTTTCTTTAAAGAAATATGCAAAATAATGCACGTCATCTCTAAATATCTATCTGATTCATCGCAGAAGTCAATTTTAATAGCCCCAAGTCATTCACTTCAATAATGGCTGTATTGTGCTTTATTGCAAAGCCCTCAGATTGTACGGAGATTATGAAAGGAGCAATGTAAATGCAAGCCTTTATTTTCACCTTCAGGAAAGGGAGATTTGAAAAAAAAGTAATTGTTGGCAAACTAGTGGCATCAAGGGAATGGCAGCAAAATGGAAGAAAAATCGGGAATCTACAGTAGACACGAAAGAAAAGCTGGGTGGTAAGGCCGTGATCTGAGCCGGGGGCTGATAATGACTTTAATGATAAGGACATATCCACGAGGGAAGTGCAACACTGAAAGGATCAAACAGGCAATTTGTACTTTGCTTTGTTGTAAGTGTTGGGAGTACTTTTAAGTGACACATGAAAGGGAAGGAAACTGATTTTTTTAATTTTGTAGCTGGGTCAGGCCAGAGAGGAATGCAGAATTCAGCTGTGACACAGTGAATGATAACAAGAATAACCACTTTCAGGATGAAAGAATAATTTGGGATGAAGTTGCAGAAGGGTGGATGCAGTGGTACAATAGTTAAACTATTAGACTTGCAATCCGGAGATTTTGGCTAATAATCTTAAAGCATGAACTTAAATCCCATTACAGCTGCTGGGAATGTGAATTCAATGTGTGGTGTTTGTATGCTCTCCCTGTGATCTGCGTGGGGTTTTCTCTGGGTGCTCTGGTTTCCTCCTACACTCCAAAAATGAATTGATTTGTCGGCTAAATGGCTTGGTAAAAATTGTAAATTGTCCCTAGTGTGTGTAAGATAGTGTTAGTGTATGGGGATCGCTGATTGGTGCGGACTCGGGGGGGGTGAAGGGCCTGTTTCCGCGCTGTATCCATAAACGAAACTAAAAAAAAACGAATGAAATAAATTTGGCATTGGTGCTCATCACTAGATTGTTATACAAGCTCCTCTGGTTCACTTACATTCTTACTTCCCGATTTGATCGATGGGTGGCTGCAGACCCCTTTGGCAATGGGAATGATTGTAATTGCTCCATGAGATATCCCTGCAATATCAAATTCAAGGGCAATGTGGGATAGCCAAGGAATGGTGATCTTGGCAAACTCTTTGATCAAATGAAACACAAAGTGCTGGAGGAACTCAGTGATTTCGGCAGTATTGTTGGAGGGAACAGACAGGTGATATCTCCACATGAACCATCACCTTTCCATTCCCTGCACGGTTACTGTCTGGCCCACTGAGTTCCTGCAGCACTTTACCTTTTAGTTTAGTTTAGTTTAGTTTAGTTGAGTTTAGAGACACAGCAGGGAAACAGGCCCTCCGACCCACCAAGTCCGCGCCAACCAGCAATCCCCGCACACCAACACTATCATACACACACTAGGGACAATTTACAATTTTATCAAAGCTAATTAACCGACAAACCTGTACGGCTTTGGAGTGTGGGAGGAAACCAGAGCACCTGGAGAAAACCCATGCAGGTCACGGGGAGAACGTACAAACTCCATACAGACAGAAAGGCAGATTATTATCTGAATGGTGTCAAGTTAGGAAGAGGGGATGTTCAACGAGATCTGGGTGTCCTAGTGCATCAGTCACTGAAAGGAAGCATGCAGGTACAGCAGGCAGTGAAGAAAGCCAATGGAATGTTGGCCTTCGTAACAAGAGGAGTTGAGTATAGGAGAAAAGAGGTCCTTCTACAGAGGCCCTGGTGAGACCGCACCTGGAGTACTGTGTGCAGTTTTGGTCTCCAAATTTGAGGAAGGATATTATTGCTATTGAGGGCGTGCAGCGTAGGTTCACTAGGTTAATACCCGGAATGGCGGGACTGTCGTATGTTGAAAGGCTGGAGCAATTAGGGGCCACAGTTTAAGAATAAGGGGTAGGCCATTTAGAACGGAGATGAGGAAGAACTTTTTCAGTCAGAGAGTGGTGAAGGTGTGGAATTCTCTGCCTCAGAAGGCAGTGGAGGCCAGTTCGTTGGATGCTTTCAAGAGAGAGCTGGATAGAGCTCTTAAGGATAGCGGAGTCAGGGGGTATGGGGAGAAGGCAGGAACGGGGTACTGATTGAGAGTGATCAGCCATGATCGCATTGAATGGCGGTGCTGGCTCGAAGGGCTGAATGACGTACTCCTGCACCTATTGTCTATTGTCTATTGTCTATTGACAGCATCCGTGGTCAGGATCGAACCCGGTTCACTTGCGCTGAAAGGCAGCAACTCTACCGCTGCTCCATTATCTATTTCTCAAGATTCCAACATCTGCACTTCCTTGTGTCTTTTCTTGGATTGAATTATTTTGTTTTTAAATCCTCATTTAATTAAAGATAATGTTTTAGTCATACATTGGAATCAAAAAGAAAAAAAAATCACACGATTGAACTGTCCAGGGAACAAGTTGATGCCAAGTTCACAAAGAAGGTCGAAGGCGAGAAGGATCAAAGAAACCAAAAGGGAGTTAGGTTTACAGATTAAAGTCAAATACATTTTCTGGAAGAAATGAGGGACCATGTTAACAGCAAATATTCAATTATTTTACACACACTGCAAATGACAAAGGCAACAGCAGAGTCAGTGCTAGTGGAATAGCAACCATTACCATCTCCATTCATAGCCACTGGATCCATTGCCTAGTTTCATTCACCTCAGACACATTACTCCCGACACACCTTCAATGCTTTGGCAACCTACGTTTTGACGTTAACTAAGTTAACAGAGGCATAAGACAAATAGGATTGAGGAGTTGTGAATTGTGAAGTTAGAATGAAGATGGAAGAGGTGAGAGAAGGGAGAAAGGGAGGGAACTCGTCCCCCTGCAGGACCTACACATCAGGAGGTGTAGATCGAGAGCAAGCAAGATTATGAGGGACCCCTGCCACCCCAGCAACGGACTGTTCCAGATGCTACGGTCAGGCAAGCGCCTCCGCTGTCATGCTGTGAAAACGGAGAGGATGAGATGGAGTTTCTTCCCACAGGCCATCAGGACTGTTAACTTTTATAATTCCAGGGACTAAATTTTGTCTTCTTTGTATTAACTTTTATTTATATGCTGTAACTGTAATTCTTTTTTTGTGTACAATCCGCAGGCATTGCCACTTTCATTTCACTGCACATCTTGTATGTGCATGTGACAAATAAACTTGACTTGACTTGACTTGACTTGACTTGTCTTGACTTGACTTGAAGGTGGGGCATTGCTGAGGTCTAGCGCCAGCTCACGGACACCTCCTCATAAGGTCATAAGTATTAGGAGCAGAATTAGGCCATTCGACGCGTCAGGTCTACTCTGCCATTCAATCATGGCTGATCCATCTCTCCCTCCTAACCCCATTCTCCTGCCTTCTTCCCATAACCTCTCATACCTACCCCTTTACCATGACCCCACGGGCGAATGCCAGACCGTCGTTCCCCTGAACCTCATTCATCTCTTTGAATGGCAGAGCTAACTCTGAAGGTTGTCTGTTCTAATCCTGCTTCCATTTCTTAAAATACAGAAAATGATTATAGCTATCAAGAATGACTGACATGAAATGATAAAATCTATCAAGAGCTTATAATACTTTGCTTTGTGGAAAACAAGGCCTGTGGGAGAAGTCTGGAGTGTTATAATCCTTAATTATGGACAGAATTCTCTTAGCCTGTCACGTAAATGCCAGTTCCTTATAAAGAAATCCCATCAGTCTCCATCCCCCATCTTTCACTCCAGCCCAGCCAGTTACTCCCTCTTGACCAGATGTCCAATTTCCTTTTGATTTCTCTGACTGATTCTGTCCCTACCACCCTACAAAAATGTTATTCCAGATCATAACCACATTCCAAATGTAAAAATGTTAACTCGATGATTTAGCATTCATGGCCCTTTGAGATAGAGACATCCACAGAACTCACCGTATCAAGAAATGTCCCTCATGAACCAGTCCTCTTTGCTGCAAGCACAACTCCAGCTTCTCCAGTCTAGCCTTACTGTGACATCCTTCATCCTTTAAACCACTTCAATCTCCTCTGAATCCTCTCCAGCATCCAAGGATCCTTCCTAAAATGTGCAGGACAGAACTAGATGCAACATCCCAGCTGCAAACCTGAGCAGTGTTTTATACAGATTCAACCCAACCGCCCTGTTTTTCCATTATATGCTTCTATTTATGAATCTTATTCACAACCTTAAACTTGACCCCAACCCGTTTCCTATCCACGTGCTTCTAATACTAATGAGGTTAGGTAGGAGGCAGATGTCAAATCTACTCTCAGGCGGCAGATCAAATGTGTATGCTTCAATTTTAACATCAGTTTTATCTTTAGCCCACGGACTACATTTCCCTGGGCTTTGAAATCTGAGGTAAAATGCATTCACACGTAATGAACATGTTTGCATGGCATCCCCATTTCTAATAAATTCAACCGTGGCACAATCCATGTAAAGTAACTCAATCAAATATAGCTAAAATAGCAGAAAGGTGAACAGTACACTAATGGGTTCTGCAATTTATCCATTAAGATCACCAACAGTAATTTATCATTTGATATTTATGGCAATTCTCATCACTGTGCACACTATATGAATTAATAACACAGAAATGTCAAATAAACAACACACTGGAGGATAAATTCAGATGGCTGAATTTCCACTCATAACCCGACCTCACTTTAACCTTTTACTAAATGCAGCATGTAAAAATATACTTTTCAGAGGCCGGTTTGCACAAACTCAAATATATTGAAATGAAAGTTTAGCTTGATGTGAACTTTGCTCTTTAAGAAAAACAGTAAGTTTACTCCTTTATATCAAAAACAATTTTCCAAATTAAATTTTTAAATTCCATGGAAACAGAACCCCTTAACAAAATAAAATGGATGTATCTGTTTTCTTATATGTTTACGACAGATACAGTGGATCGTTTAGGATTGAATAGTTATGATTTTATATGAGAAAGACCACAAGACATCTCAATTTTTTTCATTCGGAGTCTTTTCACTCCCATAGTGCAGCTGAATTATTCCAAACGGGCTTCTTTAGACTTTAGACTTTAGACATACAGTGTGGAAACAGGCCTTTCGGCCCACCGAGTCCACACTGACCAGCGATCACACTGGCACTATCCGACGCACGAAGGGCAACTTACAATTTTACTAAAGCCAAATAACCTACAGACCTGCATGTCTTTGGAGTGTGGAAGGAAAGCGGAGTACTCGGATAAAACCCACGTTTTATCCCGCGTAAAACTCCGTACAGATGGAGCACCCATGGTCAGGATCGAGCCCGGGTCTCTGGCGCTGTAAGTCAGCAACTCTACCACTGGGCCACTGTGCCGCCCCACTAGAATCTAATAAAGAAATGGTGCTGCACTTCCCTAAATTTGTTCCTGTAATATGTCTCCTCTTCAGCATGATCATAGCTGCTACTCATGGCCTTTCAGATCCGGTTTGATAGCTTACAATGTGCAGAATAAGGAGATTGTATCATTGATTACAATCTCCTGGCAGTACTGAGATACAATAACCTTTAACCAAACACTGCCATCATAATCAATGATATGTTCCATTTCTGAAAGTCATTAGGTTGGTCCTGCCTTTGGATATGTCACAATGGTACTGTAAAAATTGTAAGCTCTCAAAGATATCCCATAAATAAATAAATTATCCACACCATAAAGAACTACACATCAGTGGAGCATTTATTTAGTATTCCTTTAAGGGACCTACTTCATAAACGATTACTAAATCCAGCCAGTGTAGCAATCGGCAGATCTTAGTTCAGTTTTAGTTTAGAGATACAGCGCAGAAACAGGCCCTTCGACCCATCGAGTCCACACTGACCAGTGATCCCCGTACACTAACACTATCCTACACACTAGGGACAATTTACATGTATACCAAGCCAATTAACCTACAAACCTGTACGTCTTTGGAGTATGGGAGGAAACTGAAGGTCTCGGAGAAAACCCACGTGGTCACGGGGAGAACGTACAAACTCCGTACAGACTGCACCCACAGTCAGAATCGAACCCGGGTCTCTGGCGCTGTAAGGCAGCAACTCTACCACTGCACCGCCATGCCGCCCACAGATAAGAAACAATTTTTCATTGTGCTGAAATTTTAGGCAATTACTGGGATGGATCCGATGAAAGTTAAACTTTTTAAGCAATCACAGTCTAAATTTGCAGCTCCTTTTGCCAACAGCACTTAAGTTGCATCTTCTTTTCACGGCAGGAACACTACACCAATCTCCTGGCAGTACTCTCATCCACCCCCACTTGCTCAGATACAATACCATGCATCACATTGGATACCAGAAGCCAACATAATCCACATAAATAAAACGAGTCTTCACTTCTAATGGAACAAGATGTTTTTTTAACAGTGGATGAAACTGGCTGTGCTTTACATAACTGGGATATTTCTGAAGCCAGATTTTACATTTAGTTTGCTAATCAAATAGCAAAATTATTTTACTTGTGTATTCATTCCTGGATGTACATGGTGGACAGTATATTTTGTCAATACTGTACAATTGACATAGTGAACTTAGGTTAGTTTAGTTTAGTTTTGTTTAGTTTAACCTTACAGCGTGGAAACAGGCCCTTCAGCCCACCGAGTCGGCACCGACCAGCGATCACCACACACCAACACTATCTTACCTACACACACGAGGGTCAATTTACACTTATACCAAGCCAATTAACCTATAAACCTGTATGTATTGGAAGTGTGGGAGGAAACTGAAGATCTTGGAGAAAACCCATGCGGTCACGGGGAGAACGTACAAACTCCTTACAGACAGCATCCGTACTCGAGATCAAACCTGGGTCTCCGGCGCTGCAATCGTTGTAAGGCAGCAACTCTACCACTGCACCACTGTGTCGTCCTTGACTAAAGCTAATGTACTACAGCCCCATACTACAGATAATTGTACCTTTCCACAATACTAATCCCACAGTCAACCAGTCTTCATAAATGTACAAAGAAGTTATCACCAGAATCCTGGACATCCCTTTTTTTTTGTCTAATCGAGAATGTTGACATTGTTCCTGCCTCGGACATAACCCTGGAAGTAATATTTATATCCTCACAATATTCAAACTAATTTTCCTTTGTCCCCACTTCTAAATGCTGAAGTAACTTATGTTGTAACTATCACCCCCTATTTTTGACCGTTCAAGTATTGATGGTAATATGCTTCCATTGAGATTTTTTCACCTCAGCTTTAAATAATTCCAAGATGTTGCCTTGTGATCCCATATTATTCATATATATATATATATATATATCAAACAGACAAATAAATCCTCCAACTCCAATCCACTCCAAAGACGTACAGGTTTGTAGGTTAATTGACTGGGTAAATGTAAAAATTGTCCCTAGTGTGTGTAGGATAGTGTTAATGTGCGGGGATCGCTGGGCGGTGCGGACTCGGTGGGCCGAGGGGCCTGTTTCCACGCTGTATCTCTAAATCTAAAAAATCTAAATCTAAATCTAAAACAAACAATAATAGTCCATGTCAAAAATAGACTCTCCAAGTCTATGTAGCTATTTGGAGGCTGTAGTCTTTAATATCTTAATGGTTGTATGGAAGGAGCTGCACCTGAGCCTGGACGTTACAGTTTTCAGGCTCCTATACCTTCTTCCTGATGGCAGGAATGAAATGGGAATGTGGTCAGGATGGTGTGGGTCTCTGATGATGCTGGTTGCCTATTTTGAGGCAGCAACACTTGTAGATCCATTGGATGGTGGGGAGGTCAGTACCCGTGATGGACTGCGCAGTGTTCACCACTTTTTGCAGTCTTCTTCACTCCTGGGCATTCGAGTTGTCGAACCAGGCCGTGATGCAACCAGTCAATATGCTCTCCACTGTACAGCTGTAGGATTATTCGTTGACATACTGAATCACCGCAATCTTCTCAGGAAGTAGAGGCGTTGCTGGGCTTACTTTATAATTGCATCAATGTGCTGGGTCCAGATGTGCACACCCTAGAATTTGAAGCTTTTGACTCTCTCCAACACTGTCCTGCCGATGAAGACAGGTGTGTGGATCCTTGTTCTTCCTCTTTCACAGTCCCCAATCAGTTCCTTGTTCTTACTGACATTGAGAGCCAGGTTGTTGTTCTGGCACCATTTGCTCAGTCGATCAATCTCCCTCCTATACTCTGACTAATTGTCATCTGTAATTAGTCCAACAACAGTGGTATTTTCAGCGAACATAAAGATGGAGTTTGAACTGTGTGGAACTACACAGTCGTGAGTATAAAGTGAGCAGAGCAGAGAGCTGAGCACGCAGCCTTGAGGTGCTCCCGTGCTGATGGTTATTGAGGAAGAAGTGTTGCTGCCAATTTATACAGACTGTGGTCTATTGATAAGGAAGTCGAGGATCCAATTGCAGAAGAATGCGCAGAGATCCAATTCCGTGAGCTTGATAACCAGTTTGGAGGGGATGTGTCGATCTTCAGTATATATCAGCATCTGCAGTCCCATTCTACACATATGTTTAATTTAGATTAGTTTAGTTTAGTTTAGTTTACTGTCACATGTACTGAGGTACAGTGAAAAGCTGTTGTTACGTGCTAACCGGTCATCAGAAAGACAATACGTGATTACAATCGAGCCATCGACAAACACATGATAAAAAGAATGACATGAATAACGTTTAGTGTAAGTCCAATGTCAGTAAGTCCAGATGTCACACTTCTTTTACCTCTAGCCTGATGGGAGAGGGGAGAAGAGGGAGTGGTCAGGATGCGACTCGCTGTATCTCTAAATCTAAATCTAAATCATCATGAAAGTCTGGCAAAGTCCTGCTGCCTCATTTCTCCAGTGGCTTCTCAGACTGGAGGCCTGTGACTAGTGGTGTGCCTCAGGGTTCGGTGCTGGGCCCGTTACTGTTTGTCATCTGCATCAATTATTTGGATGAGAATATACAAGGCAAGATTAGCAAGTCTGCTGATGATTCAAACGTGGGTGGTTTTGCAGATACTGAAGATGGTTGTGAAAGATTGCAGCAGGATCTGGATCTATTGGCCAGGTGGGCTGAGGAATGGTTAATGGAATTTAATACAGAGAAGTGTGAGGTGTTGCATTTTGGGACCTCTAACCAGGGCAGGACCTACACAGTGAATGGTAGGCCTCTGGGGAGTGTTGTAGAGCAGAGGGATCTGGGAGTGCAGGTACACCTTGAAGGTCGAGTCGCAGGTCGATAAGATGGTCAAAAAGGTTTTGGTACATTGGCCTTCATCAGTCAGAGTATAGAGTATAGAAGTTGGGAGATCGTGGTGCAGTTGTATAAGATGTTGGTGAGACTGCATGTAGAATATTGTGTTCAGTTCTGTGCACCATGTTATAGGAAAGATATTGTCAAGTTTGAAAGGGTTCAGAGAAGATTTACAAGGATGTTGCCAGGACTAGAGGGTGTGAGCTAAAGGGAGAGATTGAGCAGGCTGGGTCTCTACTCCTTGGAGCACAGGAGGATGAGGGGTGATCTTATAGAGGTGTACAAAATCATGAGAGGAATAGATTGGGTAGATGCACAGAGTCTCTTGCCCAGAGTAGGGGAATTGAGGACCAGGCGACATAGGTTCAATGTGAAGGGGAAAAGATTTAATAGGAAGCTGAGGGGTAAGTCCAGTAAATCTGCTCAAAGATAGTCTGGGGGCTCCAATAAGGTAGATAGTAGCTCAGGACAGCTCTCCAGTTGTTGGTAGGATGGTTCAGTTGCCTGATAACAGCTGGAAAGAAACTGTCCCTGAATCTGGACAGATGTCACACTTCTTTTACCTCTAGCCTGATGGGAGAGGGGAGAAGAGGGAGTGGTCAGGATGCGACTCGTCCTTGATTATGCTGCTGGCCTTGCCGAGGCGGTGTGAGGTATAAATGGAGTCAATGGAAGAGAGGTTGGTTTGTGTGATGGTCTGGGCTGCTTCCACAATTCTCTGCAAGTTCTTGTGGTCTTGGATGGAGCTCTTTCCCAAACCATGGGACATTGAAACATTTATAACCATGTGGAACATTTCTGAAATGGGGTGCAGAGACAATGTCCATGCAACTTTGACTTGCTATTCATTTCATAAATTTGCTCAACTGTTGAGCTTTATAGTATTTGTGTCTTCATTTCACAGAGATCGGAATGCTTTAATACAGAAAGGATAAAAATGATAAAGAAGGGCAGGCTTTTGCTGGCATTAATAATGTAAAAAGCAAAAACTGGAACATGGCAGCTAATTGCACCTGGCAGCATTTGTCATGTGTGCTTGCAGAAATAATCCAGATTTTACTGTTCTGTAACTGAAGCAAAGTGCTACCCGCATACAATTATGGAAATGGGATGCAGCGTGTGAGCTAAAATTGGAGCAGAGCTTCGCTCCCCGACCTTCAGTGAGTTGAGGGAGACAACGCTGATGACGCAGAAGATGCTAAAGCTGGAGGATTCCAACACCAGTCTGCACTCAGAGCTCTTCAGAATCTGCTGATTGCGGTGTGCTTCACATGTGCAACTCCTGCATTAATATCCGGCAATGTCTCTCCCTAAACTTCCCTCCCTCCCCCACCCCACCCCTCCCCCCCCCTCCCCCATCCCCCCACCCCACCCCACCTCCCCCCCTCCTCCCCCTCCCCCCCCCACCTCCCCCCCCCCCCCCCCCCGCCCTTGGCAGCTCCAAAGCCCAACACTGGCATTCTCGACAGAACACCCATTTCAAGAGAGGAGGACGGTGCAAAAAATCATTTCACCCTTTTGCTTCTGCACAAAGATGAAATTACAAAACCGAAGGGTGGTACGAGACCAATCTCTGGTGCAGGAAAATGTTTTTTTCTTTCGAAGGCTGGGCCCCTTGACAATAACTTATAAATAGAATTTCTGGATTTACAGATGTTGAAAAGTAGGGCACTCAGAACAGAGGGATGCGGTCCAGAAATTCTGAGAGATGTGTTGAGCTAGTGTAGGTTCCTGTTTTCACATGAAATACAATTACAGTTTACAGGCACGTAAACCTAGAGTTGGCTCGTTGTATGCTGATATTTTTAATGGAATGGGACACTTTTTCAATATTATTTGGAAATTCTGCTCAGATCATCATTTTATATACATTCGCATAGGATTGAACTGATAAATACTTATATGATCTGACTTTTGGAGTCAGTTTAAGTTCTTAAATTTTAGTGCAAAAATGCTGATGTTAACTGTGAGCAAATGTTCATTTGGAGTAAAATATCATGAAACATGCAGCAGGTCATGCTGTATTATGGATATGGGCCCTTCTGCCCAAGACGTCTGTGACATACATCATTATCTATCTACACTAAAGATAGACATAAAAAGCTGGAGTAACTCAGCGGTACAGGCAACAACCCTGATTAGAAGGAATGGGTGACATTTCGGGTCGAGACCCTTCTTCAGACTAGTCAGGGGAAAGGGAAAAGAGAGATATAGATGAAGATGTGGAGAGGTAAAGAACAATGATCGAAAGGTATGGAAAAAAGTAACGATGATAAAGGAAACAGGCGTTTGTCAGGTGAAAACGAGAAGCTAGTGCGAATTGGGTGGTGATGGGATGGAGAGAGAGGGAATGCAGGGGTTACTTGAAGTTAGAGAATTCAATACTCATACAGGGTTGTAAGCTGCCCAAGTGAAATATGAGATGCTGTTCCTCCAATTTGCATTTAGCCTCACTCTGATAATGGAGGAGACTTTGGACAGAAAGGTCAGTGTAGGAATGGGAAGAAGAATTAAAGAGTCCAGCAACCGGAAGTTCAGGTAGGTTCAGGCGGGTTGAGCGAAGGTGTTCCTCGAATGGATCGGCCGGTCTGTGTTTGATCTTGCCGATGTATAAGAGTCTACATCTTGAACAACAGATACAGCAGATGAGGTTGGAGGAGGTGCAAGTGAACCTCTGCCTAACCTGAAAGGACAGTCGAGGTCCCTGGACAGAGTCGAGGGAGGAGGTATAGGGACAGATGTTGCATCTCCTGCGGTTGCAGGTGAAGGTACCTGGGGAGGGGGTGGTTTGGGTGTGAAGGGATGAGTTAACCAGGAAGTTGCAGAACGGTCTCTGTGGAAGCGGAAAGGGGTGGAGGTGGGAAGATGTGACTAGTGGTGGGATCTCGTTGAAGGTGGCAAAAATGTCAGAGGATTATGGGTTGAAACATATAAGATTATTAAGGGGTTGGACACATTAGAGGCAGGAAACATGTTCCCAATGTTGGGGGAGTCCAGAACTTGGTTATAAACGTGCTTAAAGTGTGAGCTACCTCAATGCAATCCTCCTTTCATTCTGGCCAGGTGATGAAAAATATATAAAAAGGAACTGCAGATGCTGGTTTAAACTGAAGACAAACACAAATACCTGTAATAACTCAGCGGGACAGGCAGCATCTCTGGAGAGAAGGAATGGGTGATGTTTCGGGTCTGAAGAAGGGTCTCGACCCGAAACGTCACCCATTCCTTCTCTCCAGAGATGCTGCCTGTCCCGCTGAGTTACTCCAGCTTTTTGTGTCTATCTTCAATGAAAAATGTATCCTTTGTTAGCAATGACGATGATCAGTTCAAAATGGAAATAGCACCAAGCTAAATGAATGCTTGCGGTTATAATAAAAGACATGTCAAAATCGGGCTTTTAAAGACATTCATGAGCAGAATATAGGTCCTCACCGGGGAATTGCTTGCCAGTTCTACGCAAGTAACCTAGCTTGCATTTCACAAAGTGACAGGGGTCTTGGTATTTTCCCTCAATTAAATATTCTGAAAGATTACAAGTGAATGGTAATAATATTGAAATATGAGCTCTGAAAACATTTGGCATGGTCTGAAACAGGAAGATGACAGCAGTGCTATTTTTAGCATTTATCTCTGCAGCATAGACACCTTTTCCCTCATTTCTGTCCCTATTATCAAAAAGAGCACACTCAGTTTCAAGAAGATCAAACAATGTTCCAACACAAAATAACATCTATGTTCGAGCTCTAAGTAGTGGACACCCCAAGGCACTGGAAAGATACTATTAAAGCTGACACAAAGTGCTGGAGTAATTCAGTGGGTCAGGCAGCATCTCTGAAGGACATCGACACTGCCTAGCCTGTTGAGTTGTCACATGCAGTATCCGTGTCCTTGAGCGATGCTGCCTGACCCGTTGAGTTACTCCAGCATTTTCTGTCTATCGTCAGTATAAACCAGCATCTACAGTTCCTTCCTACTCATCCACACTAGTTCTATGCTATCCCACTTTTGCATCCACTCCCTACACACTAGGGGCAATTTTGCAGAGGCCAATTAACCAACAAACCCGCACGTCTTTGATAGATGGGACGAAACTAGAGCATCCGAAGGAAATCCGTGCAGTCACAGATAAAATATGCAAACTCCACACGGACAGGAGCAGGATGGAACCCTGGTCTCTGGATGTGTGAGATAGTAGCTCTTCCAGTTGCTCTACCGTGCCGCCTTAATGCATAGGAAGAAAGGAAGGCCTCTGGGAATAGTAATGGAAAGTGGTGAAAGTACATTATCTGGTTGATCAGTCGGTAGTAGCAAAGCGAATATTTCCAGTGAAACCTCATCTGCATAAGGACATTCAGAAGATACTAATAAAACTGTGAAAACAAAATATGGGCAAGAAAATTTTGTTTTACCTTTCACAGGGCAGAATTGTGAGGGCTTATTGCATGTCAGAGTTAAGCCTACCCATTACCCTGGTATCAATGAGGCTAAGCAACACGTGCAATGCCTTATGAGTCCACATCAGTCTACATCAACTTTTGCACGCACAATTCTATGAAATCCTGTGTATAAACATACACGATAGAAGGTAAGAGTAGGGATTAGGCCACACACGCCTCAAGCCTATTCCGCCACTTTAAAAGATCATATTACTGTAGCCTCCTACTGCACATTCCTGTTCAACTCTGATAACCTTGCTTTTCTGAGCTTATCAAGAATCTACCTAACTCTGCAGTAAAAATATTCGAAGATTGTGGATCCAGCACACTTTGAAGAGAGAGTTCCAAAGACTCACAATCTTCTGAGAGAAAACAATTGGTCCCCTTTTCGCTATCTTAAATGTTTTTTTTTTAAAGAATGAGTGATCCCTGGTTCTTGCTCCTCCACAGCATCCCTCTCCCCATCAGAACTGCCCCCTCCATCGACTCCTTTAAGTCCAGGCTCAAAACCTATTTCTACTCCCTAGCGTTTGAGGCTCATTGAGGAGGCGCTGTGAACTGTTTGCGTGCTACTGTATGTTTTCTTTTTTTTTTCTATTGGAACCTAATCAGATGTACAGCACTTTGGTCAACGTGGGTTGTTTTTAAATGTGCTATACAAATAAAATTGACTTGACTTGACTTGACAAGCAGAGATATCCTCTCCCCATCAATCCTGTAAAGAACCCTTATGATCTTACAGCTTTCTGCCATAAACTCCAGTGGATAAAACTTAGTCTATCTAATCGTTCTTTCTAAGAAAGCCTGATAATTTCAGGTATTAGTACAGATATGCATTAACCTTCAACTCCTCTTCCCAAATGTATGAATCTTAAACAATCAAAATACTAAAACTCTTGTTTGTTTGTTTGTTTGTTCCTGAACTAAAGCCAAAACGGTACATGATAACATGACAATTTTAGGCCCACCTTACTCACCGTCGTCCCTTTGATGCTAATGGAAGAATTTAAATTGAAATCGGTGTTATATTTTTAATTATTCACATTTTAAAGTTTAAATCTATCTCCCAGGGAGGAAGGGGGGAGGGGGAGGGGGGGAGGGGGAGGGGGGAGGGGGAGAGGAGGGAGGGGGGAGAGGGGAGGGTGGAGTGGGGGAGGAGAGGGTGCTGCACCAATGCAGGAGAGGTTTGGGCCCAACGGGTCCACGGTCTAGTTCCTTTTAAATAAACAGCCATCCATTCACATGTATAATGTAATACTTCCATTCTAGGAACTAATTCTGTATAATTGAACATCTTCATGTGAGGACACTCTAGATTAGTATCCACTACTAGTATCTTTAGATTAGTGACAGCTTTCAAATCTGCCTGATCCTCCAAATGGACCTCAAAAACATTCATGTGAAATGCAGAGTACAAATGCAGAGGCCTGTAAAAGAGGAAGCATTATTATTCAAAATAATATTCATCGAGTCATACAGCACAGAAGCAGACCCTTGAGTCCACTGAGTCCATGCCATCTCCCCCCAGATTCTACTACTCAGCTACACACTGGGGGAATTTACAGTGGCCAATTAACCTACCAACCAGCACATCCTTGGGATTTGAGGGGAAAATTGGAGCACCCCGAGGAAGCCCATCTGGTCCAGGAAAGAATGTAGTAACTACACACAGACAGCAGTGGAGGTCGGGATTGAACCCAGGTTGCTGGGGCTGTGAGGAAGAAGCTATATTAGTGAGTCTGCTCTTCTCTAGAGGAGACAATTAGTTCAAGATGAGTTTATTATTTTATGCAACAAATTACCTCATGGATGCAAACTGCTGGGGCTCAGGGCTGCATGAGAATTTTAAACTATTGATTATAATTTGGCCCTAAAACTGGAATCCCAGAACACCTTCCATACATTTACACTTGAGCCCATGCGGCACGGTGGCGCAGCGGTAGAGTTGCTGCCTTACAGCGAATGCAGCGCTGGATACTCAGGTTCGATCCTGACTACGGGCGCCGTCTGTACGGAGTTTGTACATTCTCCCCGTGACCTGCGTGGGTTTTCTCCGAGATCTCCGGTTTCCTCCCACACTCCAAAGACGTACAGATATGTAGGTTATCCCTAGTGTGTGTGTAGGATAGTGTTAATGTGCGGGGATCGCTGGGCGGCGCAGACTCGGTGGGCCGAAGGGCCTGTTTCTGCGCTGTATCTCTAAATCTAAATCTAAATCATCATGAAAGTCTGGCAAAGTCCTGCTGCCTCATTTCTCCAGTGGCTTCTCAGACTGGAGGCCTGTGACTAGTGGTGTGCCTCAGGGTTCGGTGCTGGGCCCGTTACAGTTTGTCATCTGCATCAATTATTTGGATGAGAATATACAAGGCAAGATTAGCAAGTCTGCTGATGATTCAAACGTGGGTGGTTTTGCAGATACTGAAGATGGTTGTGAAAGATTGCAGCAGGATCTGGATCTATTGGCCAGGTGGGCTGAGGAATGGTTAATGGAATTTAATACAGAGAAGTGTGAGGTGTTGCATTTTGGGACCTCTAACCAGGGCAGGACCTACACAGTGAATGGTAGGCCTCTGGGGAGTGTTGTAGAGCAGAGGGATCTGGGAGTGCAGGTACACCTTGAAGGTCGAGTCGCAGGTCGATAAGATGGTCAAAAAGGTTTTGGTACATTGGCCTTCATCAGTCAGAGTATAGAGTATAGAAGTTGGGAGATCGTGGTGCAGTTGTATAAGATGTTGGTGAGACTGCATGTAGAATATTGTGTTCAGTTCTGTGCACCATGTTATAGGAAAGATATTGTCAAGTTTGAAAGGGTTCAGAGAAGATTTACAAGGATGTTGCCAGGACTAGAGGGTGTGAGCTAAAGGGAGAGATTGAGCAGGCTGGGTCTCTACTCCTTGGAGCACAGGAGGATGAGGGGTGATCTTATAGAGGTGTACAAAATCATGAGAGGAATAGATTGGGTAGATGCACAGAGTCTCTTGCCCAGAGTAGGGGAATTGAGGACCAGGCGACATAGGTTCAGTGTGAAGGGGAAAAGATTTAATAGGAAGCTGAGGGGTAACGTTTTGACACAAAGGGTGGTGGGTGCATGGAACCAGCTGCTGGAGGAGGTAGTTGAGACTGTTACTATCACAACATTTAAGAAACATTTAGACAGGTACATGTATATAACAGGTTTATAGGGATATGGGCCAAACGCGGGCAGGTGGGACTAATGTAGATGGGACATGTTGCTCGGTGTGGGTGTGTTGCTAAATGAGCTATTTGGCTGTATCTGAGTGTTGTACTCTGCTTCGACTGAGGTTGCTAATCTGACTGGGGAGGAATTTCTGGGCATAAGTTTTCTTTTTATTTCCACATTGTATGACTCTATAACTCTATGACTCTAATGAGCCCACACCAAAAATTGCAATACAGCGTTTGCAGATTCATGAAAATTCCTAATATTCTTCATTACTGGAATGACATCGTCACAAAGCAATATAGGTCAGTGTAAATGAAATAGAACAAGGATTTGGAGAGATCTGAATATCATTGCCAACTAAAATATTTGAAGTGAAGCAAAGCCCAGGCAAACCACTTGTCAGAATTTCAATATCTGCTGAAAATATAAAGAATGATTGGAACTGGTCAAAATCATATCATATCATATCATATATATACAGCCGGAAACAGGCCTTTTCGGCCCTCCAAGTCCGTGCCGCCCAGCGATCCCCACACATTAACACTATCCTACACCCACTAGGGACAATTTTTACATTTACCCAGCCAATTAACCTACATACCTGTACGTCTTTGGAGTGTGGGAGGAAACCGAAGATCTCGGAGAAAACCCACGCAGGTCACGGGGAGAACGTACAAACTCCTTACAGTGCAGCACCCGTAGCCAGGATCGAACCTGAGTCTCCGGCGCTGCATTCGCTGTAAAGCAGCAACTCTACCGCTGCGCTACCGTGCCGCCTAATGAAAAGCAATCGTTCGATGGAAGAGAACGTAGTGCAGAAGATACCCCACATGAAGTGAAATAGTAGTTGAACTCTATTTGAACATTAGCCTGTTGGAAACAAAAGCAAAAGGTGATAAAAGGGGCAACCTCTGAGAAACTAGAAACATTAGAATATAGGAGCAGAAGTAAGTTCCTCAGCTCTTCCAGTGCTCTCTGCCATTCAATCTAATTATAACTGATTTATCTCAATATCACCCTCTCTTCATTCACGTCTTTTGTGTATGAAAATCAATCTACACCTTTCTATATTGTGATGTCTTGAGAGGTCGGGAGCTTTTCTCTTGAAGGTTGGGAAGTGTGGGTGACGGAAATGAAGACAGAAAAGTTCTTGTTTTCAAACTTAAATTCCATATATTTAGTCTTTTCCGAAAACAGGTAAACTTAATTGTTTGCAGACAGGTGCACAAAACCAAAACAGGTAGTTAAATCAAAACTGTAGCTTGCTGCCTTCTTACAGAATATAACTCAAACACTGCTTCTCTCCCTGTCTGCTCCAGTCATTGTCTCTCTTTTTAAATACACTGCCTCCCTTCCCTTTTAGCTCCCTCACTGAGGCAATCAGCTCATCTAGTTCAGCGGGGCAGCAATCAGTGTCAGCAGCAATCAGTGTCAGCAGCAATCAGTGTCAGCAGGGCAGGCAGCCCTGCTGACTATGGGTTTTGTAGTCTTTTGCTGGCAGCCATGATGGTTTGTAGTCCTTGTTGCATCCACCGGGAGGAAATGTATCTCCCCTCTATGACTCTACCTCTCATGATATCACAATATACACTCTGCCCAAGAATGCAAGAAATTGCAGAGATTTCTGGATGTAGCCCAGTCCATCACACAGACCAGGTGGACTTCATCTAAACATCACGCTGCCTCGGGAAAGCAGCCAACGTAATCAAGAATCATTCTCAATCCTCTTCTCCTGTCTCCCGTCAGGCAGAAGATACAAAGCTTGAAAGCATGTACCAATGATTCAAGAACAGCTTCTTCTCCACTGTTATCAAATCACTGAACAGTCCTCCCATAAGTTGGGGTGTAGTCTCGATCTTCCCACCTATCTCATTGCAGCCTCTGCACTTTCTTTGTAACTCTCATACTGTATTTCTGTAACACTGCATTCTGCACTATATTTCCCTTTGAACTACTTGCACTTATATAATGACTTGATTGTACTCATGTGTAGCATGAATTAGCTGCATAGCATGCAACAAAGTTTCTCATTGTATCTCTGTATACGTGACAATAGAAAATCAATATCAATATATTCTAGCTCCTGCAGTCAAATTTTCTTGCAATGAAGGCAAAAGAAACAATTTACCTTCTTCAATGGTGTATTTGCACTCAATGTCTTTAACTAAATTGAAACATCCAAAAAGATCAAGGAATGGAAAGAAACGATCAAATGTTAGGCAGCACAGCAAAGGAGAATATTCTACACAAAATGCTGGAGTAAATCAGCGGGACAGACAGCATCTCTGGAGAGAAAGAATGGGTGATGTTTCGGGTCGAGACCAGTCTGAATAAGGGTCTCGAACCCAAAACGTCACCCATTCCTTCTCTCCAGAGATGCTGCCTGTCCCGCTGAGTTACTCCAGCATTTTGTGTCTATCTTTGGTTTAAACCAGCATCTGCAGTTCCTTCCTACAAAGGAGAATATTAACTAGGGAAGGGCATTAAATGGAACCTTGCCTCAGAAAAGGAATTAAAAAAAGGTCAGAGTTCCTCACTGACTTTGAATGATGCCCCAGTCACATGTTCATTCTCTGAGGGACTCCAGTACTTCTCCGCAGCATACATTTCCCACTTGCCTTCCTAGAGCTTATAACGTGGGTGGTGAGATGAAAACCGCACTTCAGGAAGAAATGTACTGCCACTCTCACTATCCCCAGTGGTCTGACAACCAGCAATTAACGCAGTTGCTTCCATAGTGTCTCCACACTTGCTTTGTTACAGAGTGCAGTTTAGTTTTGTTGAGTTTAGTTTAGTTTAGTTTAGTTTAGTTTAGTTTAGTTTAGTTTAGAGATACAGCATGGAAACATGCCCTTCGGCCTACCGAGTCCGCACCAACCATCGATCATCTATTCACACTAATTCTATGTTATACCACTTTCTGAGCCACTCCCTGCACACTAGTGGCAATTTGCAGAGGCATTTTTAACAAACCCACACGTCTTTGGAATGTGAGAGGAAACTGGAGCACCCTGAAGAAACAGGGAGAACGTGCAAACTCCACACAGACAGCACTCAAGGTCAGAATCAAACCCGGGTCTCTGGTGCTGTGGGGCAGCAACTCTATCAGCTGCACCACTGTGAGTATTCCTCCCAAGTCACAGGAGCCTCAGTAAGTTTTGAAAAGAACCTCCATGTGAAAACGTTGCCCTTCAGGTTTCTATTAAATCTTTCCCCTCTCAGCTTAAGTTTATGTCCTCTGTTTCTTGATTCCCCTACTCTGGTTTCCAAAAGCCTTGCTTCCTCTGCTGTACTTCATAAGTAAAGTATACAAATCAGATAAAACAAATAAAAATAATCAGCTGGTAAATTAGATTCCTTCTGAATTTGATTATAAAGACGTATAATGTATTTTTGGCACTGAGATGCCCACAGGAATTTGTACATTCAGTGTACGAATTATTAAATAAGATGTGGTGCACTTATTAAGGACAGTTCAATGACAAACACGGTACTGTTTCAAAGGATTCTGGTGATTTTATCCACATTTCTCCACATTGTACTCCAAAGTGGTTGATGAAAATGATCACAGTAATCTTTTACCGATTTGCTGATGAAAAAAAAATGGATTGGCCCCGAGTTTTAATCCAAAACATTTAAATCCAAAAGCAATTAAAGCTCCATTGAATCTTAGAGAAGGCAAGCTGATGTACTGTACAGCCCCCATCATTTATATGAAGATAGTTCAGAATGATCAGATTTAGCCAGCGAGTCTGGTGCCAGTACATTTCTGTCATATTTATGAGGTGGTGTTAAATCAAAGTAAAGATTGTTTGGATCCAAGTCAGTGGTGGGAATGTAGAATAATTTTTGCCATCTGAATGTTTCACAGGGCTGACTGAGGAAATGCTGACCATGACCACAACATGTTTTAGCAAAGCTCAGAGAGCTCTCGTTTAGTCTGCCCAGCAAGTTGGATTGAGGTGTATCCATCAATATTTGGGGAAAGCCTTCCAGAAGGAAATGTTTGCAAGTGATAATCCAAATTGTCATGCATTATGTCAAGTGCAAAAATGCAAGGGGTGATCAGTCTTAACAAATACTTTCCTAGTTCATACGTTCTAGGTGCATAATTAGGCCATTTGGCCCATCAAGTCTATTCTGCCATTCAATCATGGCTTATCTATCTTTCCCCCTCAACCCCATTCTCCTGCCTTCTTCCCATAACCCCTGACACCCTTACTATTCAAGAATTTGTTTGAGTTTGAGAATGAGTTTAGTGGGCCGAAGGGCCTGTGTCTGTGCTGCACTTATGTTCTATTTTTTTAAGCCAGATTGAGCATGATCTGGCCCAAAGTATCATTCTGGTTTCTGCACTCTTCTCTCACCAAACTTCAAAGAAAACTTCAAAAAAAAACTCACCCTAAGCAAGTTAAAACATTCTAAGACCCTCACAGTTAAATAACATATTTACCAACCAGACTAATTCTCATTCTTTATAAAAGGCCAGTGTGGATAATTAATGTTTTCCTCCCGCTTGCATCTATGTCTTTGATTATTGTTCAAATAAGTACTTCATTCTATCGACTGAAACAAAAGCAGACTTATTTCACACACCAACAAAGCCACTGTAACTGAACACTACCATTCAAAATAACAGTGAGTTCATTCACATTTTGATAAGGTCCATTCTTTACTATTAATACCTAACAGCACGAGTATTGCATGCAGTATTTGGAGTAATGAGTGCAGTTCCGGTTGCCACATTACCGGTAGGATGTGAAGGCTTTGGAAAAGATGCAGAGGAGATTCACCAGATTGATTTCTGGATTAAGAGGTATTAGCCACAAGAGGTTGGGCAGACTTGAAATGATTTCTCTGGAACACATTGTGTTGAGGGGAGACCTGACAGAAGTATATAAAATTATGAGAGGCATAGGAAGGGTAGACAGTCAGAACCTTTTTTTCCAGGATGAAAATAACAAGTACTTGAGGGCATAACATTAAGGTGAGAGGTACAAAAATTAAAGGAGATGTGTGGGGAAAGTTTTTCTTTACACAGAGGGTAATGGGTGCCTAGAACATGCTAGTGGTGGATAGTGGCATTTAAGACTTTTGGTTAGGCACATGGATAGACAGGGAATGGAGAGATATGGATTATGTGAAGGCAGATAAGAGTTGGTCTTGGCATCATGTCCAGCATGGACATTGTGGGCTGAAGCACCTGTTCCTTGCTGCACAGTTATATAGTCCATGAGACAATCCTATTCATTAATTAGCTCCTGCTTTGGGGAAAGGTTTATCGGTATCTCCTTTTTTATTGTGTAGTCCTCAATCAGGTCTCCCTTGGCCTTCCACGGTCCAAAGAAATTAAACCCAGCTTCTGTAATCTTTCCTCATAACTGAAACGCTCCATCCCATCAACATCTCCATGTACTTCCAAATAAATCTCTCCATCTTTTCTATAGTACGGTAACCAGAACTGCACATGGTACCCTAAAGTCTGAAGAGATTTAGAAGGGGGGTTACAGAAGAATTATTTCACCCAGCGTGCTTGAAGTACGGAATGTACCGCCTGAGTGGTGGTGAAGGCAGAGCCTCTCATGCCAAGTATTACCTTGAGTAGCTGAAAGGTCAGGGCATAGAAGGTTGTGCTGGGAAATAGCAGCAGTATAGATAGATAGCTGGTGGACTCACTGGGTCAGGCAGCATCCCTGGAGAACACGGATAGGTGATGTTTCGGGTCAGGACCCTTCTTCAGAACATGGATAGGTGATGTTTTGTGTCGAGACCCTTCTTCGGAATATAGATAGGTGACGATTTTCTCGACCTGAAACTATCCATGTTCGCTTGGTATGCTGCATGACCTGCTGAGTTACTCCAGCATTTTGTTTCTTTCTTTGGTAAATCAGCAGTTCATTATTTCTATAGATAAATAGCTGATGACTGAGATGAAATCAGTGGACCAATAGGTCTATTTCCATGCTGTATGATTATATGATTCTATAATATCAGCAGGCGGCACGGTGGCGCAACGGTAGAGTTGCTGCCTTACAGTGAATGCAGCGCCGGAGACTCAGGTTCGATCCTGACTACGGGTGCTGTACTGTAAGGAGTTTGTACGTTCTCCCCGTGACCTGCGTGGGTTTTCTCCAAGATCTTCGGTTTCCTCCCACACTCCAAAGACGTACAGGTATGTAGGTTAATTGACTGGGTAAATGTAAAAATTGTCCCTAGTGTGTGTAGGATAGTGTTAATGTACGGGGATCGCTGGGCGGCGCGGACTTGGTGGGCCGAAAAGGCCTGTTTCCGCGCTGTATCTGAAATATGAAAAATATGAAATATGAAATAGTCCTGGTTACGGTCTTTAAATATCAATCAATGCCAGTAAAATAGTGTTCATTGTGACCTGGAACTAAACTGTATGAAGTAGATTTCAAACAGCCTCAGCTTAGTCTCTCTGGTATTCACTTGGCCAATCTATCAAAGAAATCATTCATGCCAGTACTTGTCAATTGGGACCCAAGGCAAGGCGTCATCCTTCATCAGCAGTCCTCCATGTTAAAAAGAACTCAGCCACAATAATATGCAATTAGGAGTCTCGGGAGAAACTCCCTGATCAATGCAAAATAAAGGAGATCACACATTCCAGATCCTTTTGCCATCGAAACAAATGCTGGGATATCAATCAGCTAATGGGCTTCAAGAGGGAAAGACGCTTTCAAGTTCAAATGCCTGAATTGGTCCTCAGGCCAAAATCTGTTTCAAAGTATGTCCTTTTATCATTTGAAGTGAGCTTGGCAACAGATTGTTGGAGTTTATTTCCCCACCATTCATTAGATTGTCATGGATCATTCTACCCATCGCTTTCATTGGGACTTATTTTGAAATATATGGCTACAAACAGTTGTTCCATAAAAACATTGACCAATTTGATAACAAATGCTGATTTACTGGTCTAAGTGGAAAAAGGTCTGTCAATTAGCTAATTAATTAACAGGGTTGTCACTTCTACTGAACTGAACAAGAGGTAATCTGTGTAGCAGCATTCACAAGTGAATAGAAAATGTATTCTCTTTGTTGGTATACTTTGGCTTTCAAAAAATACCAAGTAATTACAACTGTACAACTAGTACTGAACCTTTCCAAAACTGTCTTAGTAACTAAATATTCTTGTTGCCAATCAGCCAACATATTCCTTGTTTATTAACATGCACCATGTAATATTTGTGCTCCGACCTACACCTGGCATTTTTAAATGGGAAAAAAATGGTGTTCTCAAAATGACCACATGAACATAAAGTCAGAGTCATAGAGCCACACAGCGTGGAAACAAGCCCTTTGGCCCAACTTGCCCATGCCGACCAACATGTCCCATCTGTAATGACACTTCAGCTTGGATAATCTCAGCCGGGCGAGAAATAAAGTGCTGGAAAGATGTCCTGTCTCTGGAGTCATGAAAATGTAGAAATTGCCCAGTGTTCCCATTCTTAGTTATCATCCACCAGGTAACAAAAAAAGAAAGAATATGATGGAGGTGAAGTGGAAGACAGAGAAAGGAATCTAGCTCCACCACCTGTGACTCCTATCTCTGTTGAGAAATGATCCGTCAACATTGTTAATGATAGGTCCATGTGGCAGATCAATGCTCTTTCTCTGCATACCCATGAGCTACTGCACTTCAGCAAAGGATTCATGTTCTGGAAGAAGGAGGCTCAGAAAAAACAAGTTTTTGTTTTGAATCACGGAAAATCTAACACTGTACCTGAAAGTTTTACAGTCATTTGGCTGTAGTCCGACACAGTAGTTGGAAATTACCATTTATTTTCTGTTCTGGAGACATCAGACTCGATTTGCCAGATTTCAAACATTTAGATGTGTTGAATTCAACATATTTTTATTTTATCCAGTCAGGTCCCTTTCCAAGTACATTGGCAAAGAAAGTGTTGAATGCAAATTTCTCGGATGTTCTGGCCAACTTGCTATTCAACATGGGTTTGGAAACAGGAACATGTTGAGCTATTGAGAATGAACCAAAATTAAGTCATTGTTTCCCAATTAAAGGGAACCATTTTTAAAAATTATAACTTGTTGATTACCTGGGTATATTTATAAATAGATCAATTTATTGTCCAATTTTATTTCCAACTTGCCAAATAGAAAATAATTATGAAGACATCATATTTATTAATGATAGTTGTTCCTGCTAAAACCACAATGAAGTAAGTGATGTGTTTAAAATATGGCAATTATTCCCACCTGGGATAAAACATAGAAAATAACTGCAGGAGGAAGCCATTTGGCCCTTTGAGCCAGCACCGCCATTCATTGTGATCATGGCTGATCATCCACAATTAGTAAACCGTGCCTGCCTTCTCCCCATATCCCTTGATTCCGCTAGCCCCTAGAGCTCTAACTAACTCTCTTTTAAATTCATCCAGTGAATTGGCCTCCACTACCTTCTGTGGCATAGAATTCCACAAATTCACAACTCTCCGGGTGATAAGATCTTTAATATCACTGTTGGCATCTAACAACTTTGTCTTTTCCTATCCTGCATTGTTTTAACTCAACAATAAAAAAAACAAAATGTCACAACATAGCTTTTGAATTATCAGATGGAAAAGGGTTAAATCAAGTGTTTTAAAAACAGACCTCTGCAAGATGAATTAGTGGCTGCTCTCTACTCCTACCAGATTAAAAACGGGAGGCCGCAATCAAGCATCTCCAGCATCTGCAGAGTCTTGTGTTTGCTATTAAATCTATGTTAATCCCACATAGTTTATTACTAGCAGTCGTCATTTGGTTTTACACCAATACTTGATCTGCTGATGATTTGAGGCCAAGTAATCAACCGCATGAATAACATGGACAACCTGCACTGTAAATCACAGAACTTATGGCACAGGTGGGGGGGTGATCAGGTTTGTTGATCAACCTGTCTGGACTAATCCCTCAGCCAATTTCCCACAAGACATTGCATTCAAAATGTAGATGTCAAAGAACTGGAGATGCTGGTTTATACCAAATAAAGGCATGATAGGCACCAGCGATCCCTGCACATTAACACTGTCCTGTACACACTACATTTATACCAAGCCAATTAGCCTACAAATCTGTATGTCTTTGGAGTGTGGGAGGAAACCGAAGATCTCGGAGAAAACCCACGCGGTCATGGGGAGGACGTACAAACTCCATACATAGTTATGATCTAATCCGGTTCTCTGGTGCTATAAGGCAGCAACTCTACTGCTGCACCGCCCTTCAGATCTTCATATCCTTCAGTTCTTCAGATAGTTAGCCCTGGTAACATCTCATTCATCTTTTCTGAACCCTCTATAGTCTTACATATGTGACATCAGTGTTGAACCAGAGCTGCATAAGAGGTGTGTCCTAGCTAGGTGGCTCTGTCGGGCCTTTCTCGTCTTATATTCCATGTATGACCAATAAATGAATGTATCCTGCCTGCCTTGTTAACCTCCTTAGTTAGCTGTCTACTCTGTTACATTCAGGAAGCTGGAGACTGGCACCCAAGGTCTTATTAATTAACACTTTTCAATATCCTACCATTTACTGTGCACTTCTAATCCTTCTTCGCCAGTTTGTTGATAACTACAACCTTCTTCCTCACTAACGATTACACAACTAATTTTCGTTGTATTATTTTGCAAAGTTATATTATCATGTCCCCTGCGTTCAAATCCAAATCATTCCTACATATCGCAAGAGGCAAAAAAAAGGCTAAGCGCTACATAACCCCACTGCATACGACTTTCAAGTCACGGAAACTCCTGATGACCATTAGTTTAGTTTAGTTTGGAGCTAGAGCGCGGAAACAGGCCCTTCGGCCCACCGAGTCCGCATCGACCAGCGATCCCCGCACATTAACGCTATCCTACACACACTAGGGACTATTTGCGCATACACCGAGCCAATCACATACCTGCACGTGTTTGGACTGCAAGAGGAAACTGAAGATCTCAGAGAAAACCCAAATGGTCACGGGGAGAACGTACAAACTCAGTACGGACAATCACCCATTGTCGGGATCGAACCCGGGTCTCCGGCGCTGCAAGCGCTGTAAGGCAACAACTCTACCGCTGCGCCACCGTTACCCTTGACCTTTGTCACTGAGTCAGTTTTGGTTTCAACCATGGTCCCCTTGGACGTAGACTACAAATGTTGTACTGAAATATTTGCCTCTGGTACTCCTCTGAACTCCAAATTTAATCGGAAATTAAAAACTTCACTCATCAAACACACAACATCGCATCAGGTCCATTCACACCAGTCCTGTCTGTATCTTATTGCCCCAGGAGGCCGGTGCAGACTCATGTGAGAATAATGGCCCTATAAGTTCTGATGAAAGGTATTTTATTATTATTATTAAAGGCATTTTATTTTTTATTTTATTTTCTGAAGTCAAAATGTGAAATTAGTTTCTCCCTCCCCAGATGCTGCGTGACCCGCTGAGGGTTTCTAACATTTTCAGAATAAAAGGACATGCCGTCGGAAGGGAAATGAGGAGTCATTTCTTCGGCTAGAGGGTGGTGAATCTGTGGAATTCATTGTCACAGGCGGCTGTGGAGGCCAAGTCATTGGGTATTTCTTAAAGTGGAGATTGACAGGGTTCTTGATTAGTAAGGGTGTCAAAATATACGGGGAGAAAGCAGGAGACTGGGGTTGAGAGGGAAAGATAGCTCAGCCACGATTGAATGGCGGAGTAGACTTGATGGGCTGAATGGCCCAATTTTGCTTCTATGACCGATAAACCTGTGAACATTTTCTCATCTTCTTATTTCCAGGCTCAGGAAGTGTTGGCTGACCCATGATTCTGGATGGGCAGTTTGCCAGGCAGATATTCCACAATGCTAGTTACGATCTGCTTGGCCCATGCCCAGATACACTCTGAATCATCTGATTGCTGCCAATTCCCTTCTTATGTCCACTGCAATGAGTTCTGTCATGCTTCCAAACCTTGCACCTGACACTGCTGTCAAGCTACTAATCAAAGGCCAACCTCTTGATTATTAGAAATGGCCTTACAACTTATGTCTTTGATGTGGAGCAAGAATCTGACTCCAGATAGTAAGATGTTGCCACAGGACCTTCATCTCCCTGAAGGTGGCAAACTGAAGCAAAGTGATGCACCCCGATGAAATTCTTTCATTACCTTATTATCATATCATCATATCATATATATACAGCGCGGAAACAGGCCTTTTCGGCCCACCAAGTCCGCGCCGCCCAGTGATCCCCGCACACTAACACTATTAACACTATCCTACACACTAGGGACAATTTTTTTACATTTACCCAGCCAATTTACCTACATACCTGTACGTCTTTGGAGTGTGGGAGGAAACCGAAGATCTCGGAGAAAACCCACGCAGGTCACGGGGAGAACGTACAAATTCCTTACAGTACAGCACCCGTAGTCAGGATCGAACCTGAGTCTCCAGCGCTGCATTCACTGTAAAGCAGCAACTCTACCGCTGCGCTACCGTGCCGCCATTTAAGATAAGGTATACCTTCTTCGGAAAGATTTTAGAGAAGGTTCACCAGATTGATTGCCAAAAAGAAAAGATTATCTTTTGATGAAAGATTGATCAGTTTGGATCTTTGCCCAGTGGAATTTAGAAATGTGAAAGGTGATCTTGCTTAGATTGTGAGGCGGTTTGATGGGGTAGAGGCTGAGAAGGTAGTTTCCTCTCCTGGGAAATCTAGGAATCGTTTGACAATAAGAGGTTTCTTTTTTCAGGAAACGCCCATTTCACAGAAGATCATAAATCTCGGGGAATATACAACTGTGGAGGCCAAAACCAAGGTACATATGGTTTAATGGGTGGAGCAACAAGTAGGAAAATGGAGCCAAAGCTAAGATCTAGTCTGCCATCATTTTATTGACTGGCAAAGTAGGGTTGAGGGACATTCACCTATTTGTTATATTTCACATAAAACGCATTGATATCCACCCCAATGAAACCCAGCAGCTTATGTTGCTTCTCACCCATGTTATGCATCATGGTGCCAGCCAATTCAGAAGCTTCGGCAAACCCAGTAGCACAAGTGCATGAAAATCCCAGTTCTCCCTCTTCACTCTGATATTTTACAAACTGCAGCACTCCATATAAAACCCCACTATCCTATCTGACTGCTCTTGCAATCATTAGAAACCTCTGCTGACACAACAGAGTGAGTCACATCTTGTGGATCTAGCCCCAACCGTCTTCTATATTGATGACCCCACAAAGTACCAAACCAGCTTTTATTTGTCACGTTGGGTCCAAACCTCTCCTGTATTGGTGCAGCACCCAGGGCCGTCTTAACGCATGGGCCTGATGGGCACTTGCCCGGGGCCCCACGAGCATAGGGGCCCCATGCTGATCTGTGTATGTTAAGTGACTTGCAATAAATAAATACTACTTTAAAAATGTAGGTTCAATAAGTGCTTTTTTAGCAACATTTTCGATCCCTAAGTGTTTCTCACAGCGATCTGTAAGTGCTTTTCGCAACAATGTAGCACCCTAAGTCCATCGCAAAGTGCTTTTCGGTAATTGCTTTTCGCCGGCACAACAGGGGGGGGGGGGCTGGTAGGGAAAGGGGGGTGGGGGAGAGTAACTGCTTTGCCCGGGGGGCCATAATGCTGTAAAAACGGCCCTGGCAGCACCCTCTCCTTCCCCCTGTAAGGGGTTTTCTGCGCCGAGCTTTCGCCCGACCTAAGGTCCCCGTGCCTTGCTCTCATCCCTCGACCAGGCCACGCACACTGGTTCCCCGTGAGTGGTTCGACCCACTCACCCCCTACGGTTCTAGACACTGGACTTAGATGCAGGAGCGTTGATAGTGCAGAAAAATGTAACCAGACCAGATTTGAAGACCAGGGTTTAAATGGAAAAGGCTTTTATTGAGCGCTTGGGACTATTGTACATGAATGCTCTTCACAGTTCTATAAGACATATCTATAAGACACATACCGAATTACATGAATACTTTTGACTATGAATCATAAAACGCACAGTTCTACAAGACATATACATGGATACCTTTTACTCTGAATTATAAAACGTACAGTTCTACAAGACATATACACGACTGTAAGATGGGGAACGTATGACACATCGCAAAATTGGCCAACACATATTTACTTATACACCCACGTTAATTAAACCACCCTCCCCTCTACACTAAACTATGTCCAGGATGTGCAGGATCGGGGTACATGCTCACCATGGTGCTATTACTGGGGTTACTGGCTGTTCGTGCTGCTTCTCCGCTGTTCTCCGTGAGGGTCGTGCTTGTTCCGTGAGTTTCTTCCTTCCGTTCTTCTCGGTGAGTCTCCGTTCTCCGTGCCGTTTGTTGCCTCCTCTGACTTCTGTCTTGCAGAGTTCTTCTTGCCTGTCTTTTCGTCTTGAGTTTTAAAACCCAAAAATCGTGGCTAGTTATACTAATCCTGACCCGTCCTATCTCCCGCCAGATCTCAGGATCTCTTTGATTCAAAGATAGGTTTCGAGATTTCTCTTTGATCTGCGTTATGTCCGGGGGTACCGGTGATGGCCAGACGGTCTGTTAATCTGTTTCTCGTTGAGAGGTGATGGGTTTAACTGGTTTCCCATCTCCTGCCAGGTAGGTTTCTTTGGGCTATTGTGCCCCCTTAACAAGATTAACTGTGTAGGTTGGCTTGGGGCATTGTGAGTATGCTGATGTCAGCGCCCCAGTGTCTGCACTTCGACCTGGTTTCGCAGGTTTCTGCACGGCCAATATCCATCCATTGTTCTGGCCGTGGCTTTGCAGAAACCTAGAAACTGGGCTGTGGGGTTTTTGCTTTTGTGGCTGGTCATGAGGTCCCGCGGCCATCTTGGGACCCCCTGATTGTGACATCCCTTGGTAAACTGACCGCAGCCTTTCTCCGCTATCAGCCCCAGTCTCCCGTGTAAAATGTCCAAACTGCAGCTCTTTGGTTTGGTGTTTTGCAGAATGAGGGAAAACTTCTCAAATCTTACACCCCTCCCCCCACCCCCCCTCCCCTCCCCTGCCCCCTGCCCCCTCCCTCCTCCCCTCCCTCCTCCCCTCCCTCCTCTCCTCCCTCCTCTCCTCCCTCCTCTCCTCCCTCCTCCCCTCCCCCTCCCATCCACCCCCTCCCCCTCCCTCCCCCTCCCTCCTCCCCTCCCCCTCCCACCCCTCCACCCCCTCCCCCTCCCCTCCCTCCCTTCCACTCCCCCCACTCCATCCCCTCAACCCCCCTTATCCTTCCTCCACCCCCCTCCCTCCCTCCCTTCCTCCCTCCCCCTCCCTTCCTAAGAGATAGATTTAAACTTGACATAAATGTGAATAACTTCAAAAATATAACACCGATTTCAATGAAACTTCTTCCATTGGCACCAAATGGACAAAGGTGACTGAGGTGGGCCTAAAATTGTTGCGCTATCGTGTACCGTTTTGGCAGCAGTTCAGGAACAAACAAACAAACAAACAAACGAGAGTTTTAGTATATAGATGAGCAGCATCATGGGTGCTGGTGATCTGCTTCCACACAGGCACCATCTGAATTGTAGCCCGCCAGTTCCTCTGTGGACACAGTAATAATCCCTTGTGCAAAGCCGGGGTGGCTCCGACAAATGCTGTCGAGCATTATGTTCTGTTTCCTGTCCCAGTTCCAGGGCAAGCTGATGGAATGAACTGCCAAGACTTCTGCTGTCTTGGCACAACTTGCCTGGATCCACTGCACACATTAATAATGCATTCTACCAATTTTTTTTCTTCGCCTGTCCATCTGGGGCATAATATATAAAGGGACAAAAAAATATTATTGACAATTAGGAAAAGAAGACAACAATAAATCTCTACATTTAGCCTTGGAATGAATAGCAACATATCAAGGGATGAATGCTGCAAATGTATCCAGCCAGCATTTCGTTTCACTTCCATAGAATTGTGCTTTCAGTAAAATTATGCAAGTCCTTGGTTGTCATGTAGAGTTAATTGTTTCTATCAGCTCTCTGGCAGCAGAGTAACAATACGAGCCAGGTTTCATTCTAAGCATCTAAACACATCCAAAGCTGTAGAAGCTGTGAGACATAAAGAATATTGCGTACTGTTAACGTGATCATTGTACAGTAAATGTCAAATAGGTGCTTCAGTAATGCATTAGATGTCAAAGTTCCAGTCAGATTAATTGCACTTCAGAGCAAATTCACTCTTAGGCTTCAAATGTACTAAATATAGAGGCATTAGTTAGCTAGAGGGTCCAGAGTGTCCTTATGTTCAGGATTGATTAAAATGTTATTTTCCTCTTGATGTTAGATCACTGTTCTAAATACTCCAATGTCAAATATTATGTGACGGGGGCAGTCGTTACCATAAATACCACTAGTATTGCCGTAACAGTGTAGATTTCTCGAGGAAGTTAGACAAAAAAGGACAACTGCTCTTCCCCTTCCAGGGAGATCTATTTCAAAATAGCCCAAAGTCAGAACTGTCAAAATACATACGATCATGAGAACAGAAGAAAGAGGAACAGGAGTAAACCATTCCAACTCTGGAGCAAATGCTGCCACGCGACAAGATCATGGCTGGTCTTCGAGCACAAAACACTATTTTCCTCTCTCTTTAATCCCCTATCTCTTAAATGCAGAATCCAATTAATCTCTGAATGCAAGAATGCCATCAATGAACCTCCATTGTCCTCCAAGGCTGAGAATTCTAAAGGTCCACCACACATCTGAATGGAGAAATTTCTCCTCATTTCTCGCCAACCTCTCATTCTTTATTTTGACACCGTGACCCCTGGTTCTGGACTCCCGAGCCAGGGGAAATATGCATCCTCTATCCGTGTATCCACCTTTTCAAGAACTCAAGGAACCTGATAAGGCCACTCCTTATTCGTCTCAGCTCCAGACAGCATAAGTCTGTTCCAGCTATCTCCTTGTATGACAGACAGATCCACCATCTCAGGTACTGGTGAATCTTTGCTGTGCTCCCTTTGTGCCAAACAAATCATTTTATTCATGTAGGTCTCCAAAAATTGCTCATAGTATTCCTGATGTCAACCACTAAGACGTTATGAAATTGAGTTAAAGCAAATTTCCTGTGTTATTCTAATTCTCTAGCAATAAAGGCCTTTTATTTAATTTGCCTTCCTAATTGCCTGCATATTAGCATTCAGTGACTTGTGCCCAAGGACACTAAGGTTTCTTTGAACATCGACATTTCCTAATCTATTACTGTTAAAAAAATTACTCAACATTTCCGGTATTTTTACAGAAGTGGATAAGCTCACTTATATATAAGACCATCAGTCAAAGGAGCAGAATTAGGCTATTCAGCCCATCAGGTCTACTCTGCCATTCAGTCATGGTTGATCTATTTTTCCCTCAATCCTATTTTCCTGCCTTCTCTCAATAACCTTTGACGCCCTTACTAATCAAGAACCTATCAACGCTTTAAAAATATCCAATATCTTGGGATCCCCAGCTGTCTGATGCAGTAAATTCCACAGATTCACCAATCGCTGGCTACAGAAATTCCTTCTCATTTCCATTCTAAAGGTGCGTCCTTTTATTCTGAGACTGTGCACTCTGGTTCTCGACTCTCCCATTGCTGGAAGCATCCTTTCCACATCCACTCTATCTTGGCACACTTTTCCAAATTGAATTCCATCTGCCACATTGTTGCTCATTCATTTAGCTTGCTTAGTTTAGTTTAGAGATACAACGTGGAAACAGGCCCTTTGGTCCACCGAGTCCACGCCTACCAGCAATCACCCATATACTAGTTCTATCCTACGCACCAGGGCCAATTTACAGAAGCCAAATAGCCTACAAATCTGCACGTCTTTGGAATGTAGGAGTAAATTAGAGCACCTGGAGAAAACCCAGGCAGTCACAGGGAGAATTACAAACACTGTGGAGAGAGCACCTGTAGTCATGATCAAACCCAGGTCTCTGGTGCTGAAAGGCAGCAACTGTGCCGGTGTAAAACCTCTTGAACCCTCTTTGTATCCCCACCATTACTCCGATTCCCTCACAGTTTTGTGATTAGTTGAGAACCGAGCACCAATCCCTGCAGTACCAAACTAGTCATAGCCTGTTAATCTGTGATGGACTCATCTATTCCCATCCTTGTTTCCATCTGTAAACTAAATCTCAATGTACATTTGTAATTTGCTCCAATTTTATGGACTCAATTTTTTTCACCAATCTCAACTGGGACTTTACCAAATGCCTGCTGGATATCCAAATGCATTGGTCCAACTGGTTGCCCTTCATCCACTGACTGTGTGCATCCTCATGTAGATTAGGCAAATGTAATTTCCCTTTTACAAACCCATGATGACTCTGTTAAAACTAGTTATTATTTTCTAAGTGACTTGATGTCTTATTTGTTTTCATAGAATCCAGAAAGGTTTGGAATAATATTTTGTTAAAACACCCATCGGAAAAGCCAAAATTCAGTTAATAATTCACTCACTATACACTGTGGGTGTTAATCAGCTACACAGCACATATTATGGCTGTTATTTAATTAAATTCATTATAATAGAATTATATATGGAATTACATTTCAGATGCTGTGTACGATTGAGAATAGTTTCCACCAGGAAAAGGAGGGATGCTTATATGTTAATAACAATCGTGGAGAAGTTGTTCTTCCCCTCCCCTGAGTTGAGATCTCTTCAGACACTAGTGTTGTGTCTGGAGATCTTCTCGGGAAGAACCCCATGGTGGAATAAATCTGATGTGCTAATCCAGTATCACGTGTGATTATTCAGACTGAAGGTAAAGAATCTGATTTAACACGATGAGCTTCAGATTCATGCTGATTAATTTTTCTCACAGCTGAGATGCATTGCTGCTCATAAGATCCATTGAGTTCAAAAATGATTCTACCTCGTTTCTTTCACCCATCCTTCTCCAAACTGCACGTAAATCTCTGCTCGTCGTGTAATAAATCCTAGTCTTCTTTAGAACAGGCTTTTCATCAAAAGCTAGTCTCACGAATTATTGTACAAAAAGTATACTTGCTCGCAAAGTAATCCCATTCCTCACTTAATTCCTCACAGGACGGGGGCAAAGTTTTTCACAGTGGGCATGCAACGTGTGTGCAGTCTGTACGTCCTCCCTGTGACCCTGTGGGTTTTCTCCGGGTGCTCTGGCATCCTCCCACATTCCAAAGTCGTGCAGGTTTTTAGGTTCTGTTATTTGCCCCTGGAATATAGGATGCAAAAGTGAGATAACGTGGAATGAGTCTGAATGGGTGATCAAAGGTCAATGTGGACTCGGTGGGCCAAAGGGCCTGTTCCCATGCCATAGCTCTAAACTAAAATCTCTAAACTAACTAGCAGGCTGTACATCTTTAGAATATGGGAAGAAACAAATGGCTTCTAGCTTTGTCGCTATGCCATTCAAAAGCTTAGATTAAGTTGTTGGAGATGGACACTGCCTGGCACCTCTGTGGTACTTATGTTCCTTGCCACCCAAATAATGTCTAGCTCATGCTGCATGCTGACATGGGCTGCTTGATTTGTTGGGTTGTAACTGGGACTGAACACTATGCAATCACTAATAAACATTCCACTTCTGATCATAAGATCGAAGGTCATTGATGACGCAGTTGATGATCATTTATAAAATACAGGGTTTTTTTTTGCAGAACCACGGATAATGGATGCATTGGCAGTGAATAAGTACTTTACCCATGTGTTGAAAGTGTGAAATTTGCCTTGACACTTGGGGCAGAAGCCTGTCTGCGCCGATCAATTGATTTTGCCAGTGGTAGTCAAGCATGTCATTGCCACTTTATTCAACGGCATTTAATGTTGGCATTTTCCAATTAAATTATAATTACTATCTGGCACATTTACCTTCAACGCTCTTTCCATAGACAGACAATTAGTAGGTAATTTCTGAACTGAAATGGTAGCCTGTGTGAGATTTGGAGGCACATTTGTTTTTCCCTCACACTTTGTCCTTTTTTTCTACTTCTGACCCGACTCTTTTATCTGAAAATTTATTTTGAATTGCTTAACTTATTGCTAGATATGTAATTGGCAACCATGCACCTTAACAATCACTTTTCGACTGAAAGGAATTAGACAAGAGTTGCAAAACAGCAATATGATTTTACCACAGAGGAATATGATGAAATATCGGCAGATAACCAAGAAGCTAACACATTGAGTTACAATAATCAAGATTGCAGAAGTGAAATCTACAAGAAATTAATTCATTATAAACCATAAATTAATTAACATTAATGGGGAATTGTTTTCTTATTCAATGTGTAAAACATAAATAATATTTAATGCCACTATTATTGCTCCTAATAGATCGCTAGACTGACAAATCAATTTTTCATTTTCAACCACTCTCCCTTTACACTGAAAATAAATATGATTCAGGTCTATTTTTAAAAAAAAAATATTTATTTGAGCCTTTCCTTCATGTACATATTGCAAAAATGAAAGGTGTATCTGTGCAATGTGAATGGAATTTCATCCATTCCTGTGTTCATTATGTTATCTGAACACAGTACGGAGCAAAAATGTGTCAATTTACTCACTTCTTTTAAAAGCTGTACATTGGAGTTTGCTGTACCCAAATTTCCTTTTATCTTTCCGACACAAAAACAGTAATTACCCCTGCAGGTATAATGAATTTGCTGTAAAGAACTTTTGAACATTCGAAAATGGGCGTAAGAGGCGATCATATGAATACAACCCTTTCTTTTATTTGCTAGATCACGAGAAAAACTGCTGCAGATAACGTTAGCCATGCAACAAGAAAACAGGACTTCTGGTGCACTCTGCCCATGCAACCAACAAGTACCCTTCCATACGAATACCATTTTCAAGAGAGAGTTAGATATGGCTCTTAGGGCTAACGGAATCAAGGGATATTAGAGAAAGCAGGAACGGGGCACTGATTTTGGATGATCAGCCATGATCAGATTGAATGGCAGTGCTGGCTCGAAGGGCCGAATGGCCTACTCTTGCACCTATTTTCTACGTTTCTATTTCCCTGCACTTGGTCCATAGTCTCTTAAGACCTGGTGATAAATGTGCTCATCTGGATACTTTGTAATTGTGCAAGAGTCTCTGCCTCCACCACCCTCTCAGGCAGCACAGTCCAAATTCAAACAATCACCTGGGAGAAAAAAAATCTTCTTTATATCCCCTGTATATCTCTTGCTTAACTTAACCCTATGGCCACTGGTTACAGACACTTCTGATGTGGAGTAAAGTTTACTGCTGTTTTCCTGAAAAATGCCCCCTATAAATATGTACACAAATCTAGTTACTCAATCCCAGGCAATATCATGGTGAATTTCGTCTGCGTCCTCTCCAGAGGAATCATGTCTGTTCTATACTGTGGCAACCAAAACTGCCCTTGACATTACAATGTTTTGTAAGCAGATATAAATAATGTAACACAATCAGCAGATGGCCAGTCTCTGATTCTTTTGAGTGTAATAAAAAGCATATTCATTTCCCTTGTGCGGGAATATTGTTGTCCGAGCTATGATTCCGTAATAGTATAAGTCATCTACTATATATATAAAACCCAATTTATATATCATATACAATGTATCATTTATGTATTTGTGTGCTTGTCTAAGTCCATGTGCACACAAAGCTGTTCCATGCGGGTTTTCCATTGAACAAATACTCACTCAAAGATAGACACGAAATGCTGGAGTATATCAGTGGATCAGGCAGCATCTCTGGAAAAAATAAATAGGTGACGTTTCGGGTCAAGAGCCTTCTTCAAACCCTTCTTCATGTTCGCTCAATGTGACTTGACTAGATTCCTAGACTATACAGCATGGAAACAGGCCCTTTGGCTCAACTCGTCCAATCAAACGAGTCCCACTTGCCTGGACCGAGTTCAGATCTCTCCATTCCTTCCCTATTCATGATTCTGTTCAATAGAGAAGTGCTCCCTTTCAAAAACACTGGGTGATCTTCAGTCAAACTCTTCCAGTCACCAAGTTCAATTAGCATGGTTCGCAGAGTAGAGATTAGACATAATTGGAAGGTGAAATAAGGTGCCTTAAATGATATCCTTAATCTGACATCAAAAGAAATGAAAATTATAACCACGCCAAGACATATATTATCCAAATCATTAGAATCTGACATTTAATTAGAAAATTTCCTGCTCTAAGCTCCTCGCTAATGTTTCATACTCAAGGGTTATTAAGGGAAGATGAATTTTTGGTATCATTTTCAATTACTTTTTCCTATTGAAGGGGTATGATATTCTCACGTAATTTTTCCCCAAATGATAACACAATGCAAATTTCAGTTCTTTAAGTTTCTAAATTTATACAGTTAAAATACATATGTGTAAAACTAATTTTGGTGGTTATGATTAGTGCTGGTGCTACTCAGTGAGGTTTTTGAACCAAAATAAGCACAATAACAACAATAGAATTCAGAAATACAGGGGGCAAAAGTATATAAAGTCATTAAATTTATTAATCCGTTTGAAATATGTTTTTAAAATAGCAAAAATATGGGCATTTAGCAGCTTTTGGCAATGTGGAAGCTTAGTTTAGAGATAGAGATACAGTGCGGAAACAAGCACTTCGGCCCACCGGGTCCGCGCCGACCAGCGATCCTCGCACATTAACACTACACCCACTAGGGACAATTTTTTTAACATTTACCAAGCCAATTAACCTACAACCCTGTGCGTCTTTGGAGTGTGGGAGCAAACAGAAGATCTCGGAGAAAACCCACGCAGGTCACAGGGTGAACGTACAAACTCCGTACAGACAGCACCCATAGTCGGGATCGAACCCGGGTTTCTAGTGCAAGCAAATTATTCATTTTTTGCATTGATTTATTCCATTTCAATTCACAGATTAAGCTCTCATACATATAAAAGCTGAAAATGTTGGAAATATTCAAAAGGTCACGTAACATCCATGGGAAGTTCCAACGCACGATCATCAATCGTCAATATATCGTTTTCTCCCTCCACAGATGCTGCCTGACCTGTGGTGTGCTTCCAGCATTTTCAAGTTTTATTTCAGATTTCTAGCATCTGCACACTTTAGACTCTCAGAACATTCTTCCCACTCTACTTCTGCCTGCATCACGTGTAAAAAATCTAGATGATGACTTGAATGATGCTGGGTTTACATGAAGCTTATTTTAGCTGAATAAAGAGTTTTTAGCAATGGGGAAGGGGAAATTAACTTGGAAATGTTTTAATTATTCCCAGGAATGAACAGATCTTCCCAATGAAATGAACTACAGAGACAAAGTGCCAATACTCAGAACTGACACAAGATTAATAAAAATCTTGCGGAATCATAAATTGAACATGCCCAGGAACAAATCTGCCTGGAAATTGGCAGTCTAGGGCTATTGCTGAACCACAGGGCCCTTTGCTGTTTGTGCTAAATATTGATGATATGATGCAGGGTTTTGACCTGAAACATTGACCATTCCTCTCCCCCCACCATACGGATTCTGCTTGCTGCTTAGTGCACTGTGTTCCTCCGGCAGATTCTTTATTCTCTGGATTCCAGCATCTGAAGTTTCTTGTGTCTCCATGATTATTAACTTTGCAGATGACAAGGGTTATTACAGTTGCAGAGGGTGACCCAAGGGCAGCAGAGGGACAGAGCAGTAGAGTTACTGCCTTAGCGCCAGAGTCCCGGAGTCTGAGAGTCCACGGGTCTCTTGGACTCGTGTCAGAGACCCGAGTTCGATCCTGATTATGGGGGTAATTGCCTGTATGAGTTTGTACGTTTATACGTAGGTCCCTGTGACCTACATGGGTTTTCTCCGGGATTTTCGGATTTCTCCTACATTCCAAAGACGTAGGTTCACTAGGTTAATTCCCGGAATGGCGGGACTGTCGTATGTTGAAAGGCTGGAGCAATTAGGCTTGTATACACTGGAATATAGAAGGATGAGGGGGGATCTTATTGAAACATATAAGATAATTAGGGGATTGGACACATTAGAGGCAGGAAACATGTTCCCAATGTTGGGGGAGTCCAGAACAAGGGGCCACAGTTTAAGAATAAGGGGTAGGCCATTTAAAACGGAGATGAGGAAGAACTTTTTCAGTCAGAGTGTGATGAAGGTGTGGAATTCTCTGCCTCAGAAGGCAGTGGGGGCCAGTTCATTGGATGCTTTCAAGAGAGAGCTGGATAGAGCTCTTAAGGATAGCGGAGTGAGGGGGTATGGGGAGAAGGCAGGAACGGGGTACTGATTGAGAGTGATCAGCCATGATCGCATTGAATGGTGGTGCTGGCTCGAAGGGCTGAATGGCCTACTCCTGCACCTATTGTCTATTGTCTATTGTCTGTAGGTTAATTGGCTTGATAAAATTGTAAATTGCCCCTCGTGTGTGTATAATAGTGTTAGTGTGCTAGTCGGCGCGGACTTGAATGGCTAAAGGGCCCGTTTCCGTGCTGTATCTCTTAAACTAAACTGAACGAAATATGAACATTTGTGGTGTTGAGAATAGCAAGGAAGTTTAGCTAAGGCAGCATCAGGATATAACTCAGTTGGGAAAATGGGAAGGAGTGTCGACGGATGGAATTTAATCCTGACAAGTGCAAGTTGATACATTTTAGGGAATCAAATGAGGATAGGATATGGACAGCAAATGGAAGGGAATGTTGATGAACAGAGAGACTGAAGGGTCTAAATCCATGCTTACCTGGAAATGGCTATGCAGGTTGATAGGGTTATATACCATAAGGCATATGGCATATGGTTTGCCTTCAAAGGTAAGTGCATAGAATATAAGAGTTGTGATATTATGTTGTTCATGGTGGAGGATTGGTCTACAGAGCCACCTGAGCCAACAATAAAAGGGTTTGGAAGAAGGTGATCCAATTGTTCTTTTGGAATAGGAATGAGAATGAGAATAGGGATGGGAGTGGAAATGGAAATTGGAAATGGGGATTTCCCTTCCTCCCAACCCTCCGTACCCTGAGGCTTCTTAAAATAAAGTGCAGCCAAAAATACAACTGAGGTACCCATGGAATGAACTGCTCAGCAGTTAAAAGCTGCAACAAGCACCTCCCACTAGAGTCATAGGGTGATACACTGTGGAAACAGGCCCTTCAGTTGGCCCACACCAGCCAACATGTCCCATCTACATGAGTACCGTCTGCCTGCATTTGGCCCATATCTGTCCAAACCCATCCTATCCATGTACCCAGCTAACTGCTTCTTAAAAGTTCCGATAGTTCCCTCCCTCAACTACCTCCTCTGGCAGCTTGTTCCATATGCCCACCACCCTTTGTGTGAAAGTGCGAGCAAACTCCGAGGACTCTGCAATCTGCGGTCAATTCTGCCACTACCTTTCCAGGTGGAAGGTGTCAGAAGAGAGACCTTCTAAGTGTAGCCAAGTGATTTGATTATAAAAATGGGATGAATACTACAGAAGCAGGACATACGGCCCAACCAGTCTATCATTTGCACTCAACTCAACCCCATTAATGGAACCATCTAATCCCAACTCCCTACATGTTGGTGTAGTTTCCACTTCCTGTGAGAGCAAATTCCACTTTCTCACCACGCTTTGGGGAAAGAAGCAATTGTTTCTGAATCCCCTTGGGGGGTGATTTCACTCAGATCATTATTGCACTTGAGATAGACACAAAAAGCTGAGTAACTCCGCGGGACAGGCAGCATCTCCGGAGAGAAGGAATAGGTGACGTTTCGAGCCAAGACCCTTCCTCAGTCTGAAGGGCTCAACCCGAAACGTCACCCATTCCTTCGCTCCAGAGATGCTGCCTGTCCCGCTGAGTTACTCCAGCTTTTTGTGTCCATCTTCGGTTTCTACCGGCATCTGCAACTCCTTCCCGCTCATTATTGCACTTGTCAGGATTAAATTCCTTGCATCGACACTCCATCCCATTTTCCAACTGATTTCTATCCTGCTGCTGACTTTGCCAAACATGCTTGCTGTTCACACCACCACAAATGTTCATGCCATTTGGTTTATTGCAGATAAAGTCCGTTTTTTTTGCATCACATTGTGATGAAATCAATTCAGTTACACATTCCAACTCTTGGGAAAACCTCCATGGAGGAGGCCCCGTGAGACACTTTTGGAAAGCAGTGTGGTCACTTCAATCATTTTTAATAGACTAATTGATAAATAGCTTTAAGTTGCAGCAATAAGAATTAAATGTAGTTAGGGTGGGAATGGTTAATGGTCGGCATTGTTGTTGCCTTTGAGTTAACAACCATGTCTGGCTGGAAAATGAGGAAGATGCTGATTCTGACTGAAGCTCTCAAGGTAATTGAACTTTCGCAGGTGTGGATTTGACATAGTTTGCCTCATCTAATTTTGAACGCAGTTTGCAACCTTGGTTTTCCCTCTCAGGCTTTCCTTGTTATATTTAAAGGAGCACACTTTTTGCAGAAGTATCCATTTTCACTTCCCTTAATCCCCTCAGAAGTCTGGCCTATTTTTATATTTGACTTTATTTCCATCAACTCAGCAAGGACCTTGTGCGTTTTAAGCATTTCTTCTGTTGAGTGCCAAAAATCCAGCAGCTTCAGCCAATTCGATACAGGAGACAGGCATTGATTTATGAAGCTGTGGGGAAACCCTGATGCTCGAAAGTTACTTTTCTTGGCCCAAAACTTATCTGTTAATGGAGTCCACTATCTTTTGCCTATTTCAGGCATGTGCTCTGACCATTTTCAAGTTCTCTCAGAGAATTCATGGACATTTTTAACCTCTTCCCGATTTAACCTCTTCCAGTTTCCATTTCATTACAATGCAAATATAAATACAAATACAATACAATACAAATACAAGAGAACGGTGTGACTCTGAACCTGATGATGACTGGATTCACTCATGACTCCACTCAGTTAGATGGTAGAACAAGGTGCTGGCAGCCCTTAGCTTGTGGATGCTGTAGTTCACAGAAGTAGTATTGGGGCAGCACAATGGTGCAGTAGTAGAGTTGCTGCCTTACAGCACCAGAGACCAAGGTTTGATCCTGACTACGGGTGCTATCTGTATGGAGTTTGTACATTCTCCCTGTAAGCTCGGGGGTTTTCCCCTGGTGCTTCGGTTTCCTCCCACACTCCAAAGACGCACAGGATTGTAAGTTAAATGGCTCTGGTAAAAATTGTAAATTGTCCCAAGTGTGTAGTGTGTGTTAGTGTAACAGGGATCGCTAGGCGGTGTGAACTCAGTGGGCCGAAGAGCCTGTTTCCACGCTGTATCTCTAAACTAAACTAAAATAGATCTGTGGCCAAGAACAGTTGTCCAGTGTTCTTGACAAAGGCTACCAAGGACAGGCAGCTGGAGGTAGATGATACCTTTCTACAGAAGTTTGGGAAGTTAGAGACCTTGGCCAAGGATGACTAGGAACTTGACCCACTGAACCATTCAAATAAAGAGTTGGGTTGATGTGAGTTGGGAGAGATTGAAGCAGGAGCAAACATGTAAGAAAATGGTGGATGAGCGTGGAATCTTGGTGAATGTGGAGCACTTGATGCACCACAACCAGAAACAATTACGCAGGTTGGGGGAAAACACTTTCTGTTAAGCAGTCTGATGAATTACATGGAGATACAAGAGAGTGAAGATGTTGGAATCTTGCACAAAAAAAAGCAATCTGCTGGAGGAACTAAGCAGGTCGGGCAGCATCTATGGAGGGAAATAGACAAGCAATGTTTTGGGTCAGGACCCTTCTTCAGATTGGGTTACATCATGACTTTATTAAAATTTGGACATATTGCACAGTAGATAATTTGATGCAATATCTCCCAATGCAAGATGAACAAATGGGTTGCAGTGCGAGTTGGCAATCTGAGCGAGGTGCACAGATGGAAGGTCTGTGAAGGGAATACTTTGAGAGCAAAGAGCTTGCAGTTCTGGCAGAAGAAGGATCCTGACCCAAAACATCATCTGCCCATTCCCTCCACAGATGCCGCATGACCCTCCACAGCTTTGTGTATCACTCTGAAGAAATGCATATTGTTGACAAGACCACAACTGTCTAGTGAAGGGGTGAATGAACTCGTTCTAGGGAAGGGTGAGTCGCAGAAAGAATGTATAGCATCATAGTGGAGTTACAAGACCGAGTCTGATTGTGTTGATTGTGCAGAAGTGGGGCATCTGCCTGGCACAACGTGGCTAAAGAGAGGCTGCAAAGCCTCTTGGCTGAAGTGAAGGACACATTTGCAATCTAAAAAGAGAAAACAGAAGAGGAAGAGATCAAAAAGGTCCAAACCACAGATAGAGAAAAGAAGAATGCCATTTGGAGAGAAAAGAGGAATCCAAAGTACAAGGTCCAGAGAAAGAGAAGTATGGAATCTGGAATGTCAAGGAACTAAATTGTAGAGTCGCCAGCAGTGGAAGTTCAAGAGGTACATTGGAAGCTCTTGGTTCTCTTGATCCAAGTACTCATGAGGACGAGAGTTTGGTAGAAGTCTGAAGTGTTTTTTTGTGATTATGTTAAAGGAATTGCCTTCTCTATCGCCTTCCTCCAAAATTTTTCACTGGTGCAACTATCCATCAGATCATTGGTATTTGGAGGGAGGTCTTTGCACTGTCATCGTGAAAAACACAATTGGTGTCCTTGCCACTCGGCTCCCTCGATATCTGGATTAACATCATAGAAGTGGGGTGCCTGTGCCGATGTCTTGCCAGTAGGTGACCTGAATCTGCCCCTTTGCTTCTCATTTATTCACAAAATGCTGGAGTAACTCAGCAGGTCAGGCAGCATCTCGGGAGAGAAGGAATGGGTGACGTTTCGGGTCGAGACCCTTCTTCAGACTGAAGAAGGGTCTCGACCCGAAACGTCACCCATTCCTTCTCTCCCGAGATGCTGCCTGACCTGCTGAGTTACTCCAGCATTTTGTGAATAAATACCTTCGATTTGTACCAGCATCTGCAGTTATTTTCTTATACTACCTTTGCTTCTCATGGCAGTTTCACCAAAAGCTGCCCATTTACGAACTCCAATTGTGTTAGGACATCACACACACACACACACACACACACACACACACACACACACGCACGCACAAATTTGCTACTCAATCACATAAATTATGCATGCTTACTGCTCACAATCTTGTCAAAGTTCTCAGCATCATTCCCATTTGCATTTATGACCCTTTGACAATTGTGAATCCATAAGAAATCACTCTCCAATCACTATGAATTAAAGTCAAGTAGGTTTTGTCAAAAGCACCACTTTGCATCGAGCATAGAACAGTACAGCATAGGAATGGGCCCTTCGTCCACAGTGCATGCACAGAACAAATGCCAAGTCAAACTGATCTCATCTGCCCGCACATGATCCATATCCCTCCATTCCTGGCACAACCCTGTGCATATCTAAAAGCCTCTTAAACACCACTATCGTATCTGCCTCCACCACCACCCCTGGCAATACATTCCAGGTCCCCACCGCACTGTGTAAAAAATGTACCAGGCACATCTCCATTAAACGTTCCCCTTCTCACCTCATAATTTATAATGCATTTCCATGTCCTCTACAATTTCTACAGCATTACATCCTCATCACAGCTCACAAAGTCACCTTGTTTTATATCCTCAGCAAGTTTGATTACATTATACAATGTTCTAAGTTATTAATATGGTTTGGAAGTAACAGAGGACAATACTGATTCTGTGGCATCCGCTAATATCAGCCTGTCAGTCTGAATGCAATATATTTATTTTTACTTGTTTGTTTCATGGCTTCAATCAATCAACGGTCGGTGTTTTTTTTCATATTCGCAACCCTGTAACTCACTTTATGTCACAAGTTTCTGGTATCTTTATTGCTCCAGACAGTGAGTGATCAGTTTCTTAGAAGGATTGAACCATCGAAATATCACAGCACTGAATGTGGCCATTCAGCCCACAAATTCCATACTGGCTCCCTGTGGATCAATTCAGTCAGTCCCATTCCCCTCCTTGTTTTCCCTGAGGTTCTGTAAGTAATTTGCCCACAAGTGTCTTTTTAATTCTTTTTTGGAAGCTCCAATGAGTTCTGTTTCTACCACACTTGCTGGTAGTGAGTCCCAGATCACATTCAATCCCAGCTTCACAAAAGCCTTTCGTCACCATGTCCCTGGATCTTTTGCCCGTCACTTTGAATTTGCATTCCCTTGGCACTTTAATCGTCTGCTAATGGTATCAGCATCTTTCACTTTATCTAAATCCACCAGTATCTGTGCTTAGACAGCAGTTTCCAGTTCTAAACATGATACTTTTCTCTTATTCAGTGAGCAGCAGCTCTTCCTCATTCTCTTTCTTCTTTGTCATCTTTCCCATTATTAACTATACTGTTCCTCAGCACTCGTGTACTCACTGGCCTGTCCATCCAGATTCCTGTTTCATGAGCTCTTTACATCATTAGTTTTCCCTTTGGCTGTTAACCTGCCTGAAACTAAAGACATCAATTCTAGCCTTCCCTCTTTTCTTAATTTAACTAGCTGTGAGTCTGTGGATCTCAGCAGCAAACATCAACTACTCCCGTAGCTTTGTCCTGTTGTTATGCTGATAGGTGACAAATCCGCTGCTTCCCCTGTCTATAACATATGTGGGTATAAGTATATTTAATTAAGCATTTTGATTAACGCAGCCAAACAATGCGTAATAAATAACAGAAGGGCCTGCAATTTGTATTCACTGTAACATGCTATAAGTATTTCTTAGATCTCACAGTATTGATTATCTATCACTGTGATTCACCAAGAGCCACAGATCATGAAGCTCTCGGTTTACAACAGGAACAAAACCCATCAAAGCTGACACATGTATGGCACTATTTGGAATGCACGTGGAAAAGGTTTATGGGTTTTGTCTTCGAAAGAGCAGGTCCAATTTACTATCTGATTTTTTTTTTAATGGAATAGCAATGGAAAATCAACAGAAACCAAGATGTTTTATTATGATAGCTTAAACTTGGGATCATTCACAGGCAAATTGGAAATCCGAAATTCATGTCACAAGGATGAATTTCTTTTCCTATTTTTGGTGCATAAAATTTATGCTGAGACAAAGTAAATCTGTGCCAGTGATTCCATTTTAAAAATGTAATTTGCACATATTACAAAATACCATGTCTTCAACCACTAACAGTATTGGCAGCTTTGGCTTCAAAAGAAAACAGTCATAAAATGGGAGATAAAGATAACTAGATTTCATTTTAGGTAGACATTCTCAAGTTCTGATTGATCTTAGCATCATTCTTTTAGATCTTAACATCGTTATTTAACATGTCACTAACAAATGGTTTTGTTTTTAACTTATTTAAGGAACAAAATATTAGGTTGGCATTTAGAATGTTTATTATTTGTCAAAAGGGAGCAATTTTGGCCAAACATAAATTTTGGCTAACCTTATCAGGAGAAACACGAGGAATCATAGTGGAAGCTGGTTTTATATCCCATCCATTCATGTTTGCCTTTGGCTTCAGAGTTGGAGTGGGCCATAAAATTCTGACTGAATGTGAACCTCGTTTGATGGGAGGATGGGAGGAGTCCTGGTGCCTGCCCATTTTCCAAAAGGGAAGAAGTGATCATTTTCATCTGGTTGGATTAACTTCAGCTCATTTATTTTTAATTAAAGATGGGATGACTAAGAATCTAAATGAAGAAAATAATTAGGCAAAAAATTTCAGACGGAAAGATCTGTTATTCCCAAAGCTGAGTGGGAAGTGATAAATCTGGCTGATGAGAATATGCAATAATTGTGGACTTCCAATAAGCGTTCAACAAGGCATCACTGTGAGCAAAGATTAAGGGGGAAAGGAATTGGATTAAAATTAAATTGAAATAAAGAGAGAAGGAAAGGAAGGACAGGAGTTAAGGAGAGTTTATCAGATTAGGATAGGTTTAGTTTAGCACTTGCACCTCCTCCAACCTCATCTATTGTATCCGCTGTTTCAGGTGTCAACTCCTGTACATCAGCGAGACCAAACGCAGTGCTCGGCGATCGTTTCCCTGAACACCTCTGCTCAGTCTGCCTTAACCTACCTGATCTCCTGGTTGCTCAGCACTTTAACTCCCCCTCCCATTCCCTATCTGACCTTTCTGTCCTGGGCCTCCTCCATTGTCAGAGTGAGGCCCAGCGCAAGTTGGTAGAACAGCACCTCATATTTCGCTTGGGTAGCTTACACCCCAGCGGTATGAACATTGACTTCTCTAATTTCAAATACCCCTTGCTTTCCCTCTCTCTCCATCCCCTCCCCTTCCCAGTTCTCCGACCAGTCTCACTGTCTCCGACTACATTCTATCTTTGTCCGGCCCACTCCCCTAACATCAGTCTGAAGAAGGGTTCTCGACCTGAAACGACACCCATTCCTTCTCTCCAGAGATGCTGCCTGTCCCCTGAGTTACTCCAGCATTTTGTGTCTATCTTCGATTTAAACCAGCATCTGCAGTTCTTTCCAACACATTTACTTTAGTTTAGTTTAATTGAGTTTAGTTTATCATCACATGTACCGAGGTACAGTGAAAAGCTTTTGATGTGTGCTAACCAGTCAGCAGATAGACAATACATGATTACAATTGAGCCTATCCACAGTGCACAGATCATGCTATTGGCAATAACATGAATAATGTTTATTGTAATTTAAGGTCCAGTAAAGTCCGATCAAAGATAGTCCAAAGGTCTCCAATGAGGTAGATAGTAGCTCATGACTGCTCTCTGGTTGTTGGTAGGGTGGTTCAGTTGCCTGATAACAGCTGGGAAGAAACTGTCCCTGAATCTGGAGGTGTGCATTTTCATACTTCTATACCTTTTGCCCGATGGGGGAGGGGAGAAGAGAGGGTGGCCAGGGTGCGACTCATCCTTGATTATGGTGCTGGCCTTGCCGAGGCAGTACGAGGTGTAAATGGAGTCAATGGAAGGGAGGTTGGTTTGTATGATGGTCTGGGCTGCGTCCACAATTCTCTGTCATTCCTTGCGGTCTTGGATGGAGCTGTTCCCAAACCATGCTGTGATACACCCCGATAAAATGCTTTCTATGTGGCTGAAAGGTCCTCATATTTACCTTGAATGGCAAAAAGAATCAGAGGTGACATGAGGAAAACCTTTTTACACAAGTTGCACTTAGAATCTCAAACACACTGAGTGATATGCTAGAAAAGGGTGATCCAACAATAACTTAAAAGGGAATTATACAGGCTTTCAAAAGATAAAATACGTAGAGATGTGGGAACCAGGCTGGGAAATAGGACCATAAGAATCACTCAGCAAAACAGATTGTGATGGTGATGGTGAGTAGTAGGCCTAGTCTGAGCAAGGCCACACCACCCCCAAATAAAATGTCATCAAATACAGACCATAGAAACATAGAAACATAGAAAATAGGTGCAGGAGTCGGCCTGTCTGCCTTTGAGCCAGCATCACCATTCAATAAGATCGTGGCTGATCATCCAAAATCAGTACCCTGTTCTTGCTTTCTCCCCATACACTTTGATTCCATTAGCCCCAAGAGCTATATCTAACTTTCTCCTGAAAACATCCAGTGAATTGGTCTCCACTGCCTTCTATGGCAGAGAATTCCACAGATTCACAACTCTCTGGGTGAAAACAGTTTTCCTCATCTCAGTCTGAATGGCCTACCCCTTATTCTTAAACTGATTCCTGGTTCTGGACTCCCCCAACGTCGGGAACATTTTTCCTGCATCTAGCCTGTCTAATCCTTTAAGAAATTTATATGTTTGTATAAGATCCCCTCTCATCCTTCTAAATTCCAGTGACAGTTTGTCGACAGTATATGGACAGTTTGTTAAGTTTTGGATTTACTTGGTCAGGAGAGAAAAACCGCCCTCTGCCACTATGTGTTGATGGTGGCAAGAAAAATAGCGAACAACGCCATGATTCCCAGCAAAGTGAACTGACATTTAACCACCAAGCGTGCAAATCTTGAGAATGAAAAATCTGAGCTATTTCAAAAGGTTAGTTGATCGACAAACAAAACGTGCGAGCGAAAGAAGAGTAAAAGTTTCCAATAAAGTTCAGATTGCTTCTTCTAAGGTAGCATAAATCATCACAAAGCAAATGAAAGCTTATACAACAGCTGAGTTACTTATTTTGCCAGCGTACCGTGTGATTGTTAGAACAATTAACCTACAAACCCACGCATCTTTGGGATGCGAGAGGCACCAGAAGGAAACCCAAGCGGGTCACAGATCGAACCTGGGTCAATGGCGCTGTGAGGCCACAAATATGTAATTTGTGCATGATTTAACTATGACTTTATTTTTCGTGATGTCTGGATGCCTGTGATACTGTTGCAAATAAGATTTTCATTGCAGCTGTACTTCATCATACTTGTGCACATGACAATAAATTCGACTTGACTTGACATTTGGAAGTTGGCATCGTGCATGATAAAATATGGCAATGTAATTACCGTGGAACTGATATAGTAAGCCAGTGCTGCGTCTGTGATTCAAAGAGAATTACAAGCAAGGTTGACACAGCACCCTAAATCATGTACCTGGGATATTATGAAACTAAGATAACGCTTTTATTGTCATGGTGAGTAAATATTAACACGTGTAAACAGACTCCAAAACGTTAATGCCTTGTTCTGGAAGTCAAACACGGATTTCTAAAATGTCTTACAGATGTTAGTTGATATTGTTGAAGGCTCCATTTTATCTTTGGTGCTGCAGCGGTTAAATTATGTCGCTACAAATTCAAATCACTTAATAATTTGGAACAAAAAAACTAGTTAATGATAACAATGGCCACAAAACTATTGGATAGTAAAAACCCAGATGGTTCACTCCTGCTTTTTGGAGAAACAAATCGTCCAGCCTTACCCTGTCTGGCTGATATGCAACTCCAGTCCCATCAATGGAGTTGACTCTGAAACAACCTCTGGAAGTAAACCACTCTGTCCAGGGCACATTGGAGATGGGTAATAATGGAATGGAATACTTTATTGTCACATGTGACTGGGCACAGTGAAATTCTTTGGCTGCATACCCAATGTATACAAATAAATGCTGGCTTCACCAGGTTCGCAATGATCCTGACAAATACTGTACATGCATTGTTTTAAAAAATCACTGCTTTTCCCTTTCCTTCAAACCTTCCCCTCAAAAAAAAATCAAATTTTAACCTCCGTCTCTTTGGATTATATTCGTTCCGCAAAAGTCCTTGAACTGGCACTTTCTAATTCCACACCCATCATTTCCCAAGTGTTCCAATTATATTTATGTCTCATGTGACACTCTTATTAAAGATAGAACTGGGATCACATCTGAATACTAGCATTGTGAACATCCCTGCTTGTATTTCCTGTTTGATCCATTGTGTTTGACATGGTTCACCGCACTACCATTTGCTTTGCATCACACTACCCAAATTTTCTGGTACTGGCTAAGAACGATGGCCACCTAGACAATATCAGTCATTGGCAAACGTGAATATAAGGTTTTCTGCCTCAACACCTGGCAGTTCTGACTTTATTTACTGTACTTTTTGTACCAATGGACACTTTAGCTTAATGTTTCGTCATGAGGCATAACAATATTTTGTTTCAAGTAGTGGATACAGAGTAAGGGAAGACACAAAATGTTGGAGTAACTCAACGCATCAAGCAGCATCTCTGGAGAACATAGATAGGTGATGCTTTGGGTCTTCAGGCTGAAGACCTCAGAACACCACCTCATACCTTGTTCTCCAGTGCTGCTGCCTGACCATTTGAATTACTCCAGTACTTCATGTCTTCTTTTGTAAACCAGTATCTGCAGTTCCTTGTTTTTACAATGGATACAGAGTTTCTACTTTGGTTATTAATTTAGCATCATGCTTCTCATCTTAGTTAGAATAGAAATCTGCAGCTAAATCCAGGTAACATATCCTTCAATATTGCATGGACAAACTAGTCAAATTCGGTAAACGCTAGCATTTTTTTTAGTAATGATTAAAAACTGACTTACTTAAACTACTTCAGTTATTAGGGAGTTAAAAGTCAGATGCAAACAAACAGTTTTTTTGTATTTTCATCAAAATATTTTCCTTCTACAGTGCATCCTGAGGACACATTTTAATGAGCCTGTTGTTTTTGTTTTTTAACAAAATTTAAATACATTTTTTAAAGACCCACAAGGACAAATCCTTTCTCTGTTATCAACAATTCTTGTACTTAAGCATTAATGTATGTAACTGCTTGAAAAAGTCACCCACGCAATGTAGAAAGTCATTAAAAAGTCCATTGAATACCATTAATGTTAAACATGTCAATCAATATACATGAGAATATATTAAACCAAAAGAAGATAGTCTTCAGAAAAGCTGAATATTCATCGGTGTAAAAACTTTGCGGCATTTACAAGTGAGTTAATTGTTATGAAGCATTCCTCTGTCCCTCAGAGTGATGAAGGCCAATGTACCAAAAGCCTTCTTGACCACCCCATCTACACCTCACACTTATCTGCATTAAACTCCATTAGCCATTCTTCAGCCCATTTGCCTGGCTAATCAAGATCCATGATAACCATCCTGTTATGATTTATGATGTGTTTACTTGATCTTATTTCCCAAACCAATCCGTTCCCTCCGTAACTCCCTGGTCCACTCGTCCCTTCCTACCCAAACCACCCCAACCCCGGGCACTTTCCCCTGCAACCGCACGAGATGCAACACCTGTCCCTTTACCTCCCCCCTCATCCAAGGACCCAAACAGTCTTTCCAAGTGAGACAAAGGGTCACCTGCACCTCCTCCAACATCATCTATTGCATCCGCTGCTCTAGATGTCAACTTATTTACATCGGCGAAACCAAGTGCAGGCTCGGCGATCGCTTCGCTGAACACCTGCGCTCGGTCCGCATTAACCAAACTGATCTCCCAGTGGCCGAGCACTTCAACTCCCCCTCCCATTCCCAGTCTGACCTTTCTGTCATGGGCCTCCTCCAGTGCCATAGTGAGGCCCACTGGAAATTGGAGGAACAGCACCTCATATTTCGCCTGGGCAGTTTGCAGCCCAGTGGTATGAACATCGACTTCTCCAACTTTAGATAGTTCCTCTGTCCCTCCCTTCCCCTCCTCATTCCCAGATCTCCCTCTATCTTCCTGTCTCCACCTATATCCTTCCTTTGACCCGCCCCCCTGACATCAGTCTGAAGAAGGGTCTCGACCCGAAATGTCACCCATTCCTTCTCTCCCGAGATGCTGCCTGACCAGCTGAGTTACTCCAGCATTTTGTGAATAAACCAGTTACTTTACAGTTGCACAAGTGACAAACAAAGCACCATCGAACCATGGGTTTCTAGGTCCACTGTGTTGTAGTTCACCTCCAAGTTTTAAAATAGCAAGGGATAAAATCTAAGTATCTGAGTTAAAGAATAGATATTATAAGTAAAATAACTGGATTGATTCAGGAAATAAAATCAAGAAATTGCTTGTCAACAATTACAATAGGATGATTATCATGGATAACAGCTGGACTTTGATTAACTAGGCATATAGGCTGAGGAATGGCTAATGGATTTTAATGCAGATAAGTGTGAGGTGTAGATAGAGTATTCAAGAAGGCTTTTGGTACATTGGCTTTCATTAGTCGGAGTATTGAATATAGTTTGGGATGTTATGTTAAGTTTAGGTTTATTATTTTCTCATGTACTGAGTTACAGTGAAAAACTTTATTTTGCATGCAATCCAAATAGATCAGATATAGATTATAGTTCTTAGCATTGTAGCACATCACTTCCATAGAGAAAGTTCAATCTCCACAATGGGCTAGAGGTGAATCAGACAGTGCCCTAGCTCATGGAAGGACCATTCAGAAGCCGAATAACAAAGGGGAAGAAGCTCTTTCTGAGTCTGGTGGTGTGCGTTTTCAAACTTTTGTACCTACTGCCAGAAGGGAGCAGGGAGAAGATGGAATGACTGGGGTGGGACAAGTTGTTGTCTACTGTGGCTACTTTTCTGAGGCAAAGCGGCCAACGTAATCAAAGATTTGTCCCATCCCGGACATTCCTTCACCTCCCTGTTTCCGACCGATAGAAGGTACAGAAGTTTGAAAGCGCACACCAGGTGTCCGAAGTTCTGGGGAGAAGGCAGGAGAATGGGGTTAGGAGGGAGAGATAGATCAGCCATGATTGAATGGCGGAGTAGACTTGATGGGCCCAATTGCCTAATTCTACTCCTATTCCTTATGACCTTATGACATCACCGACTCAGAAACAGATTCTTCCTCGCTGTTTTCGGGCCTCTGACTGGTTGGTTCTTCCATAAGTTATGGTATTGTCTAATTCACCTCTACCCCATTGAGGGCATTGTACTTTGTCTAAGGAACTAATGTGCTACAATACTGCAAACTATATTCTGCACTCTGAATCTTCCCCCCTGCTCTTCCTATTGTAATTGAGTTTTAACTGATTGTATCTATGTATGATATATCTGATCTATTTAGATAGCATGCAGAACATAACTTTTCACTGTACCTCATATAATGATAATTAACCTAAAACTAAACCTAAATAATGACAGAAACTGGGAAGTGATAGATGGAATCAGATAAGGAAAAAAGGGTGAAGCAGGGAGTCAAATAAGGATGGTAGGGTGGGCTGATTGGAACAGTCGTGGGAGAAGACACAGTGAGTGGGGGAGGAAGAAACTGGGTGAAAGGGGACTGGGAAGTGGGGTTGAAAGAAGGATGTGTGTGAGAACTCCTGGGTAGATCAGAAAAAGAGAGGAAGGACAGAAGAAGGGCAGGTTTCCTGAAATTGGGGAATTTAGTGTTCATGCCATTTTAGAGTCATGTAGTCATACGGCCTTGGAAACAGGCCCCCCGGCCCAACTTGCCCATACCGACCAACATGTCCCCTTTACACTAGTCAAGACTTTGTTGAAGACTACCCAGGCATAGTATGAGGTGCTGTTCCTATAGGTAACATTTGACCTGACCTTGAAAGTGGAGTAGGCCAAGGACAGACAGGTTGGTGTGAGAATGAAAAGAGCCAGCAACTGGGAGCTCCGGATGACTGTGGCAGATAGAGTACTGGTTTCTTTAGTCAGAGGGTGGTGAATCTGTGGAATTCTTTGCCATAGAAGGTTGTGGAGGCCAAGTCAGCGGATATTTTTAAGGTAGAGATAGATAGATTCTTGATTAGTACGGGTGTCAGGTGTTATGGGGAGAAGGCAGAAGAATGGGGTTAGGAGGGAGAGATAGATCAGCTTTAATTGAATGAGGGTGTACAGTTGATGGGCTGAATGGCCTAATTCTACTCCTATCACTTATGATGTTATGAGGTCCGTGACAAAGCAGTCACCTATTCTGTGCTTCGTCTCACTGGTTGGTCAGATTCTGTGACCAATGTCATAAAATGTCTCTTGGTTTCAGAGATGTCTATAATGGTTTCCATTTGCATGAATTCAAACCACTGGGTGCTTAGCAAAAGCAAACAATGTTCAATTTTTTTCATGACTTGCTTTCGCCAGAGTGGGTGAACCTGCTAAATTAAATATATTTTGAATCGCTACCAGTCTGTTGCGGGATCAATTTGTTCTGATCATAGAACAGTGCAGCATAAAAACAGGCCTTCAGCCCACAATGCCTGTGCCAACCATGTGCCAAATTAAAGTAACACCATTTGCCTGCACATGGTCTGTGATCCGCCCTTCCCTGTGTCTGTCTTCAATGTTGCTATCTATCACCTCCCCTGAGCATCACGTTCTCGGCACCTCTATGCAAAAGAAAATTGCCTTCTGGATCTCCATTAAACTTTCCTCCTCTAACCTAAATCTATTCCCACTGGCATTTGACAGTTCAACACTGGGGAAAAAATGATATCTATGCTTCATCATTTTTTAAACATCGATTTATTACACATCCAATGGTCCAGTGAAAACAAACCAAGTTTGTCCCACTTCTCCTTATAGCTAATATGTTCCATTTCAGCCAATATCCTGGTGGATCTCATTTGCACCCTCTCCAAAGAGTCTAGATCCTTGCGAGAGACCAGAACTGTACGCAATATTCCAAATTTGGCCTAGCCAAATGCCCTGACCAATGAAGGCAAGCATGCTGTACAACATCTTTACCACCCTATACACTTGTGTTGCCATTTCCAGGGAGTTATGGACCCCAAGATTGGTCTGTACATCTATGCTCTCAAGCTGCTGACATTTAACATATGCTTTTTCCTTGCATATGACCACCCAAAATGCATCACTTCACACTTGTCTGCATTAAACTCCAACTGCCCTGCATCCCCCTGTGTCCTTTGATACTCACCATCATTATCCAAAACACCACCAGTTTTGTTGCGACATCTGCAAACATACTAATCAGAATACCTATATTTTCATCCACATCATTGGTGTCTATGACAAACAACAAAGGTCCCAGCACTGCAGAAATCCACTGGGCACAGATCACCAGTCAGAAAAACTACTGAGTTTAATTTAGTTTAGAGATACAGTGCAGAAACAGGCTCTTCGGCCCACTGAGCCCACCTACACACTAGGGATAATTTACAATTTTTTACCAAAGCCAAATTAACCTGCAAACCTGTACATCTTTGGAGTGTGGGAGGAAACCAGAGCAGCCGGGGAAAACGCACACAGTCACAGTGAACATTCTTACTTCTCCCCGATCCTGTCAAGCAGAAGATACAGAAGCTTCAAAGCGCACACCACCAGCCTTGGAAACAGCTTCTTCCCGCTGTGACCAAGCTTCTGAATCATCCTTCCATAAGCCAGGGTACAGTCCGATTCACTTCTACCTCAATGTGGATATTGGACTTTGTCCCTGAAACTGTTGTGCTATAGTGCTGAGAACTATATTCTGCACTCTGTATCATTCCCTTCACTCTACCTATTGTACTTGAGTTTGGCTTGATTGAGATAGATAGATTCTTGATTTGTATGATTGTCAGAGGTTATGGGCAGAAGGCAGGAGAATGGGGTTAGGAGTGAGAGATAGATCAGCCATGATTGAATGGCAGAGCAGATTTGATGGGCCGAATGGCCTAATTCAACTCCTATTCCTTATGACCTTATGCTTGTATTTATGCATGGTATTACCTGATTTAATTGGATAATTTGAAAAACAAAGCTATTCACTGTTCTTCAGTGCATGTGACAATAATGAACCTAAACATAATTTTAGACACAAAGTGCTGGAGTAACTCAACAGGTTAGGCAGCATCTCTGGAGGAAAAGGACGGATGACATCTTGGAGTCGGGACTCTACTTCAGACCTAAAGCTAAATTTATCTTTCTCGCCAATTTGTACTACCTTCAGGAGAGACTATAGCATGTGATATAGCAAATATATATTCAAAGATGTTGGGATCTATTTCAAAACAGTGCTCCAGCTAATTATATGTTGAGCCTTAAACCTCTTGGTGAAGACTGAAGGTTTCTGAAGCCGTTACATTGCTTGAGATGCAGCCACACTGCACGACTCTTCCATCTGATTGAGCCACAACACAAAGAGGCACAGAGAAAACAGCACGTCCTGTGATTAAAGATATGTCCTCATTCTCAATTGTAGTAAACTGATCCGCTTAAGCCTGCCGCCGCCAGTGTCGGTGCTTCTTGGCTGTGAATGCCTGAGCAGTATCTCAAAGTGTTTGATCGTACCTAATAGGCCCTTTTGATGGCTGATTAATATGTAATTCACTGAGAACATTTGGGCAATAAGTTAATTCTCGGAAAATGTTAAATGAACTTGCTGGAGATGGGGCGAATGAGGGTGGTTAATGACATCCCACTGCTGAGCCAACTCTGGGAAACACATAAACTTAGCGAGAAGTTGTTTTATTATGCGCCGTTCCTGGTGCCCTCACTGAGACGTTTTCACATCATTAGAATTTTCTGACTGCATCTGAGTAAACAATTCCCTCCTGAATTCCCACCTACAGCTTGCCTGGACTGAACATATTTGCATTATTACTGAATATTTCTTCATTTGTAATCCACCAGGAAAACATTAAAATTGCATTTCAACAGTCAGAGCTACAACTAATGGGGATTCCCTGCAAAAATAATAAGCTTGTGAACTACAGAAGTAATTAGGCTGCCTGCTGTGGATGACATCTTCACAATAGTGACTGAGGGCTGGTAATAACCACACCGGTATTGTCAAGCTAAACTATAATAATTTTAGATATATGGCAATAATAAACAAAAGGCGATAAAAAAATAATTGTTTTCAAACACAGAAATCGTTCCGTAACTAGTAAACAATTCCTCCTCTCTTCACCCTGCAGCTACCTTTGATTTGTCAGACTGCATATCCAATATATTTTTTTTAACCAAGTGATTGATAGAAAGATCAAAGTCATCGGGTCAATTCAAGTTGACTGAATGCTGCCCGTTCCATAGGAAACCACCAGCCATCCTTTGTTCACGGTTCAACATGGATGAGACTTCTGTAGGTGCACCATGAAAGGGAAGAGTCTGGTATCCCATTAACTCCCATTGCCAGAGCACTGACTCCTTGTTGAGGGGCCTTGACAGATCTTGCACCAGCTCCGAGACTTTCCACCAGGAAGGATCTCGGAGTACAGGTGCATGGTTCCTTGAAGATCGAATCTCAAGTAGATAAGGTGGTCAAAAAGGCTTTTGGCACTTTGGCCTTCATCAGTCAGAGTATTGAGTATAGAAGTTGGGAGGTCATGTTGCAGTTGTATAAGACGTTGGTGAGACCGCATTGAGAATATTGTGTTCAGTTCTGGGCACCATGTTATAGGAAAGATATTGTCAAGCTTGAAAAGGTTCAGAAACGATTTACAAGGATGGTGCCAGGACTAGAGGGTGTGAGCTATAGGGAGAGGTTGAGTAGGCTGGATCTTTATTCCATGGATAGCAGGAGGATGAGGGGAGATCTTATAGTGTACAAAATCATGGGAGGAATTGATCAGGTAGATGCACAGTCATTTGTTCAGAGTAGGGGAATCGAGGGCTAGAGGACATATGTTCAAGGTGAAGGGGAAAAGATTTAATAGGAATCCGAGGGGTAACTTTTTCACACAAAGGGTGGTGGGTGTATGGAACAAGCTGCCAGAGGAGATAGTTGAGGCTGGGACTATCCCATCGTTTAAGAAACAGTTAGACAGGCACATGGATAGGACAGGTTTGGAGGGATATGGACCAAGCACAGGCAAGTGGGACTAATGTAGCTGGGACATTGTTGGCGGTGTGGGCAACATGGGCCCAAGGGCCAGTTTCCACACTGCATCACTCTATGACCTTACGACTATCCAATACACACACTAGAGACAATTCACAATTTTACTGAACCTAATTAACTTACAAATCTGTACATCTTTGAAGTGAGGGAGAGAATCCATGCAGGTCACGGGGAGAATGTACAAACTCTGCTATTGCTCCTCACGCCCAACGTCTCCATCTCCCTCCCAGTCCTGCTGTCCCCCGAGCCTTTGGATTGGTTCCCGGTCCTGCCATCTAGCCCCTTTAAAGAGCCCCTTTGGCCCATGGTACCTGTGTGCACCATCAGGCAACTACCTATACTAAACCTTTTTTTTCCTTTCACATTCCCATCAATTCAACCCCCTCCCATGTTGTGATATTGCAAGGACTACTGTGTGTATCACAAGGACTACTTTGTGTGCCCGTGTAGCAATATGTATATGTGAGA